>NC_046326.1:8400000-8722532 GCF_009819535.1 Lacerta agilis | reverse complement strand
TCCCTAGCTCCCAAAACCGGAAAGCGGATGCCCTGTCCCGGAAACCTGAGGACGTCGCAGACACTGTACAGCAGGCAGTGCCGGCGACTATCTTACCACCAGCCGCATTCCTGGCCACTCAGGAGGCCACGCCGCTGCAGGCTCGGGTGCGAGAACAGCAACGGGTCGACGCTTGGGCACAGGAACGGCTCCAGGAACTGTCTGACGGGTCATGCCCTCGATATCCGGGGCTGGCCCTGCACCAGGGCCTACTGCTGCACCAGGGTCGTCTATACATCCCACCAGGACCATTGCGGGCTGAGGTTCTCCAGATGTCCCACGATGCCCCAGCAGCAGGGCACTTTGGGCGGTACCGGACCACCCATCTGGTAAGCCGGGAGTTCTGGTGGCCCCGCCTGAAGGCTGATGTGGCACGCTATGTTGCTGGTTGCGATGTCTGCCGGCGGGCCAAGGGTCCTACCGGGCGACCCCCCGGTCTGCTCCAGCCATTACCAGTCCCACCGCGTCCCTGGCACACGGTCTCGCTGGACTTTGTGGTGGACTTGCCCCCATCTCGTCACTGTACCTGCCTCCTGGTTTTCACGGACCATTTCACTAAGATGGTGCACTGTGCCCCCTGCCCGTCCATACCCACAGCTAAGGAAACGGCTCAACTGTACTTGCAGCACATCTTCCGCCTGCATGGCCTGCCCGAGCGTGTGGTTTCTGACCGCGGCGTCCAGTTCACATCCCACTTCTGGCGAGCCCTGCACCAGACCCTTGGGACGGAGGTCTGTCTATCTTCGGCCCACCACCCGCAGACCGATGGCCAGACGGAACGGGCAAATGCAGTGCTGGAGCAGTATCTCCGGTGTTACTGCAGCTTTCAGCAGGATGACTGGGTCGATCACTTGCCATTGGCGGAGTTCGCCTACAACAATGCAGTGAACGCCTCCACCCAGCAAACCCCGTTCCAGGCCTCCTACGGCTACCATCCTCGTTTGTTCCCAGACGTGCTGCCAGCTTCCGCGGTCCCCGCAGTGACAGACTGGCTTCAGGAGCTTCAGTCCCAGCAACAATTATTGATGGAGCAACTGCACCAGGCCAAGGACGCATACAAGGCCCAGGCTGACCGACATCGTCAGGAGGGGCCAGAACTCCATGTTGGTGATCGGGTGTGGCTCTCTACCCGTCACCTGCATCCTTCTCGGCCCTCACGAAAGCTGGATGCACGGTTTGCCGGCCCATTCACCATCACTGCGCAGGTGTCGCCGGTGGCATTTCGCCTCCAGTTACCTCCATCGCTCAAGGTTCACCCGGTATTCCACCGGTCCCTACTTAGTCCAGTCGCCCCGCCCGACGAGTTCCACCCAGACAACCCACGACCGCAGCCAGTTTTGGTTGAGGGGGAGCCTGAGTACGAGGTGGAGCGCATTCTCGACTCACGACACCGCAGGGGGAAGCTCCAATACCTCATCGACTGGAAAGGGTATGGGCCTGAGGATCGTTCATGGGAACCAGCGGAAAACGTCCACGCGCCTGCCTGCCTCCGTGATTTCCATGCAGCTTACCCCAGCAAGCCTGGTCCGGCCCCTCGGTTGAGGGGGAGGCCTGGGAGGGGGGATGGTGTGATGGCCTGGGAGTCAGACTCTGATGCTGAACCTGAGGGATCCCAGCCTGCACGGGATTCCCCGCCTCCAGAACCAGCTGAGCCGGGGCCAGGGCCAGGGCTTGAGCCTGAAGGATCCCCACCTGTGCTGGATCCCCAGGTGCAGGCATCAGCAGAGTCTGCTCTGGCTCCTGATGGGAGGGAGGACCCATTGCCTGCAGGTGCTCCACTCCCAGCCTCTTCAGAGGAAGCTGAGGCATCCCCTGGGTCCAGTAACCCACCATCCTCTCCTGAGCTACAGAGGCTCAGGGCAGAGAGGCGAAGGGAGTTAAGTGTCTGCAGGAGGAGTGCTCGCCTCCAGGCCCGGAGGAGAGGCGAGTCTCCGGAGGATCGGGACCGCCCTAAGCATAGGGCCAGATAAAAGCCAGCCAGACCCAGCCCAAGTTGCGTGAGCAACTTTGTTGCAAGCGTGTGCTCAGCCTGCAACCTCGTGCCTTGGACTTTGACCTGCTCCCTGCCTTGCTCCCTGCCGGACTGACTTCCTTTGGACCCCTTGACCCAGGACTGGACTTGGACCTCGTTTTACGGACATACCCCTGGGGCCAGCACACAACATTGTGCTGTTATTCAGTCTGGTATATTGTCCTCCTCTGATAACAGAAACAAAAACAAGCCATGCCATGACACTGCTGAACAGTGACAGCAGGGGCTTGCATTTATATATCATACCCTCCATGGTTCTGTGCTTTAGTGCCTCTCAGATGGAATTCATAAGTCCTGTTATGAAATTGGATGAAATATTTTTTTGGAACTTTGTTCCTGTCCATTTGATGCTCACTTTTGCTACTGCTGCCCAGACGCATCCATCATGCATCCCAGTTCAGGGTTAATCTGGTGCCCAGCAGTCCCCCTGTTTCCTCCCTGGGCAGTTTGGATATCCCCTCGTCGGTCAGGCACTTTGGCAATCAGCAAACTGTTGGGGCACAACATGCCTTCTGCTTTTCTTTCTCCACGGTCATCTTTGATTTAATTAGAGCTGGAGAGTTTGCCTCCATTTAAAGAATGGTGAAATTTCCCCCCCCCTCTGAGCTTTCCCCTCCCATTCCTTTCCCCACTAATCAAACCACCTTGATTGCAGAAGCATCAGTGTAATCAGAGACTTCCCTTTGAAAAGAAAGTGGGCTGCGTGAAGGAGCAAGTTACTGGGTCACTGAACCCCTGCAAGGAGTTTCACCTCTGAATGCCATTGAGAGCGGTGCTGATGCTCAGTTCAAACAGCTGGCTGCTCAGAACTCTGCTGGAAACCAGTTTGAGCATTGCCAAGGAAGAAAGCTGTAGTTGGCTCTCAGGTCTGCTGGAAGGATTTTGCATTCACTTTTAATCATGTTCAGAGAGAAGGAATAAAAGAGGATTTCTGTTCAAAGCTCATGTCATAGGTTTGTCGCTAAATTTTCTGATGTGGGGAGGGAAGATGAGTTAGCACCGTTTATTAATTAAGAAGCAGAATGGTAGAAGTGTTCATTTTGTACCATACACTTTGGGAAAAAAGAGTGTCATTTTGGAAAACATGATTTGATTGCGTAGAATGAATAGTGGTAAAAAGGTCAAATTCAATTGTACCAGTAGGAGGCAAGATGGTAAATGTTAAAACATTAAAAAAAAAACCAAACCCTGAACCAGATATTATGGATGTAATATTAGGCCACGTCAACTGATCTCACCCCCCCCCCCAAAGCCCCCATCCCTGCCTGCTCCATGCCTAATCTTCCCACGTCTAGGTTTTAAGGTGGTTTCTGAATACATTTAGCTGAATATGATTAGAATCACATTGGAGGTTAGAAACTTTAGCAGCGTTTCTGATCATGAGGAGACTTCTGTGGTCCCTGAGGCATTGGGGTCCTGAACCACATGAGACTTTATAGGTCAAAAACAGCACTTTGAATTGAGCCTGGAAATCCATAGGTAGCTAGTGCAGTTATGCTAGGTTGATGTTATATGTTTAAATTGTCCTGTCCTAGACAACCATCTGGATGCCGAATTCTGCACCAGCTGCAGTTTCCATAATGTCTTCAAAGGCATGAAAGTAATCCAACCGACAGATTGCCAGAACATAGACAACAGAAATTAGGCTATCCCTGTCAAGATAGGGGTACAACTGGGGCCTAGACAAAGCTGGTAGAAGGCACTGCATGCCACCAAGGCTACTTGAGACCTGAGGTGATAGTTTTCGATCCAGAAGTACCACCAACCCACAGACCTAGAGACCTACTCTTTCAGAGTGGGTGTTAGTCAAATAATTACATTTAGCAGAGAATGTAACACCACGTGGTTTTAGCAGGTAATTGTACACATATAACTGAGCAAAAAGCATGTGGGAAAGTGTGCTGTCACAGATCCTAGGAATGGAATATCCAAATCTCCCAAGAACCATCATATCATTTTGAAACATCTCTCTCCCGCATTACATAATGAGTCAACGATGTTCATGGTTTTTTCCGAGTGGTGTAACCCTATGCATTTAAGGTTAAAATTGTTATTCACTCTACAGTCATACCTCGGGTTACTGCCGCTTCAGTTTGCATGATTTTGGGTTGCACACCGCACTGAACCCAGAAGTAATGGAATGGGTTACTTACGGGTTTGGGCGTTCACACATGCGCAGAAGCACCGAATTGCGTCACGTGCAGGTTGCGAACACGCCTCCCGCACGGATCGCGTTCACAACCTGAGTGTCCACTGTACCTGGAAAATCAGCTTGATGATGATGGATAGCAGATCACATTGACACTCCCTACAAATCCTTGCACTCACAAACTTACCCACTCACAAACAACATCCAGGTGCACGAAGAAGCAAAGATTAGAGACTTATTCCTCCAATGTACATTGCATGTACCACAAATTTATTGTTTCTGTGTAGTTATCCTGTCCCCTTTTATCCCCAACTCATTATTATTCTATTGCCCCTGCATGATTGCCATCTCTTACAAAAGAGAAATGATTTGAGCATTGTCAAAAGAAATAATTTGAGCATTTGAAAGGCTTTATTTTTCTCAGAAGGAAAAGTAGGCTTCATCTTGCAAGAATGGGAAATTTGCTCCCTGAAATTTGGTGGTGGTGTTATTGAATGTATTTTTTATTTTCCTTCTCTTCTCCCCTTCTCACATCCCCCACGCCCGATAGCTGTGCAAGGCTAATGCGGGTATGACAGGAGCCTGAGTAATGAAGGCTTTGATCCTAAAGAAATACTTTCACAGCTAACATTATTCACATGCCCAATTTGAAACAATTTTTAGAGCCTGCTATTCATCAAATATATTTCAGGTCAGAATGCATGAATATGCCATTTTTATGTAGAGGTTCCAGGTGTCTCTGTGGTTAAGGCAATTGACTGTATTCCTGGAGATTCCTTTGGCCAACAGCACTTACCGTACTTTTCCATCTTTAAGACGCCTCCATGTATAAGGAACACCCCCCCCCCCATTTTTGGGGACTCTATTTTAAGAAAAAGAGGGGAGATGGCCCAAAGTTGTTGAGCTTCTCCCCCCCCCCCAATGCAGCTGCAGGTAGGAAACACTCCCTAGATTGTTTCCCATGTGCAACAGCATGGGGGGGGGAGTTGCGCTCCTGCCAACCGACTGCCAGGTGGGCGCGCCAGTTCTCTCCCCTCCCCTATGCCACTACCCATATATTGGCCGACCCCAGTTTTCTGACATGATTTTTTAAGCCAAAAAACCTCTTGTAATACACAGAAAAATACAGTACATTGTGCCAGAGTTCCCTAAATCTGTATTAAGTGCACTGTTCAGCCCTTGAAGACAAGAAGGAACGATGCACATGGAAGTGCCAGTGAATAGCTACAGTGTGCCTTTTACTCATCCTAGACTTGAACAGAAAAGGGGGAAAACACACATACACAGAAAACACCCATGCTTAGAGGTAGGTAGCTCTGTCAAATTTGTTTTCTCTCAGTTTCTTACTTTAAGTTCAGTTTGCTACATTTTTTTAAAAAAAAATCAGTTTGCAATTTTATAAAAGTCATCACAAACAATTGCCAACACACCCAAAAGAGAACTCAGGATTACAATTATGGCAGATTAGCCAAAACATGATGAATGAACACCACTCCAGTCACACTGATATCACCTAACTGAATTAGAGTAGGCAAAAAAGAGAAGGCCAAGAGCCTATCGGGAGCTTCCTGAAAAATCCTATTCATCCCCCAAACAGGCCAACTAGCCTAAGGCCCATACTGCAAAGGGTGGGAAGGTGGGTGTCAATCAAAGAAGAGGGGAGAGTGTGGGGTGAAGCAGGCTTCAATAGCCTGTCTCCACCTCCCCCCATTGAGTGAAAGTGCCCACATACAACAAGGTTCCTCCTCTGCAGGAAACCACCTCTCCTTTTCTATCAAGGGAGGGTGTGTCAAATTTGTCCCCTCTCTATAAGGGGAATGTTACTGTCAGGGTTTTTTTTAGTACGCATCTTTCCTAATAGAAGGGATGTGGGTGGTGCTGTCGTGTAAACCACAAAGCCTAGGGCGTGCCGATTGGAAGGTAGGCGGTTCGAATCCCTGCAAGGAGGTGACCTCCAATTGTTTGGTCCCACCTCCTGCCAACCTAGCAGTTCGAAAGCACACCAAAGTGCAAGTTGATAAATAGGTACCACTCCGGCGGGAAGGTAAACAGTGTTTCCGTGCGCTGCTCTGGTTTGCCAGAAGCAGCTTAGTCAAGCTGGCCACATGACCTGGAAGCCGTCTGCGTACAAACACCAGCTCCCTCGGCCTATAGAGAGAGATGAGCGCCGCAACCCCAGAGTCATCTGCAACTGGACCTAATGGAATAGGAATAGGAATAGGAATAGGAATAATAATAATAATAATAATAATAATAATAATAATAATAATAATAATAATGGTCAGGGGTATCTTTATCTTTATCTTCCTAATAGACACATATTTGCAAGTAATTTCCCCTAATATAATGCATTCTTTACTTTTTCACAAATATATGTATGTTTATACATACTACAGTGGTCAGGCTATCCTGGCTAGCTGTGTGCATGCAGGAGGTATTGCAGATGCAGTCATCAACAACCACAATAAGCAATCCCGATTATTGAGTCTCCTGTGCCATTTTAGTTTGGTTTTAATATTATTATTCAGTATGGATTTATCCAACTCAGTTATGCTAAGAGTATATCCTTTAAGTTAATGGGCCTAAATTAGTCACATCTATTAATTTAGATGGGTCCATTCTGAGTAGGAGTAACACTGGCTGCTACAACCCGTAAACTGTGAGGATTTTCTTCTAATTTTATCATTTTTTTATTTGGGTTTATGCATGTGTGTGACTTTACAAACTTTTAATATATTTTTTATCTCTGCTATCCTAAACACACTTACTAGAGAGTAAGTCTCACTGAACACAAACATATTTATTGGATTTGTTTATTTTAATTCAACAAACTCGGGGGTTTTTTGGGGGTAGTTTTTGATTGAATCTCTGTTCGGAATGATATTTTTGGAGAGATGGCCCCCACTGTGTCTGGCCCCAACACTGGAAAACCATGTCACAAGGTAACAGCATTTGCTATATACATCTAATAAGGAAGGGAATAAATAGTTCCCATCTGGGGTCTTTCTGAAAAGGATTGTTCCTCTGAGAAAACTGGGGTGGTATAGCCAGCATCAGGGCAAGTTGCACCACCTGCCATCTGCATTTATAAATGTCTGAGTCAACTCTTAGTTATTCTTCAGGGAGATTTGCTTCAGTTTTTGGACTTCTGCAGAACTCTAATCTTTTCCTCTTTTTTAAAATGAAGGTTTGAGCTGTTTTGGAAAACATCCTTCTTTACTGCTGGTCTGCATTTCAGCAGAGGCGTATTTTTCAGCACTTTGGACAGAGTCACTTTGTGACCACTTTGCAATCTGCCACGTACTCATCTATTTTAACTTGCAGGTACAGAGTGCATCTCTCCCCTGTATTCAAAATGATGATGTACTGCAAAGGTCAGCAAGGGACTGGTAGTTATCAGGAAACAGAAGGCTGCATCTGTACAATATATTTGAAATGCACATGGACTGATTTCATTCTCCTCGAGTCTCACTCACACTGATGAAAATCTGGAGTGCACTGAAACCCAGCAAAGTCATCATTGTGGGGTAGGATAAAGAAAGGGTCATGCTCACCTGATGGCAAGAGCATTAATCTGATTAGTCTCTGGCACTGTAGCTGCTCTTGGAGTTCAATAGATCCTTTTATAGTATTTTTACAAAGACAGCATTTCTGATCAACTTGTCAAAAAGAAGATTGTATTAAGACTAGATCTTTGCTGCTCGGGTCAGAAAGATCTTCCCCTTCTGCTTAGTTTTTGTTTTGTTTTATTAATACATTTTCTCCTTGAGAGCCAGATCAGTATGCTTCTGCTACAAGATAATTTCCATGGTTTTATTCAAAAGTTTGTTCCATACTGTTTCTGCATCAATCTGTGATTCTAAAAAGCATGATGATCATTATTGAAATAAATCAGCAAAATAGGATTTGTAATACAAATTTTATCCCAGTGTAGACATTGCTATAAATAGTTTATCATAAAATACAATGATGATGCATTTTAGTACATTTTTCAGATGGGAACATTATTGCAAAATTCAGAGAAGAGCAAAATCTGAAAAAATAATTATATTCTGATCCATGTATTTGTTTGAGTAGTGCAAATCAGGTTGGTTTGCATACAGATGGAGAAAAACTGAAGGTCTCTTCTATCCCCACTACTCTTCCCTCTCTCCTATCCTTCAGCATAATAACAAACCTAGAAACAAATTAGATTTTTCACAATTCTCTAATTTTCTTTATTATTTTTGAATTTAACCTCACAATTAATTTCCACCAAGCCATAGTGTGATACTTACATTTTCATCTGACAAGATCAGCTAATCATATCATGTTCTTAATTTGTATTATTCTGTCATTTATGTTTAGCTGTTTGGCTGCTTTGCCCAAATTACTCAACTATACCATTATGTGAACTGGTCTTTCCTGGATTATTATTTTTTTCAAAATTAGGAGGAGGACCACTTGACATCTTGAGTCACCAAGATACAAAGCACATAGACTTTGAAGTCAATGCTTTGCCAGCTCACAATGGAAGAAGACAGATTAATGGTTAAAATGTTTTATTTATTCAAATGTAACAAAAGAAGATCAGCCAAACAAAAACCAAATTATGGGCAGGTGGGTTTTAATTGCCATATATGAAGGAAGCATCCTCCCACTCCACTGGACATGTAAACAGCTGCATTCCATGCTTCAAGTGCTTTTTTCTGGGGGGATGCAGGGGTACGCATACCCCTAAACATTTTGTGAATCTTTGTACTTTTGTCCATTTACTGTATTTATTTTTCCCCATTTGAACAATAAAATGGTGATTTTCTTGTGTCGAAATGAGAGTACCCCTAAACATTTTTTAAGAAAAAAGCACTGAATTAACATATGATTAAAAGTATGGGGGGGGGGCTTTCCCTTGTATGGCATGATGGGGACAATTATTTTGTGCGTCTGAAACCATTGGTTGTGTGCACCCTGTAAGTTTGGTTAGGCTGTGAAGGAGGGCAAATCCATACACAATATCACCTCTGCATTATTTGTACTAATGTGGTGCTTGTAACTGAACTACCCACCAGGTTTTACACTTCTTCAAATGTTATGACACAGTTCTCAGTGGTTTATATTAACCAAAATATCCATTTAAATATGTATTTTGTGAGAAGATGCACTTTTTATATACACATATTTTGAGAAAATTCACAAACCACTTGGCGGGGTGTGGTGATCTCCTGTTCTGGTGATTTTTCTTGAGTCAAAATGAGAGTACCCCTAAACATTTTTTTTGGGGGGGGAGCACTGCATGCCTCCTCAGCCAAGGATTGGGAGAAATTTCTCCCTTTCTGCTAAGTGAACCCTGGGTATGTAAACCCAACATGCAAACCCAAGTCCTATTGTCCAGCATTCATCAAGGCCAAAAAAGACAGACCTAAAAGACCCTCCAAGTCAAAGGCTGTGGAAGATTACTCAATAGTGCCCTTAAATCCCAGAATGCCCCAGGGTGCCTCTCAATTAAGTTCTTACATTCCTTTACCTGTCTGCACTGAATGCCAAACAGACCAAATAAGCACATATTCCAATAGGAAATCTAAGAACTCAGGGTGAAGTGGGCAAATATGGGTGTCCCAAGGGCTGATCATTTCTACTCAGTCTCTAGATACAGCAACTAGCAAAAACCCACACTGTAGCGGAAGGGAGAGCACTCGTGAAAGAGAAGGAAGTGAAGAGAGTGAAGCAGGCTTAAATAGCACCCTGGTTGCTTCCATCCTATTGGGCACTCTGGCCCATGTGATCCCCACGGGGAAGACCAACTCATGTCTCCCCCCCCCCCAAAAAAATGGGTCTGTGGTGAATTCACTCTGCTAAATGACAGGAGTGGCATTGCCTGACCATTATTTTATAAACAGTGGCATAGGAAGGGTGGGGTGTAGGGGGCGGGGCACCCTGGGTTCCGGGGGAGGGGGTGACACTTGGCGGCCCCTCCCCAAACTGAGCCCTGCCACCCGGCACCCGTCCGTACTGCTTTACAGATGGCCGGGGCAGCCCCACGACCCGCCGCTCGCTCAGCGGCTCGCCCGGTCACCGCAGAAGCAGCAGCGCTGGCACGGATGGACTGGGCATGTGCGGCATTTCCGTGCATGCACAGTCCATCCACCATCGTGACGTAATGACACCCACGCCCCCAGGGGGGGTGCCTCCATGCTGCTGCCCTGGGCAGCCAAAATGCTTCCTCCGCCGCTGTTTATAAATGAAGCATAATGTGTACAAACTCAGATACTGTACAAGAAATCCATTATAAACATTTACTGTGCCTGTCTTATAGGTACATGCAAATAAGACCTTGTATCATTACAGCATGATTAGCAGTCACTAAAAAAACAAACCACAACTCATTTGTTTTCCTTCCTTTGTATTATCCAATTTCCTGGCCAATTAATTGGTGGACTGCCTATACCACATCGTCCTAGGAAGTGTGTATATTCCTTCCTCTCCCCACTGGGATTCTCAATTAAAACGTTAATAACCTTTATTATTTGGAGGAGATATGCACCTGACGTGTCTCTTCTTCTTCTTTGGTGATCATTCATAGCCGATTAAGATTGTCTTCCATAAACAGAGTTTTAACAATGAGTCCATAAGTGACTGTGGAGACCAATTCTGGATCCACACGTCCTTCCATAGTGGGGACATTGGTTACCAGGCAGGAGTTGATCATGGTGTGGACGATCCAGCAAGTGAGCCTGATGTGTGTAATAATGTAAGGACCCACATTGCCTGTTGCACTGAAGGTCTGGGGTGTGATTTAGTTTCCCAAGTGGAAGAGATTCAATTAAATATTTTGTACACACTTCACCTGAGTAAGGATGGGGGTGAGTCCCTCCCCCAGTTCATATTTTATCTAATGTACATAACCAATTCATGAACTAAAACTCAGCTATCCTTCAAACGTTTCAATTCATCTGAATTTCCAGTGCAGTTCTCCAACCAAAAATTCTTATAAAAATAAGTATACTGGAGGAAAAAACACACACACACACACACACAATGTACAAATTGCTGGAAATGTCATACCAGTATGCATTATATTGGAGAAAAATGCTTGAAAAAATAGAGATTAAATATTAGGCAAATTTGTGGGCAAAATTTAGGAGAATGCCGCTCCCAAACTTTAATGGGGCATTTTTGCCACACTCCAACTTCCCCGGGAAGAAGACTCAGATTGGTTTTGCCCTGGAGAGGAGTTTGGGACAACCACATGACTCCGAGATGTATGGGGAGAAAACCAGGCTTTATTAACTTGTTCCTTCCCAAACTTTCCACTTTGCTTCTTACAATGCCCTCTTGCCTTTCCTATGCGGTATAGGTTTTTGCTGAGTAACTGAGTATGAATTTTATGGGGAGACCCTGGTTGGCATTAGGACTCCCCCCTCACCATACAGCTGGAAATTACTTGTTCTTTCCTTCTTTCCTTCCTTCCTTCCTTCCTTCCTTCCTTCCTTCCTTCCTTCTTATTCGTTTGATTGGTTTTTAATCTGGGCAGTTGGAGAATTTTAAGATCTGATGGGGTAAATACCTAAGGCATTATTGGGTTAAGGACACTCTTGGGTTGCCCAACGCTGGCTTGGTCAGGTTACATAATGAAGGCTTTCATTGCAAGGAGGAATAGTTCCTTCCAGTCCTTTGCTGTGGGCTCACAGGCTGAGCCTGTCAACATGGATGATGCCTCCTGACTTGGGGAACTTCCCTGGCTGAACTAGGTGATATATATATTTTTTTAATCTGGTTGATTTATTGTTTGCAGATCCTCCAAGATGTATTTTTTATATATATTTAAATAAAATATAACCTTTCCCTAATCCTGCTGAGACTGAGGGTGATGGCAACTTAACAGTGTTCACTGTTTTGTGGCTTTATTTGGTGGTGAGCTTTTATATTTAGCATCTTTTGTAATCCACTTAGGGATTGTGCCTATCGAGAGGCATAAAATATCACAAATAAATAAATAAGAGTACATCCATTGAAATCAATGGGCATGGGAAACTTAGATCCATTAATTTCAGTAGGTCTGCTTTGAGTAGAAATTACCGTATTTTTCACTCCATAGGACACTCCGGACCACTTACAAACTTACTCTAACTTACTCTAACTTACTAACTTACACAAACTTACTAACTTATGCAAACTTACTAACTTACGCAAACTTACTAACTTACTCTAACTTACTCTAACTTACTCAAACTTGCTAACTTACTCAAACTTACTAACTTACGCAAACGTACTAACTTACGCAAACTTACGCAAACATACTAACTTACGCAAACATACTTACGCAAACTTACTAACTTACGCAAACTTACGCAAACATACTAACTTACGCAAACTTATTAACTTACGCAAACATACTAACTTACGCAAACTTACTAACTTACGCAAACATACTAACTTACGCAAACATACTAACTTACGCAAACTTACTAACTTACGCAAACTTACTAACTTACTCAAACTTACTGTATTTTTCGCTCCATAGGACTCTCTGGACCATAGGGCACACCTCGTTTTTAAAGGAGGAAATGAGAAAAAAAATATTTTTCTGGTTTTCCTCCTCTAAAACCCATGTTGTTGTTTTTAGAATCAGCTCAAAGTTTTGCAGCTTTTTTGCAAAGGGAAAAGCCCTGCTTTTTTGAGGATCAGTTCAGATTTGTGCAGCTTTTGCAAAGGGGGAAAAACATTGCTGACAAACCAGTAAGCACCAGTACAGACCAGTAAGCACCAGCAGGTAATAGGAAGCAAGAGGAAAGCAAGCCAGTACAAACCAGTAAGCACCAGTACAAACCAGTACAGACCAGTAAGCACCAGTACAAACCAGTATGCACCAGCAAGTAATAGGAAGCAAGAGGAAAGCGAACCAGTACAAACCAGTAAGCACCAGTACAAACCAGTACGGACCAGTAAGCACCAGTACAAACCATTACACACCAGCAAGTAATAGGAAGCAAGAAGAAAGCGAACTAGTACAAACCAGTAAGCACCAGTACAAACCAGTACAGACAAGTAAGCACCAGCAAGAGGAAAGCAAACCAGTACAAACCAGTAAGCACCAGCAAGTAATAGAAAGCGAGAGGAAAAGTAATAGAAAGCCCCAAATGGCTGAAAAACTCAATTTCCCAGGATCCTCACCCCTCGCAAAGGAACTACTGTGCAAGGGGCCTGGGCGGGGCAGGAAGGGAGCTAGCTCTCTTATCTCCCTCCCCGATCTCTTGCATCAGCTGTTGAGCGGGTTCCTTTCAACACTCTCTTTCCCTCTTGTTAGCCTTTAGCTCTTTCTAAAACAGAAAAAGCAGGATCTGCCTTTAGCCCCTGGCAATTTGGCTCCAGGGACCATGCATTCGCTCCATAAGACGCACAGACACTTCCCTTACTTTTTAGGAGGAAAAAGGTGCGTCTTATGGAGCAAAAAATACAGTATTTGGATCCAGCCCATTACCACTTTTATCAACCCATTTCTTTCCCTGTCCATAAAATAAATTAAAAATAGTGTAGTTGGGCCCTTAGCATCTCCTTTCAAACATTCCCCTTGCTTGTTTGTTTTTGACCACTTTCTGAGCGCAGGGTGGCCTTCTGCAAAGCTTTAAGCGCAACTCCTGACAGATACAGTCAGAGCCCTAATAGTGTTAGTATTTCAGCTGTGTTTGTTCCTCTGAAAATAATACCATTAAGCTATGTTCAATAGAGGTGGAGTCTTCATAAATAAGTTAGGAGTGGAAATGAGGTTAAGCAAGTGGGCAGAAGACTCAGTGCAAGTTGTTCTGTGTTGGACATTTCCTTCCATTAGAAAGAAGCATATTTACCGGTATATGGCCAGGTCATACATTTTCTTGCCCTGCTGCACCTCAGCAGGGAACAGGGGACATGAGCCTGTTTTAAAGTGATTTTCTTTCCAAGGGGTGAAGGGTTTCCCTCTCCCAATTCTGTTCATTTTTTTGGGTCCATATGTTTGCTCTGCCTTACATTTCACATGCCTGGGATTCCCCATAGCAGTTAGGAAGCTAGGAAACTGGCTTATCCTAGATCTAGTTGGAACTTGAATTTTCCCATCCTTCTCCTGAGTACCAAAGAAATCAGAAGCTGGTTCAAATTCATCAGAGCCAACAAAATTATGATGATTTAGGCCCGTTCCCTTGTTTTTAGCAGCCTCCACCAGAATGTGAATAAATTTAGAATATCATGAATTACAAATGTCCAGATGACCTAATAAACTGCAAAGGCTTCCAGGGGTTATCCCCCCGCCCCGCAATCAGTTGATTAAAGGTTCCTCAAGTTGAATCTGACAATTAAAGCTTAACTTTTAGATTCATTGGGAAAAGTTGGAAAGACTTTGAACATGAGAAATGCAATCAGTCTAATGCACATCATTTTCTTCACTGGAGTGCTAGCCTAAGCAGAACGAACCCATTAGCTTCATCAACTTTATTTTTCATCATTTCTACAGCGTATGCAAATCAAAGCACCCCACAATCATTGGAGGTATGATGTTTAAGTTTACACTTTACAGATGGGAAAGTGTGTCAGGTGAGAATAGCCCTCCTTATCCAGGGGTGAGGAGGCCCAGGTTTCAGGTTCGACCCCTGGGACCTTCAGGGAAGAGGATCAGATACCAGGGGACATGAAAGTCCTCTGCCTCAGACCCTGCCTGGAGATCAGAACTGGTACCATTGTATGGAAATATTGGGCAATTGCTAGGACTGCTAGCTGGGTCTGCGGCCGATGCCTGCTCTAAATCCCCCATTCTCTCTCTCTCTCTCCCCCTCTCCTTTTTGGCCTTGCACTTTGAGCAGTTCTAGGTCTGTACACCAGTCTAATTCCTACAATTCCTACAATGTAGCATCATTCCAAGGCTATTTGGGAAATAAAAAATGGCAGCGAGGGGTAGATACACAGTACTACTTGGAGTGTTCCCACTGCTGCTGAGTGCTGTGGCCAGGTGATGGAAGAGGAGGGGTCCAAGTGAGGGCATTTTGCTCAAAGCTCCTCAGTCTTGGAGCAAGACCTCAAACAGGAGAACTGCTGCCAATCATATTATGCAACACTGCCCTGGATAGACAAATGGTTCGACCTGGTATAAAGCAGCTCCCCATGTACTACGCAGGAGTGGGGAACCTCAGGGATTGGGGGACAGTCGAAGGAAGAACGTATCAAACTGCTTTATTCCGCTGGGACTTTCCCCAAACCACATCCCTCATTCACTTTTTTCTTGAGGATTTTCGCCTGGCTGGGATGTATCATTCAGCTCTGATACTGAGTCTTGCCTGCCTGAATAGTGGATAGAAATATGCCTCATGTAAAAAGCTAAAATTTACATTTATTGCTCCATCCATTTTTACCTTTGGCCCCACCCACCCCTGCCATGTGCCTTATGTCTCCCGGAAGGTTGCCCAGAGAGGCATGCAGTCCTTGATCTGAAAGGCGTTCCACACTTCTGTGCTTAACCACGATAGTATCTGCTACTGCAGCTGCCAAGATAACTCTGCACCAGAGCATTCCCCCTGGTAAAATGAGCTTCCTGTTTCCCTGAGAGATTAATGCAGGAAATGGGATGGAACCGGCCTATGAATGCACACATATGAAACAGGCATGGATCAGATATGCCCATCCCTATTGGAGGATAAAATTGCCAGCAGGGAAGATAAAGCTATTAATGGCTACAATCCATGATAGTTATGTTTAATAATAATAATAATAATAATAATATTTTATTTATACCCCGTGCAGGAGACAGTGCGCCTCTGTTTAACACTTGCAAGTCCTGCTTGTGGGCTTCTCATAGGCATCAAGTTGGCCACTGTGAGAACAGGATACTGCAGTGTTTCCCAAACTTGGGTCTCCTGCTGTTTTCAGACTACAATTCCCATCATCCCTGACCACTGGTCTTGCTATCTAGGGATGATGGGAGTTGTAGTCCAACAAACAGCTGGAGACCCAAGTATGGGAAACACTGGGATACTGGACCAGATGGGCCATTCATGTGACCCAGGAAGATTTTTTATGTTCTTATGTCAAGTAATAATAATAATAATTTTATTATTTGTACCCCGCCCATCTGGCCGGGTCCCCCCCAGCCACTCTGGGCGGCTTCCCACAAATATTAAAATACATTAAAATCTCACAGATTAAAAACTTCCCTAAACAGGGCTGCCTTCAGGTATTTTCTGAATGTCAAGTAGTTGCTTATCTCTTTGACCTCTGATGGGAGGGCGTTCCACAGGGCGGGTGCCACTACCGAGAAGGCCCTCTGCCTGGTTCCCTGTAAGCCATATTTTATTAAACGGGGCATGCTCAGACACATGAGGGCATGGGATTGCATCCTTACTTAGCATTTCCCCTTTCATTTTTGCTATTTCCATTTTGTAAGAAAGCTGTGCAGACAAAAGCATGCCTTTTGCGAATGTAATTGAAAAAGGGTCAGCTGCTGAATTGTATTCTTGCCTTGTGTACTTTCATCTGGGCTCACTCACTCTCAAGTTTGTTGTTGTCATTTTTCCTCCCATTGGGAACGTTCTGTTGATTTGACTTTAGGGAATCGCTTTAGCATTTCCCTTGATCTGTTTAGTGCTGCTCCACAGCAGAGATCAGAGAAGAGTCTGAATCAATATGCTTAAAGCAGCGGCTCTGATAGGAAATTAGGGTCCGTGGTAAATTGAAAACAATATTGAAAAATAAAGGAATAAAAATGAGGCACCACTTTCAAAGATGTGGGATTGTTTCTTTGCTCATGTGATGTTACTGGCAATAGCTGTGTTTGGATGAGAGAGAGAAGTTGAGCCAGGGAGTCAGGCTTGATTTGCATAATCATTTTTCCTATCCTTTTACATGGGTATAGTGAAGGTATCAAGGGCTAGACTACCATCTTAAGCCATCGCTGATCAGGTGAGAAGCTGATGAGAAGCTCAGGTGAGAAGCTTCAGATTCTTTCCAGTGGTGCAATTAAGTACTTGTAGACGCTGGATTTCATGGGCTTATAGTGGCCTCCTTCTGCAGATGGTCATGTGTATAACTTCACTTACTTCATAATCTGGTAAGCCAGCTCCATAGAGATTCCCCTGAGTAGAGCTATGGACTTCTGTCCACCATCTCCACCACCATAATCTAGACATTCTGGGGATTTCTGAGGATTGAACCTGGGATCTTTTACATGCAAGGCCCTATGATTTCAGGCAGGCTGGTCCATGAAAACAAATGGGGCACTGCCCTGTAAGGCAGGTGGGGATTTGCTGAGGGCACACTGAGCTTAACAAGCAGTCCAGTGAATGGCACTTTGTAGAACTCGGTGGGAAGGAGGACAGGGGAGGAAAAGCAGAATTAGTTGCCTATGCTGGTTTCTGGCCCCATTAATTTTGGGATCTGGCTCCACCTGCTGTTGGAGAGGGCCTTCTCTGCAGTGGCACCCTCCCTATGGAATACCCTCCCATCAGATGTCAGGGAGATAAAGAATTATATAACTTTTAGAAAACATCTGAAGGCAGCCCTGTTCAGGGAAGTTATTCATGTCATTCTCTCATTCATATATATATATATATATATATATATATATATATATATATATATATATATATATATATATGAAAACCCAGCCAGATGGGTGGGGTATAAATAAATAAATAAATAAATAAAATAAATAAATCTCATTGCCTTCTTCCCCAACAGCCACAAGATTCCATTGCAAACACTTTGCTACTCTCCTTGCCTAATCAAGTTTAGTAAACAAGAATGTCATGGAGCATGAGCAAAGGAACCTGGACATAGGGCCCTGGTGCCTTACCCCCATTGCCCCCAGGGCAGCTCTCAAGCAGAGGTAGCTGCTTGTATTCAAACTAAAATTTGTATCATCTATCTAAAGGTCCCCAGAGGGGGAGAATGAGAATGTGCTGCCCACTTTTCACTCCCTAGTAAATGGCTGGTTTGAGAAATGCTAGGCCTGTGTTGTTGTTGTTGTTCAGATCGTTCAGTCGTGTCCGACTCTTCATGACCCCATGGACCAGAGCATGCCAGGCACCCCTATCCTTCACTGCCTCTCGCAGTTTGGCCAAACTCATGTTAGTAGCTTCGAGAACACTGTCCAACCATCTCATCCTCTGTCGTCCCCTTCTCCTTGTGCCCTCCATCTTTCCCAACATCAGGGTCTTAGATCTCTCCTAAAAGTTGTTGATAAGGTTTGCCCAGATTCAAGAGCCCATAAGTCAAAGATTGCAGGGTATTTAATTTTGCTGGAGTACACAAGGATGAATTGGACAGATAATATCCTTCTAGCTCTTATGTCTGAGTCACTTTACTGGGAGACTCTGGCTTCTGCTCCCAAAATGTGAATTAATAACTGTGCACTGGCAGTTTGAAATGAACAGGCAGTGCTGAGTCCGTAAGTGCATGCATAACATAGTGTGCAGACTGCTAATGATTTAGGACCGAAGCTGCCTGTCTGGATCAGACCAACCACAGAAGAAACTCTCCCCCATAGAGTATGGCCATATTAAGACATATTGGGGCACTACAGTATCCAAGACAGATGACCCTGGCCTGGCCAGGCCTTAGGCTCTCACATATCCTTTACTCACCTTTCACACCAGAGGAGGAGATTACAACAAGCTTCTATTTTGAACTTATAATGACCAGTTCTCCATGACTTTCAGAGCTGTGGGAACTGGTTAAACCCAATTTCCCTTGCTTGGAACTACCTCCCCAGAACAGCTGTGTGACACTACTTCTAAATAGTTCTTAATTAGTATGATGATGTGTCGTACTTTACAGAGGAATGTAATCCATTTGAAGGAGTCTTCTGTTTGAAGGGATGTCCAGTCCATGTCCATTTTTAAAGGTAAAGAACCCTGGAGACCAGGAACTTTCAAGTTACTCATCAATAGTTAGCACCTGAAACAGGCACACAGTTCACCTGGAAACAGTCCTTCCCACTATGGAGAGATGTATTACAGGTGAAACTTGAAAAATTAGAATATTGTGGAAAAGTCCATTATGTAAGCAATTGTTTTCATTAGCTACCGGAATTTAATATATGAGAATAGACTCATGACATGCAAAGCGAGATATGTCAAGGCTTTATTTGTTATAATTTGATGATTATGGCGTACAGCTGATGAAAACCCCCAAGTTGAAATTGTTAAGTTGTGGGTTCCCATCAGCTGTACGCCATAATTATCACAATTATAACAAATAAAGGCTTGACATATCTCGCTTTGCATGTCTGATCTATACAAAGAAATGAACCTTTCCACGATATTCTAATTTTTTTGAGTTTCACCTGTATATTTCTATTTGAATTATAGCAATTATTATACATTTGCATATATTAGCATATGCAAATTCATGCAAATATGCACATACTTTTGTGGAAAATGCATTTCCTTTCTTTTGGTGATGTGCAAGTAGCCACCCACACAGGCTCAGGGCAAGATACCTGCATAAACATCCTAAAGCATGATCTACAATTTAGCCGCAACTCTGGGGTTGCAGCGCTCATCTCGCTTTAACAGGCCGAGGGAGCTGGCGTTTGTCTACAGATAGTTTTTCTGGATCATGTGGCCAGCAGCTAAGCTGCTTCTTGCGAACGGAACACTGAAACCAGAGCAGCACACAGAAATGCCATTACCTTCCCGCCGGAGTGGTACCTATTTTCTACTTGCACTTTTTAAAGCATGCTTTCGAACTGCTAGGTTGGCAGGAGCTAGGACCGAGCAACGGGAGCTTCATCGTCATGGGAACCTTCTGATCGGCAAGCCCAGATGCTCAGTGTTTTAGACCACAGCCCCCCAGCGTCCCTCAGTGTGATGGTAGGTGGGACCATTTCCTGGAAAAGTTTCATGCTCCTGTGCAGTCTTAGGTCACAGTTCCTGATCCTGAAACCCTAAGCCGGTGACCTTCTCCCTGAACTGCATTGAGGGAACCCTGTAGCCCTTTCCTGAGTTAGGTTGAGCCATGCTTCTTTGCTGTCACCCTCAGTGCCTTGGAACCATTTCTCTCTCCTCCTTCAGTCTGCTGGAACAAACTTTAGCTCTTCTACTTACAAGAAAGTAAACCTGTTGCAATTCTTGGTGGGAGCCAGGACATGGCAGGTCCACAAACTCTGAGACATTTGCACCCTCCCCATCAATGTGGACCCACCCCTTCCCCTCTACCATCTCCTGTGCCTTGGTGACAAGGCAGTATGTCAGACGCCTTGATGGGAAACTCCTTGGAAAGTGGATTCCGAGACATTTCTGCCCTCTAATGCAACACTGAATGCGCTCACACAGCAAGAACCCATTAAATATTTAAACCTTGTCCTTTCCTCAAATGCAGAGCAGCAAAGATGATTTTCCATCAATTTAACATTAAACTCTGGCAATTTGCACAGCTGCGCATATAAATGGTTGGCACATAATCTCCAGAGCCTAAGGTCACTGCGCCTCATACATTTCAATACTGGAAGCTACATAGCAACATCTTTCCCATTTCTGGTTCCATGTTTCTATTGAAAGCGAATTAAACAAATCTGGGGACAAAGGAGCATCAGTTTTTTTGGGCGGGAGCTGAATGGAAGCTGATTTATAATCCCCCCCTTCCGTTTAATCACATATTTATTAGTATTTTTTATAGAGTGAGAAGCATAATAGCAAGGCATAAGCACAAGATTTGGGTAACCAGACAAATCAGAACAGACAACTAACTGCCTGATTTCACTTAATACATTTTGTTCTAGAAGTGATCTTCAAGACCCCAATTCATTACCTTGTACAAATGTAGAAACCTGTTTTCTAAGTGGGAAATGATTCCTATTTGCCATCAGAATTAGCTGGTTTACCCACTGCTCCTTGGAAAACATACTAAAAGATAAGGATACACACATTTAACATCATTGGATGAGCCCTGAAATTGAGCACTCAATTGCTTGCATATTTATCTAGAATAAGACTTAAATTCCTGGTCTTCGAGAATAAGCAAATGGAAAGGAAAAAAAGATTCTAAGTTTCCAGCAGAACTGAGAATAAGGTGTTTAACTTAGGGGTGCCATCTTTGAAGAGCAAAAAAGAGGACACACTTGCCAACTTCTATTTTAAACTATGAATTGCTATGATGACTCTACCCATGAAACAAGAGGGATGTGTTCTGGAAAAAGAGGACATATGGCAGCCTTAAACAGAGGTCAGTCCCTCTATTTGAAGGCCCAGCAGAAGGCATCCCTTCTATTTCAAAGAATTGCTAGCGCACCTATAAAAACGCAGGATACAACAGCACTGTGGGGCAAAGGGTTATATTTATTAAAATACAGCAAAACGGGAAGATCTGCAAATAATCACACAAATTAACCAAAAACAAAATATAACTGGTCAGGAAAAATTCCCTAAGCCAGGAGATGTCATCGTCCTCTGCTATTCTGGAAACATCTACAGACTCAAGCTGTGTCCGTACAGGACAGGATTGGAAGGAATAATTCCTCCTTGCTATGAACCCCTTGGGTGCATAAGGCTGAAAGTGAACCATCTGCATGCCAAGCCATAGGGCACCCCCAAAGTGAATCTGGCATTGGACACCTCAATATTACCCTTAACCCAATTATGCCACAGCTATCTATCCCATCAGATATATTTTTAAAAACCCTTTCCTGGCTGGACTAAAAGCCAATTAAACCAATCAAATTGCTACTCCTAGCAGTATGGAGTAGACAAAAAGGGAATCCGAAGACCTATTAGGACGGCCCCTAAATTTTTTACTCCACTTCCAAACAGGTGACTAGCAGCAGGGCATACTGCAAAGGAAAGGAGGGAGAACAATGCACAAAGCAAACGTAAAGGCTGGCTCATAAAGCCTTGTCTCCCCCTTCCCTCAGTCTGATTGGTCATACAGACCACGTGGTCATCCCCAACTCCTCCCACAGGAGCTACCATCTAGATGCTTCTTCTGGGGGGAGTTGGAGTGTGGCAAAGATGCTCCCCCTTTGAGGAAGGGACCAGCATCTTCTATTTGAATGGCACCCCAGCCAAGTGGGATGCAGAACCATAAAAAGGGAGAACAAGTAGAAGTTGCCTATCAATAATTAGCACCTGGACAGCAAACTGAACAACTCCACAGAAAATAATGTTCCTTATTATAGTGGGATGTACCATACTTCTATTTAAATTGCAGTAATTATTTTTAAATTTGAATCCATTACATACAAATTAGCATATGAACCTTGTATGCTAATTGGCATCTTCTTCTTTTGGTGATGCAGAAAGAAAAGATAATTGGCAATGAAAAGTAATGTGCTGAGTCACATAATCTGCCAGTGTCATCAGTGATATACTACACTTAGAAAGCTGCTTTTGTAATTTTTTTATTTTTTATTTTGCACCTGTGGGTGATGCTATTTTAGCTACCTGCATAGCGCTGCAGTGGTGGTCTTTGAAATTCCATGTTGTTTCCCAATCATCTGAATTAAGAAAATTTTATACATTAAGTTTTGAGTTTTTCCTGCAAGGGAAAAGGGTGTGCTTGGTGCCAGCCTGAGCAGGGGACCTGATAGCCTGTGCTGTTTGGTTCAAGTTTCTCGCAAGATGGCCAGCAACTTAGTTGAGTTTAAATGAGAATTAAGACAGATCCGTGGATAAGGTTATCAATAGCTGCTAGTCATGATGAATGTGTACCTCAAAGATCTGACTATTTCACTAGTTGCTGGGGAAAATGAGCAGGAGAGTGTGATCACACTCCTGACCTGCTTGTGGGCTTGCCATAGACATCTCACGGAGACCATGAGAAGCAGGTGCTGGGTTAGAAAGACATTTGTCAATCAGAAGGGCTCTTCTTGGGTTCCATTTGTTGAAAACAAAAGAGACTCTCCAGACTGAGAAATGTATCACAACAGTCAAAGAAATGCAAAATCTAGAGAATTATTGTATCCTGATCTGCACATTAGTCTTCGAGGGATGGCTCATGTCAGCTCACCTCGGAATCCAGAAATACAAGCATTCCTACCACGTTCCTTTGGGGCTGTTCTTGACACCAAGTGAGTTGGATCCTAAAATCTATACTTCCTCTGTTTAAAAGTCCTTTTCGGTATAAATGCACTAGACAATTGACAGGACCATGTCAGGGACTGGCTGGAATGGTTAGGAACAGTGGGAAGCTCCAGCTGGAGAACACCCCCCCCCCAAGGAAGCCTCAGAAGAGGAAGGCTCTGAGCCAGGGGAGTGGGGGGGGGCACAGAAGACTGGTCAGAGGATGAAGGGTGGGGGCAGAATGGTTGGATGCTGAACAAGCAACAGGCTTGAGTGAGAGAGATAGAAAAGAGGCAGGAATCACTGCAGATGTAAGACAGACAACTGAAGGGGAGGTGGGGGCTGAGGTTGGAACAGATTCACATGAGCTTGCTGGTCCTATCCTTTTCAGCTCCCCTCCCTCCTTGTCTCCAAGGGCTCAGAGACTTTTGCATGTAGCAGAACAATGAGCCCAGAGGTTGTTGGGGGGCTCCGGGGGGGGGGGGGGCTGGTGCTCTTTAAGACTGCAGACAAAACAGCTGGATGGGGAGGAGACTTGGAGGGAAGTAGGAGGTCCAGGCCATCAATTCTAGCAACTGCTTTACCAGGGCCAATCTCAATGTAGGTTTCTCTGTTTGTATTCTGTTTCCTTGAACAAGAAATCAACTTTACTGCTCATCTTTGAGTCTCTGTGCTCATCTACAGCTGAACCAGCCCTGGCAGAGCAAGCAGCCTGTGCTGGGCCAAATCCTGCCAACATTCAAGAGGATTTTCTCCCCCTGCAAAAAAGAAGTGTGTTGTCTTCTGCCTCTTTCAAAAGAGGAGGAAGAAATGGAGAACATATTACGGGGCACAAGGTGTGAGTGTTGCACTAACTACATTAAATGAATTGGGGGTGGTCAGTGGTGTGTTCCAGATATTGAAAAATATGTCGGTCCATGCTTGATGCAATGTGAGACTCTTCTCTCAAGAGCAGGGCTCTCAGTGGCGCTACCCTAAAACCACCTCTGCTTAACTCTGGCAAAGGTGGGAGTTTTTGCCCCTACAGAAAACAAGCTGCTCAGCCACATGGTACATTTAATGTGGTAAGTGCAAACTCCTACCCCACATGGAAAATGTGAAAGCAAGTACATTGAAGTTCTTCACTCATAGCCTTTTTGTAGGATGAATCACAAATACCACTAATCAAATGGCTGAAACAGATAAGAACAGCTTTGCTGGGTCAGGCCAAAGTCCCTTCTTATCCAGAATTTTGTTCTCACAGTTGCCAACCAGATGCCTGTAGGGATAATTGTAAAAGTTTCAGCCCGGTACTAACAGCAGTTACCCTAATAACACAGCCTTCTAGAAATAAAGCACACATATGCTCCACATTGAACACTATAGAGTACGTATCTGAAAATAGAAAATATCAGTGTGTGAAGCAATCTTCAGAGAGGCACTTTTCTGGGCATTATCACTAATATCATGAAGGAATTAATTCCAGGAATCCAAATGAGACCACAAATGAGCTTGTTAGAAAGAGTGTGCTGTTGGCAAATGACATGTTCAACTCTGATCTCAGCTATATGTTTTAGATGTCACATTTGATCATTTTGATTAAGCACATTATTATTTTGAGTTGAATACATTGAAAAGATTTCCCCTGCTATGAAAGCCTCTCTTGAAAACTATAAGAAAGTAAGAGCACATGAGTGGAAAGATAACTTTGATCAGGCTTCTCTTGATTTCCCTGTTCTCTGAAGTTGGCCTTGATGCAAGCACTCATGAATTAGGGGCTAGTCTTTTTGCTGCCCCCTCCCTCAAAATCTTTTATTATCAACCACTCTATGTTTTGCAACAAACACAGGCAATTTAATTCTGCAGTTGCACTTCTTATTGTGATTCTAGGATTTTAGAAGATCTTATTAGTAATAAATGATTATTACCTATAATTGAATAGCTACTCAATTAAACTAGAAAGTCAGCAACCCGAAACTGTTACCATTTAATGCACCCACAGCAGGAGGCTATTTGCATTACCAATCAGCCAATTAGCATCCGACTTCTGAAATAAATGAGAAAATAAGTAGATACAAATCTCAAGACACCGAGGTTCAAATATTGGTGTCATCTAAAACTGATGGTGGAAAGTTAGCAATTAGTTTGACAAACTTTCAGTGAATCGTTTGCCCTTGACATAGAGCCAAATAAGTCTGAAGGGGGAAATATTTATTGTTTTATTTATTAGAATAATTTCATTCATGCCTTTCTATTTATCACAGAAGCAGTAAGCAATAACCACCAATTAAAATAATTTAAACAAAAAGCCAAAAAGAGAGAGAAGGCCAAAAATAAAAATAAAGGAGCATGGTAAATAATTAAAACATCAGAATCAGCTTCAAATGCAAAGCATTTTTTCTTAACAAAAAAACCAAATTCCAAAATAAACACCCACCTGAGCAAAGGAAGTTGCCTTATACTGAATGATAACAGTGGTCCAGCTAGCAAAATATTGTCTACAGTGATTGGCAGTGGCTCTTTATGATTTCTGACATGGTCTCTCTCAGCCCCTATCTAGAGATTGAATTGGGGATCTTCCACATGTAAAGCAGATGCTCTACCACTGAGCGATGGTCATTCATACTGGTAGGAGAAAAAACAACAACCATCCAATGCCCAAGCCTGCTCCACTCCAGCAACTGGGGGTGCCAGGACAGAGCACACAGGAAAACATGCTACAAGGTATCATTGCTACAATCGTCCCCAATGCTCTATGAATGCTTGTTTGAATGGTATTGCTCCATCACACTTTCTTCTGAAAATGATGAACAGTGCCTCTCACATACTCCCTTCAAGGTTGAGATGCTTCAACCGAACAACTGCTGCTGCTGGCCAAACAATCGTGAGCATTTTTTTACATGCAGGATCACCACCCAGATCACGGAATTGGGGGGGGGGGACACCTCTCACTGCACACACAGCATTCTACTGCAACCCCCAACGTACAGGTACATTCACTACAGTATCCCACTCTCCATTGAGGTGGGGTGGGGGACTGAAACATCAACACTGGCAAATCACTCAGGTTGCTCCACTTCCTTCTTCCTCTCATACTCATGAACACTTACTGTGTATATAGTCTCAGGTAGAATGTGTTCTGGACAGTGCCATTTTTCTAGAAAGGGAGGTGCCAGAACCCACCACAAACACTTCCCTTGTTCTCTTACAATAACAGAGGTACTGGAGCTGAGTTCTGCTGAGTTCCAGCTGAAAAACCCCGGTTCCTAGCCTGGAGAAGAGAAAGTTAAGGGGTGATATGATAGCCATGTTCAAATATATAAAAGGATGTCATATAGAGGAGGGTGAAAGGTTGTTTTCTGCTGCTCCAGAGAAGCGGACACGGAGCAATGGATTCAAACTACAAGAAAGAAGATTCCACCTAAACATTAGGAAGAACTTCCTGACAGTGAGAGCTGTTTGACAGTGGAATTTGCTACCAAGGAGTGTGGTGGAGTCTCCTTCTTTGGAGGTCTTTAAGCAGAGGCTTGACAGCCATCTGTCAGGAATGCTTTGATGGTGTTTCCTGCTTGGCAGGGGGTTGGACTGAATGGCCCTTGTGGTCTCTTCCAACTCTATGATTCTATGATTCTATGATCCTGTTGCTATTGATCAGTGGGCTGTGTGTGTGTGTGTGTGTGTGTGTGTGCGCCCCCTTGTTTTCCCACAGTTACAGGATCCAATCCCACACCCTGTCCCATGCACACCAGAAAGAAAATGTCACTCTTCAACCAGCTGCAGTGAACAGGGTGCTCCTAACAGCCCTTCCACTGGGTTGGTTAACTGCTTACTCCCAAACTTGCAGACATGATCCCATTCGAGCACTGACCAGATTCACCTGGGCTTAGCACTGTTTCCTTATCTCAGGGAAAAGTTCCTCACCTACTATGAAAATTTTGCATTGCTAAAAAAGGACATGTTCCTTGAAAAATGGAACAGTTGTCGAGCTTCATCTTGGACCATCAGGCCCTGCCTGCTTGACAGGTGCAACAGGTAACGATTTGAAAATACAACTGCATGGCAAGAATTGCCTTTGGCAAGCTGTTATAGGAAAATACATGCTGAGCTTACTGAGACAGAACACCCCCACTGGTCCTTATTTAGGCCAACTTGTTCCCACCAGCACTTGTCCAGGAGTCTCCCAAACTCTCCTCCCTTCTGGTAATTTTTCATGCTCTAATAAGCCACACACTATAGGCCATGGAACTTCCTCCCACATATAGCAATCTGTTCACTTCTCTCACCTAAGGACTAATCTCTTCTATGTCTAGCAGAAGGGCAGTGACCTCTAACTTCTGTTGGCATAAGCTGCAGCAAGAGAGAGTTGCTCCATTCTTTGGCTCTTTTCCAAAGGCAGTCTATAAGTTTCTGTGAGTCCTTGATCATAAGGTTTCACAGAAACATAGAAAACAGTTTCGGGCAAGGGACATTTCCAACGCTTAGTGGACATGTTGGGGATTGAATCTGGGATCTACGGTAGCAAAGCTGATGCTACAGCCCTTCCCTTAGATATAGGTACAAAGGAATATGTCTTATACTAAACTAGATCATTGGTCTGTCTTGCTTAATATTGACTTTCTAATCTGTTTCGATCAGGGTTTTGGCTCAGTTTTGGCACAGAAACTGCTTTGGTTGCCCTGTATGATGAACTCTTGGGAAAGAGACAAGGGGAATGTGTTCCTGCTTATTCTCCTCGACAGTGCTTTTTTTCTTAAAAAAAAATGTTTCGAGGTACTCTCATTTTCCTACTCATATTGAAATACTGCCCCTCAATGAGGCCAAACTTATATTCACAAAATATTTAGGCATACCCCTGTGTCCCCCCAGAAAAAAGCACTGCTCCTTGACCTCTCAGTGGCATTCAATACCATCGGCCATGGTATCCTTCTGGAGTGGCTGTGTGAGTTAGGGGTGAGTAGTACTGCTTTGCAATTATTCTGGTCCTACTTGGATAGTTGTTTCCAATGGTGATGCTTGGCAAGTGCTGTTTGGCTCCATGGAGCCTTCAATGCAGGGTTCCTCAGGGTCCATTTTTATCCCCCATGCTGTTAAAGAGATGAGTGGAGTCATCTGGAAATTTTGACTGTGTTGTTAGTAATATGCTGGTGACACAGCTCTACTTCTCCTTCACATCTGCAGGTGAGGCAGTGGATATGCTAGACCACTGTCTTGCCTTGATAATGGACTAGATGAGAGCCAACAAACTGAAGCTCAATCCAGATAAGACTGAGACACAGGAGGGATGGGAGGTTGCCTGATCTTGATGGGGTTACACTCCCCCAGAAGGAGCAGGTATGCAGCTTGGGGGTACTTCTGGATCTATTGTTGTTACTTGAGGCTCAGGTGGTTTTGGTATCACTGAGTGCCTTTCATCAGTATTGGCTGGTGGCCCAGCAGCCCCCCTATCTGGACAAGGATAGCCTAATTTATGTTGCCTGTGTTTTGGCAATCTCTAGGTTGGATTACTTCGGTGTATGTGAAGACATTCTGGAAACTGAGGCTGGTGCAGAATTCAGCAGCCAGATTGTTGCCTAGGACAAGACAATTTCTGCATGTGAAGGAGATGCTCCACCACTGAGCTGTGGTTTCCCCACTAAGCTTCCTTTCTTTCCCGCTACCAAAAGACTCACTGGGAAGCTATTCCCCGTCTAGATGTTGCATGGCTCCAACTTGCCTCACCCCTGATCATTTGCCCTGTTGACTTGGGTTGACAGAAGTTGAAGTCCAACAACATCTGGAGAGCCACTGTTTTCCCTAAAACCTAGTTTTGGCAAAAAAATATTATGCTGTTCCCTGATGCCATCCCTGGGTCTGATGTTTAGAGTGGTATGGCTGTAATCACCCCGAGTGGATGAGGAGTTTCTTCACACAAAGGTTTTTTCCATCTGGATTTCTGCTGATTAGGACTGCATTTTCTAGTGATCTCTGTGAACCTTGATGTCTTATTCAGTGTTCTGCCAGATCTTTCTTTTGAGTTGTGTGGAGCACACTCAAACTAGTGGATGTGCTTATCTATGCACAAAGGTGTGCAGATGAGGGGATCCTTGTCCTGTTCATCCCATGCCTCTTACAAGGACAATTTCATGGACTGCCATTTTCGTTCTCATTACAAACTTTGGCCCAAGGACAAGGTTTCAGAATTGCATTGCATTATATTCCCCGAAACACACTCGTGTGCTTTACAATTCTGACCTTTCATCATTTTGTATTTTGATTGGGGTGGCCATTCCACAAGGCTCTCCAGAGCTCCGAAAGGCTGTAAAATCAGCAGAATGAATGGAATGGCTAGAGCTAGTAACAATACAGAATACTGAAAAGGTCAACCCAGCCCCAGCCCCTTTCCTATAACTCATGGAATATGCAGGACCTTAAATATTCTGCACTGCATTCGTGTGACAAAGGGCTCCAACAAAAAATAAAATAAAGGGGAGGACTGGGAAGGGAAAAAAAAAGATGCAGCAGCCTGCATTAATCCAGTCTGATAGCAAAGTTAATCAACAAGTCAGGGATGAGAAATAGCGGAGAACCTTTCTCGCAGCGGTGGTAGGTTCCATTATATTTTCTGCCATGTTTCGACTTGTTTTATAGCCTCCCTCCCCCCAGCATAGCCCTATTGGCAGGTGTTCACATACATTGAAGATGCTGAAGATACTGGAGGTACAGGGAAATGCACAGGTAAGAGGGACTACCTGTCTCCATAATATACAATGATTCAGCATTATTTGGAATACCTTCCCGGAGGAAGTAAGACGGGTGCCGACATTGTGTTCTTTTCAGTGCCAGGTTAAGACATTTTTATTTGCCCTGGCTTTTTAAAATTTACTGTTGGGGCCACCAGACTGTCACTCTTTTGCAGGAGGAACAGAAGGGCAAAACTTTGCTTTAGCTTTGCACAATTAAAGTGGATTCAAGGGCTGTGTCTCCCCAGCACAACAAATCTACTTTTAAAAGAGACATTTCACTGTTTGGGAAGCGATGGGGATATGGGAGAAACAGGAAGCCATATAACACTCAGGAAGCAAATCAGGAAGAGTGTAGGGTGAATTTTCATTGTTGCAAAAAGCCCTGCAAACAAATCAGACTGATTGCTCCAAAAAGACTGGATATAATATAACTTCCATGTATGCTTTGTGCAAGCAGATCAGGATGAATACTCAATAAATAGGTCATCTAGAAGGGACCCGTGTTGTTTCAACTGGTTGAATAGTTTTCACTTTAATTTTTCTCAATTTTTATGAACTGGGTTGTTGTTGTTGACAATGTTGATGATATTATACCCCACCCAACTGTCTGGGTTGCCCATATGTTATCTTAATATTGTATTGACATTTTATGTTGATGTACACTGAAATTTTTAGAAGCTCTGGGGTAGAGGCAGCCCCTTGAGGGCAGGTCTAGCACACAAAAACATCTAATGTTAGGGCTGGCTATGATTTGCCTCTAATGATTATGTCATAGACTCATAGAATTGCAGTATTTGGAAGGGACCCTAATGTTCATCTAGTCCATCCCCCTGCAATGCACAAATCACAGCTAAATAATCCCTGACGGATGGCCATCCAATTGTATAAAAACCTACAGTAAAGTAGAGTCTACCACCTTTCTAGATAGTGAGTTCCATTTGTCATTCTTGTACAGCAGATTCTGGTGAAGTTATGGAGGTGATCTAGGATCTCAGAAAGCACATGGTGCAATGAACTTAATGGAACTACTGTTCACCTGCTCAGAGAGTTAGTGTTCTGTCCCTAAAGGATCCAATGTGCAATGTGGGAGTGGTCATAGATCCACCTCTGTCAGTAAAGAACTCCAGGGAATATGCTAGCACACTAATAGCACCTTTGAAAGGCATTGCCAACATCTCCCTAAAAAGACAAAAAAGAGGACGAAACAAAGATAGTAATTTATTGGATACAACTATGACAAAATAGGGTTTTTCCTCTAGTGATGAAGCATATATCCATGCAGTGAAGCGACCTGCCTTAAGTCAACCATGGTAATCTAGATCAGAGTTTGCCGACCAGGTGCCCTCCTAAGGTTTTGGACAACAAGTCCCATCAGCTCCAGCCAGCACAGCTGGGAGTTGTAGTCCAAAACATCTGGAGAGCACCAGGTTGGCAAATGCAAATCTAAACCCATACCAAAGTTAGGAACCCAACTCTCCCAAAATCTGGGCCAAACACACAATTTAATGAAGGGTTGATCAACCTGTGACAGAAGGCTAACAGGCCCTCAGTCTAATTTCATGCAGGCAGCATGTGTAGGGAAATGGGGTGGTAGAGAAAGAGAAAAGGGGATGTCAAAAAGAGAGGAAAGAAAAGGGGCTTACCCCATCTACTTTTCACTCTGCTCTTGCCTGCCACAGGCTTTGGCCATGCCCACATAAGCGCAGCCTGCTGGATCAGACCAGTAGCGCTTGTAACTCAGCAGCCCGCTTTTACAGTTGCCAATCAGATACCTATGGGAAGCCACAAGCAGGACCTGAGTGCAGCAGCAGTCTCCCTTCCTGTGGTTTCCAGTCTTTGGTATTCAGAAGCATACTGCATCCAAACAGCAGAAGTAGAACATAGCCACCAGGGCTGGTTGTTGTTGTTGTTGTTCAGTCGTTCAGTCGTGTCCGACTCTTCGTGACCCCATGGACCAGAGCACGCCAGGCACGCCTATCCTTCACTGCCTCTTGTAGTTTGGCCAAACTCATGTTAGTAGCTTCGAGAACACTGTCCAGGGCTGGTAGCCTTATTGATTGTTGTTGTTTAGTTGTCTTATTCATGTTTGACTCTCTGTGGTCCCCATGAACCAAAGCATGCCTTGGAAACTCACTTTCTTCTCAAAGCTTCTCCTTTTTTATGTCCATGGACTTTTCTTGGCAAAATACTGGAGTGGATTGCCAGTTCCTTCTCCAGGTGGATCACATTTAGTCTAAACTGTCGGCTATGACTTGTCTGTCTTGGGTGGCCCTGCACGGCATAGCTCATAGCTTCTTGGAGTTATTCAAGCCCCTTCATCATGACAAGGCAGTGATCCATGAAGGGGAGCCTTGTTGGTAGCCAAATAATAATAATAATAATAATAATAATAATAATAATAATACCCCATCCATCTGGCTGGGTTTCCCCAGCCACTCTGGGTGGCTTCCAGTACATATAAAAACATAATGAAATGTCAAACATTTAAAGCTACAGGGCTGCCTTCAGATGTCTTGTAAAAGTTGTGTAGTTCTTTATCTCCTTGACATCTGATGGGAGGGCATTCTATAGGGAGGACGCCACTGCCAAGAAGGCCCTCTGCCTTGTTCCCTGTAACTTCACTTATTGCAGTGAGGGAACCGCCAGAAGGCCCTTCGGAGAAGGACCTCAGTGTCTGGGCTGAACAATGGGGGTGGAGACACTCCTTCAAGTATACTGGGCTGAGGCTGTTTATGGCTTTAAACACTTTGAATTGCGCTCAGAAATGTACCAGGGGCCAGTGAAGATCCTTTAGGACTGATGTTATATGGTCCCGGCAGCCACTCCCAGTCACCAGTTTAGTTGCTGAAATCTAGATTAGTTGTATTTTCCAAGTCACCTTCAAAGGTAGCTCCATGTAGAGTACATTGCAGTAGTCCAAGCAGGAGATAACCAGAGAATGCACCACTCCAGCGAGACAGTCAGAATTTGTCCAGTCCATATTGGTGGCTATCACTGCCTCTCATTGGAGTGGATTCCACAGTTTAACTGTGCATTGTGTGCAAAGGTCCTTTCTTTCTCTACTCTGAATCTTCCCACATTCTGCTTCTTTGGATGTCCACAAGTTCTAGTGTGATGAAACTGTCAGAATGCAGCCCCTGACAGATTAATCCCAAGAGAATGAAGCCCTTAGCCGTAAATGGGGAAAAAAGGAGATTCACTGCTCAATTTACTGGCTCCCAGTAGCTGTGTAACTTCTACTTTTGGCTGTGTTGGGCCGGTGGAAGGAGGGAGGTGGTGTTGCATGTATAAATCACTTCGGCTGAAGAAATGAGATATCTGCTGATCAAATTCTTCAGGATCCTAAGGCAGTCATAACTGACTCATGTTTGCTAAAATCCAGCATTAACAACATATTTAAACAGTTCCTACAGGCAGCTTCCCTCTCCTGGGATCTTATGAGTTGGTTTTTAATTTTCTGCAAAGCCTCTGCAGTTTACCTTTAAATCCAGTTTTCTCTTGAGCTCATGTAGACTTAGTCATGTCCCAAGGGAGATCATTGCACTAACTGTGAGTGAATTCAGTCCCAAGAGTCCCCCCCCCCCTTCTACATTTTGCTCCACCATCTGCCTTTCAGATATTCTATTTTCTTTTAGGTTACCACTTCAAGTGCTTTCACTAACCAGTCAAAATATGCTTATTCATAGATACTTGGATATAGTGATGCCTGCTTATCTGTGAAGGCACTCCTGTAGGATTGCTTCATGAATAAGACATTTATTTCAGCAACTATAGCACTCTATTAGTTGCCCTGTACTGTTCACAGATGAGCATTGAGCATAGTAAGTTATGTACTGTGTACTTTAACTCTACCCACATCTTAGTTCCATGATTCAAACTAACATGCAGACCTGGGCTGGGTGATCTTTCTGGCCTTGAGGGCCACATATAGGGATGCACTGGAGCCCAGACAATCATTCGTGTTCATGAACAATACTACCCATCTTTCTCTCTCTCCCTTTAAGTTTCCTGCCCTGCCCAGCATTCCTGAAGCAGCCAAGTTTGTATTCAACAGCACTGGCAGCACTGGTGGAGAAATTAATGCCTACCCCAGAATTCCCAGTGGAGAAATGATAATTGTTATTAGCAGTGATTGGATGGTAGCCCAGGTTGGATACGAGTGATGTTCCTGGGACTGGACAATGTGGTTACTTCAGGAGAGATAGTAAATGACATGAGTACCCATGGGAATTTTTCCCAAGAGGTGAGGGCAAGATAAAACCAGAATCTTTATGGCATTTGGAGTGTAAATGCACCAGCAGAAGTTGAACAGTGAACCAAAACTGGAAGAGAAGAATATGTTCAGGGTAAAATCACAATGAGACTGGAGTTTATTAAATTAAGAAGTTAACTTAATTGCAGGAAAAACATGGTTGATAGGAGAGATCCTGATTCTAACTAAGATGGAGAATGCAATGAGCAATCCATGCTCACATCTCAGCAGGAGACACACATAAGATGTCTCCTCTCCCAGGGTGAGAATGAAGAAAAAGTAAGGTAAAGGTAAAGGTACCCCTGACCATTAGGTCCAGTCATGGATGACTCTGGGGTTGCGGTGCTCATCTCGCTTTACTGGCCAAGGGAGCTGGCGTACAGCTTCAGGGTCATGTGGCCAGCATGACTAAGCCACTTCTGGCAAACCAGAGCAGCGCATGGAAACGCCGTTTACCTTTCCGCCGGAGCGCTACATATTTATCTACTTGCACATTGACGTGCTTTCAAACTGCTAGGTGGGCAAGAGCTGGGACCGAGCAACAGGAGCTCACCCCATCGCGGGGATTCGAACTGCTGACCTTCTGATCAGCAAGCCCTAGGCTCAGTGGTTTAGACCACAGTGCCACCCGTGTCCCTTGAATAAGAAGTAGGAAGTAGGAAATGAGGCCAGCAACCCTAAGAATCTGTCTAGCACTGAAGGAAGGTCAAGAGATGGTCTAGGAATCTTGGAGGTGCATCTCTATCTTCTCTTTCCCATGCAGACACATCAACATCCAGTGCAAGCTGAGTTGCATCCCAACACTTCCAACAAAACTATCCTGTTCTCACTCACCTCCCCTCTAAAGAAAGAGAAGAATAGCACATTTTGTACATTTTGCCTCATATATCAGGGTCTAGGAATGGTAGAAACTTTCTTCTTGTTTGTTAATGAAGTAGGGTATTGACCTACATGGGGGGAACACCTAAGGAGGAGGAAGGAGGAGGAGGAAGAGAAGGAGATATAAAGTAGAGGTGAATTTGTTGAGTCACTGCAGTTCAGGTTTTTTGACATAGGATGGCTGGGTAGTTGGGGGTGGGGTGGAAGCTGAGGACAAAGAGCAAACTGGGATGCAATATCCTGAGTTCATATACTAATTGGACTTAAGTGACACAGAGCTGCCCTTTTGGTACCAGGGGCTACTCTTAGGAGAGGCAGATGGCTATAGATTAACTTACCAGTAGGCCAGCACCCGTTGTTCCCTTCAGGGATAATGAAGACCGAATAGATGCTTGTATTTGAATTAGCTGCTGGCAAATCATTGGGCACCTAATAAGGCATTAAGCACGGGTGGCACTGTGGATTAAACCACAGAGCCTAGGGCTTGCCGATCAGAAGGTTGGCGGTTCAAATCCCCGTGACGGGGTGAGCTCCTGTTGCTCGGTCCCTGCTCCTGCCAACCTAGCAGTTTGAAAGCAGTCAAAGTGCAAGTAGATAAATAGGTAATGTGACTTCCGCTTGCGACGCCATTATGGGTGGTCGTGGGTCGCTTCGGCTGCGAAGCACCCAGTTCATCCCCGGGGTCAGGAGCCCTGCAGCCGCATAGCAGGGCTCCGGTTGGGGTGCGGGAAGAGCGTCCCGTGCCCTGGGCTCCCCGGCTGTGCCCGTTGTGGCTCCGAACCCTTCCCCCGCACCCCCTGTAAAGGGGGAGTGGGGGTGAAGGGACTACGGAGCCGGGCTATAGGGGAGAAGCCCCAACCGGGATGGAATTGCGGCGGCAAAGCCTGTGATGAGCGTCTAAGTTCTACCTGTCATTAAGGAGCTGATAAGAACCCGGAGGCTGTGAGTAATTGATTGACTCTTTGTATTCCTGGAATGCTCTGGGGGAAAGAAGAAAGGCAGCCCGCCTCCCTCCCTTTGGCTGGTGAAAGAAATTAACTCTTTAAGTGACTGCTGCCACAACAATCATTAGAAAGTATTTGGAATTTGAAAACTGAGTCTGTTGAGACCTCCTTTCGGGGGTTAACTGGGGGAAAAATATCTCCGTTTGAAGTTTTGGTCTTTATACTCCTATCTCGGAGAAATGGCGGCGACTTGGAGTGTCGTAGGAAAAATTTGAAACAAAGGAAGGAAGAGACAGGAACTGAAATCTGACACTCACCCTTTCTCTCAAAATGCTGGACTTCGCGCTCACACTGGCATCGAACTCATATTTAAAGGATGAGGAAAAGCTCACTATTTTACAGATGGAACTGCTTGATCGGAAACTACAAGTCTTGAGTGGAATTATTCATAAAAAAGATCTACTTTCCACAGAGGAGGCTTTTCAAAAGTTCTATACAATGGAATCATGCCTTGGCAAAGAGCTGGGAGGGGCGTTTGAAAGATGGTCTGAGATGGCTGGGCAAAACCGGGAAAAGCAACTGGAAATGGGAAAACTTACAATATCCAGACCCCGAGGTGGCAGCTCGGGGGCGAGGGACATGGAATTAGAATTTTTACAAGAAGAAGAAGCAAAAGAAACGGAGGAGCCCAGAATACAGATGAGGAACGCCTTGAGGCTTGATGCGGGGTTTGCTGTGGATGCAGCCTGGATCTGTGGACACTTGGAGGAAGACAATGGGAGATTTGGCGCTGGAGAAAGACAGGAAAAGACAATGGACAGAGGAGGAGTGGGTTGAAGAACTAAATGTATAATCTAAATGGTCTGCCATGGTATCCGAGGTCGGAGTGTGAAGTCTGTTAATGATAAGTTTATTTTAAATAAGTAAGGAGATATTGAATTTTAAGTTAAAAGCAGCATGATAAAGGACAGAAGAAATAAGTTTAGCTATAAGAATATTTGGTTACGATTTAAGGTATAATGCAAAGATGGAGATAAGTATGTTTTCTTTTTTTTTAAGTAAAGTTAAATTTTTTACAGAGAAAAGTTGTTAAGGAAATAGTATATTGAATTAAAACCGAAGGTGAAAAGGCGGGGGAAGTCAAGCGTCAAGATTCAGAACTAGAAATTTTTTTTTTGTAAGGTTACAATTAAGAAGAAGAATCCTGACTTTATGTGTATTTGTAGTTGTTTTTGTATTTGTAGGTGTGGGGTTGGGTTTATGTTATATTATGAAAATGTTAATAAATTCTGTTTTTTAAAAAAAAAAAGATAAATAGGTAATGCTCTGTTGGGAAGGTAAACAGCATTTCCACGTGCTGCTCTTCTTCGCCAGAAGCGGCTTAGTCATGCTGGCCACATGAGCTGGAAGCTGTCTGCGGAAAAATGCCAGCTCCTTCGGCCAATAAAGTGAGATGAGCGCCGCAACCCCAGAGTCATCTGCAACTGGACCTAATGGTCAGGGGTACCTTATTAAATAGGAAGCTTATGTAGTTTTGTGAATATAGTTGTTAAATAGTGCATTGCATGCATTCTTTTGCAGTGTGTAATATCCTGCTCCTTCATGGAAACAATATTGAATTAATTAATTAGTTAAAGCAGACCACTTGGAATGGAAAGATATGAAATGTCAATTAAAGGGCTTCACAATCAGTGCTTCGCTTCAATCCACTTCAATCAGCGTTTCATCCAGCCTGGGCATTGGCTTTATTTGCCCAAGATTGTTTAGCCACCGACCACCAAGTATGCAGCATTTTCTTTATCGTCTATTCTTCACAACACATCTGCAGCACTAACCAACTTTTGCACTAAGGCAGGAGCTGGCAGTGAATTCAACAATCCGTGCAGAGCAGAATCCGTGCCTGTGGAGCCCCATCCCCACCTATATGAACCAGCACAGTATGTGCTGTGAGGGTAGATTTTGAATGCCAGTCTATTTGTCTCTTTCTTTCCTCCCACTCTCTCTTTCTCTTCCCCTGAAGGCAAACGATGTTCGGAACAACAACAGAAGGGAAGAAAGGTATGAAAAGATTAGTCTGATCAAAGGAATCTCATGTCACACCAGAAGATTGATTTCTCCGTCCTCCCAGACTGCCATGCCTCTTTCTCAGAGCTGGCCTTGTGGATGCTGTTGAGTTCATTTCCTCAGCTCTCTCTATGCTTTGTGTGTCAGCCTTTCAATTAGGCCTTGGCTCCTTTTAATATCACCTATGTGGGCCTCATGTCATGTCCCTTATTTCCACACTTTCAAGACCGAAAAGCGCAGTCTTTGACAGCCACTGACACCGATGTGGAGAGCCTCTAGGCTGAATCATGTGGGGGCAAGGTGACTTTCAAATGTTACAGTATGTAGAACTGCAGAACATAGTCACGTGGAACTGATTTGGGTGGCCTCCATATTAGGGTTAGGGCTGAATGGGAATTTCTCAGAAAAGAACTTTTCCGATACTTTATTATTATTTTATTTTAGAGTTCCTAATGAACTTTTGAAAAACGCTGATTCTCTCCTTGAGAACTTCCAATGAAATGGCTCGCCCAATTTGACTATCCATGAATGGAGAACTTGTGGCACAACTGTGGATTCAGTTTCATATTAATATCATTGAAGGAAGAAGTGGGTTGTATCGAAATTTGTCACACTCAGAGTAGACCTGTTGAAATAGATTGACGAGACTAACTTAGATCCAGTGGGTCTTCTCTGAGCAGAACTTAACAGGATTCTACCCACTTTGCTTTTCTCCCAGTCTTTCCCTCTCTGTCTATTCCTTCTTTCATCTTGGAATATCAGCAACCAATAAGAAATGAAATGAGGTGAAATTTCACTGAAGAGTTTTCTGATTAATTTTCAGATGATTTCCCTTTTCTCCCCCACCCAAGCTATTGAAAACATTCCTCTCCTGCAGGAATAATGCAGTACTCCTTTTTACCTCACTCAAATAGCATGGATAACTTTGGGGGTTTGCTTTTCCTCAGTGCTACCTGTAATATGGCATATGAAGTGGCCCTGAGGCCTCTTCTGTATAGAAATGATGGAAAAGCAGGTCAGGTACTGACCAGTTCAGTGGCCTGCTCAAAATGGTGGCACATCTGATTCCCTCTGTCACTCTGACAGAAAAAGCTAATCTTCAATTCAAACTGGACTTCATACCTGCCACGTCAGTTGCTCACCTGTTGCATTTGCCCCTTGTCCCCCTTGTTCTTTGCTGTTTCTAAGCAGCTGAAATATTGTACCAAAGGTACTTCCATATCCCAAATAAAAAGCTAATGCTATTCTAGGCTGCATCAACAGAAGTACAGTGTCCAGATCAAGGGAAGTAATAGTACCACTCTTTTCTGCCCCGGTTAGACCTCACCTGGAATGCTGTGTCTATTTCTGGGCTCCACAATTTAAGAAGGATGTTGACAAGCTGGAGTGTGTGCAGAGGAGGGCAACCAAGGGTCTGGAAACCAAGGCTTATGAGGAGTGCTTGAAGGAGCTGGGTATGTTTAGCCTGGAAACAAGGAAACTGAGATGAAATATGAAAGCCATCTTTAAAAATTTGAAGGGCTGTAACATGGAAAATGAAGAGACCTTGATTTCTCCTGCTCCAGAGAGTAGGAGCCAAACCAATGAATGGTGAAGGACTTCTGGCTTTAAAATTTCAGTGGCGCCCTGTGCAATGCCAAAACCTTGATGCCCCACCACCTCTCACCTCCCATTGCATGACATTGTTTCATCACCCCCTGCTGCGCCCTCTTGGCTCAGCACCCAGTGCGGGTGAACCAGTCATGCCTCTAAATCTGCCTCTGCAATGGATTCAAGTTAGAAGAAAGGAGATTTTGACCGAACATAAGGAAGAACTTTCTGACCCTAAGTGGTTTGACAGTGAAATGGGCTCCCTCGGATGTTTGTGGACTCTCCTTCCTTGGAGATTTTTAAGCAGAGGTTGGGTGGCCATCTGTAATGGATGCTTTAGTTGAGATTCCTGAATTGTAGGGGATCAGACTAGATGGCTCTCAGGGATCCTTCCAACTCTACAATTCTATGATTGTAAGCACCAGCCTGAGAAGGGGCAATGGTTTCAATCCCTCCCCTTCACACACGCAGTTGCAAAGGGGGGCTTAAGTGACTTTAAGTGTTTTTTGGCATGCTGTTTTAAGCTCATCCCAGATCATTTCCCTCAGTCATTTAGGCTTTCTGAGACAACCCAAATTGACCTCCATCATCACCCCAAATCAACCACTGGAATAGCAATTTCTTTTGAAACTCAACTGATTTCATTTCATGCAGACATCCTGCACTCGAGGATCCCGAAAATCTGGACTCTGAAAACCTATTGGTTTCAAGACTCATTTGTGATGACTGTTGGATAGGGATGGAAGAGAGTTTATTTTTAATGCATTTTGAAGTAAACCAATCTAAATCACATCTTCCAGACTAATATGAAGATGTGAATCATCGGTTCTCCAGATTTTTCATTTCTCTGAATCATGTTACAGTTCTTGATGCAAAAATGTTCCACAATCCATAATCCTCCCACATGTTAGTATTGAATATGTTTAGAGCATTGTGCTTTGAGATAAAATATGTATTTTGTGATAAAGTATTTAAATACACGCTTCTGTATTTTATTTTATACAGATTAATGTGGAAACAGGATGGAATGGACTTGTGAATAAGCCAGTGTGGTGTAGTGGTTAAGAGCGGTAGACTCGTAATCTGGGGAACCGGGTTCGCGTCTCCGCTCCTCCACATGCAGCTGCTGGGTGACCTTGGGCCAGTCACACTTCTCTGAAGTCTCTCAGCCCCACTCACCTCACAGAGTGTTTGTTGTGGGGGAGGAAGGGAAAGGAGAATGTTAGCCGCTTTGAGACTCCTTCGGGTAGTGAAAAGCGGGATATCAAATCCAAACTCTTCTTCTTCTTCTTCTTCTTCACATGTAAAATTGACACGAACCAGAAAGTAGTGTTACTAAGTAACGGGCCCATCTCTATCATTGGATCAAGTTCAAATTTTCTTTATTTGCATCTGATCATCAACCTTAATGGTTTAAGAAGTTGAACTCCATTGAATTCTAACTCAGAACCAAATAAACTACCCCAAGGTTAAATTCCTGTGGCAAATTGAAGCATACCCCTTTAAAAAGGAAATATTGTTCTCTCTCTCTCTCTCTCTCTCTCTCTCTCTCTCTCTCTCTCTCTCTTCTCTCTCATGCAATATTAAAGTGAAATAAAATGATTTTATGTTAATCTGAATATCATTATGTAAAATCTTATCACTAGGCCACAGTATGCCCTGCAGTCATTTCTACTTATAATGTCTGCTCACACAAGCAATGCCAACACCACACCAGTGCAGATGTGTCTGTTTCTTTTCCCTTCCGTAGTCACTGAACAAAAGCTTGGTACTCACCATTTGGAACAATGATCCAGTCACTGGGTTGGGGTGCAGGTATATTTTTCATTATGCCACTACAGTACAGTATGTTAATATGTAGTTATTTTTATGGTGCACCACAGAGTGCACCACAGGGGCTTGATGGAGCTGGAGGGGAACCATGTAATCATATTTGTGTGCCTGGTATCAAGCCACCTTTTGCATAATGGGGATAAAAAAAGCAATCCAATTTTCATAATGCCAGCTCGTGATGGACAACATCGATGGAGTCTCACCATAAAATGGGATCTGAAATTGAGAGGCCAGGGAGCAGCAGGGATACAGGTTTTAATCCAATAAATCCCAGAGAGAAATTGCTGAGGATGCATGTTAACAGATTAAGTCAATTTAAGGCATCTCGGTTGGGAGGAAAGTGGGGGATCTGAAGTTGTGCCAAAACATATCATTGTTGTATATAGCTTGAGCCATAAATACAGCACACTTCTCTTTTCTTTTTATTTTCCTTTACAGGTTGTGGCCTGTGTACTATTCCTCCCATTACTACCTCCCAGCAAGGCAAGGAACAGGTCCACAGAAGCTGCAGAATTGCTGTCCATAATTAGGAGCTGGATAGAAGAAAAGGTTAATGACCAGAGTGAAGAGCCTTACTGTCCCTCTCCTTTCTGGATCGTCAGTGGAACCCTGATCCAGAGTTTTCTTCAGTGCAATACTCATACTCTGAAAAGGATTCAGAAACAAAGCTACTTAACCTTCTGCTTTAGATTTTGTTTGGACCCATTGCCATTGTTGGTCCTGGGATGATTCAGGAGGATCTGGAATGCATGGAGATTTGGAATGCATTATCCCTAATCTCATATGGATCAAGGTAACAATGAGGGACAATCTGAATCAGAGCTCAAGTGCTGGCAATTTGTGCAGGAGTACTCAGTTCAGATTGCATGAAGTTTGCCCTCGATGCCCTTTTAACTTGAAATACAAGGGATTTAACATGGGGCATTTTACATTCAAATCATGTGTTCTGCAGGTGAGCTATGGTGGATGATTTGCAGTTATGGCAGACTCAAACAATGAACCAGAATTTATTTCAGAAATCTGTTATTCAGGGGTGGATGGAGAAAACTATATAGAGTATTTATAAAAGATATTGCAAGGCATGGCTCATCCTGTCTTGCCCCTACTATCACTCCCCGGCCCCACCTAGCATGCCAGAACTGAACCCATTTATAAAGATTATGTTCCTCTGCTTCCTAGCTGCTTTTACCAAGCAAGGGCCAACCACTCAACATTCAATTTCTAAATCAGATAAACACATGTTATACTAGCAAGCCAGCCACTTAACCAGGTCTTCTGGTGATAGGGCAAACTCTGCTATACCACAACCCTGTCCTCAGTGGAAAGCTTAGTAAAATGTAGTACAGAAACTGTACCAACATGTGGGATCTGCAAAGAAATGTTGCAATATCTCCTCACTTCTTAACAGCCGAGATTCTGTTTCAAGTTTTAGCCAACAGCCAACACTTCTTCCAGGCAGGAGTGTACCGAGCCGCTCGGTCACCTGGGGCGGCAAACCCGGGGACCCAGCGATGGTGCGCATGTGCAGCGCTGCTGTGTCTGACACATGCACCATGCATCATATGCAGTGGCGCATGCACAGTGTGTACAATGCACTGCACATGCATGCTGCGCCATAGCGGCGGCGCCAGGCAGGCCCTGAACAAACCGTGGGATGGAGCAGGTTTGCGAGCAGGCTGTGGGGTGAGGCTGCCCGCCCTGTGGCTTTTCCGGGTCCCGCAGCACGCGTGCGCAGTGCATCGTACGCACTGCGCATGCATGACGCAGCGACGTGTGCGCAGTGCATATGATGCACTGTGCACACGTGCCGTGCCATAGCGGTGCCACCATGCGGGCCCTGAACAGGCCGCAGGGCGGAGTGGCCTCACCCTGCAGCCTGCTCGCATGCCACCAAGCAGGTTTGCGAGCAGGCTACGGGGTGGGGCTGGCCGAAGTGTCACCCCCCTCCCCTGGAACCCCCGTCCCCTTGCTCCGCCCCTGCTTCCAGGGTAGTCAACCCCATCTCCAACTTCCCATCTTTCTCTTCAGTTCTCACCACCTTTCTTTGCTCCTTTATCTTTTTAAGAAAGAAAGAAAGAAAGAAAGAAAGAAAGAAAGAACTTCTGTTCTCTCAAGTATACCAATACCTCCTTCTTGTTTCTTAGTAGCCCCATTTTGACTACAATCCTTTTGACACTCACCACTTGAGTTTGCTATTAGAGAGAGGGGAAGTGGTAAGTCCAGAAGGGGACACACACACACACACACACACACACAGAGAGAGAGAGAGAGAGAGAGAGAGAGAGAGAGAGAGAGATTGCTTGTAGCTGCTTGTCAAGAAAACTCCTAAAATAAAACTTCTTGTATTTCTTCCAGTCATAGTAATGTTGGTGTTGTAATCAAAACAGCATTTGTCACTATCAGTTTTGGAGGAAACGCAGTCACTTGGAAAACTTCTCTTTCCTTGCATTGCTTCATCCATCTTTCAGTCCCGCTCTTGAGTGGTCAACATAATCAAATTCTACATTTACATATTCCTCAATGTTCTTTTCATACAAATAGCGTATCAGTTACAGCAATTTGCAACCTGCCTTTGCAATATGCTCCACAGCTTGAACACCTCAAGTGTAACATGCATTTTTAATCTGCAAAAGCAAACAGTCTACATATCAATACGCTTGCTTTATCCATGAAACCATTTAGATGTCATCTCTCATAATTTTCTTCCCCGCCCCCCCCCTCAGCTTGAGCTTTTAGGTAATAAACAAGCATTTTGCGAGTGAGTGTGTGTGTTTAGAAGGAAAAGAACAAAGGGGGAGGCAGGTGAGATGAGAATGAATGGCTGATTCTTCAGCACATTGTTTTTATCATCCACCACAGCTCTTTGATGCCTCTCTGAGTGGTTGCACTGTAGAGGAACATGGTAAAGAGATTGAGCTTCATATTATTATTATTATTATTATTATTATTATTATTATTATTATTATTAATACCCCACCCATCTGGCTGGATTTCCCCAGCCACTCTGGGCGGCTTCCAACAAAAATCAAAATACATTAAAATATCACACATTAAAAGCTTCCCTAAACAGGGCTGCCTTCAGATGTCCTCTAAATGTCTGGTAGTTGTCTATCTCTTTGACATCTGAAGGGAGAGAGTTCCACAGGGTGGGCGCCACTACCGAGAAGGCCCTATGCTTGGTTCCCTGTACTTTTGCTTCTCGCAGTGAGGGAACCGCCAGAAGGCCCTCGGCACTGGACCTCAGTGTCCGGGCAGAATGATGGGGGTGGAGACGCTCCTTCAGGTATACTGGACCGCGGTAGCTTATTTCCTGATGCTATAATGTGAAAGCAAAGAATGTCCTTGGTATAATGGCAGTAAGTAATATACAATAAGATTACTCCCTATAACAAGACTCCCGAACAACTGGATTACTAAATTGTGGAAGTGGAGGAGTTAAAAATAAATTAATGGAAGGAGGATAATGGCTTCTAGTCATGATGGCTATATTACCTCCAGTATCAGAGGCTTCCCATGGGGATCTGCAAGAACAGGATGCTGGACTAGATGGGTTCTTTGGCCTCATCCAGCATAACTTTTTATGTTATTTATCTTGAATTTATCCAAGGATGGACCCCTGACTTTCACTAGACTACTCAAGTTTTAGAGTAGTCTCATGGAAGTCACTTGACTTCAAAGGAAGTCAATTTGTGGAGGACAAGGTTCTCAATTGACTACTGGTCATGACAGCTATATAGTAGCTCCAGTATCAGAGGCACCATGCCTCTAAATCCAGTTGCTAGTTGCCACAAGCAAAGAATGCTGTTGTACTCTCTGGATCAAAGTTGGTGAATCAGTGTCCAGAGCTGCATGTCTTCTCTTCAGTGGTCCCCATGGCTTGACTGGTGATCTAAATTTGTCAGGGTCAGAGGGGATCATCAAGAGATGGGTTAAGTAGGTTCCTCTAACCCTGCTCCTATTCTCCTTACTGACTGGCCTCAACCTCCAGTCCTCCAATGGAGGAGCCTTCTTAATGCATCCTCTCCAAAGGCCCTACAATAGCATGTGAAACAGGTTAGGCTCAAAGATGCTCCACATCCTGCCCATGGGTTCCAAGGCCCTATGTGGCCAGTCACAAGAAGCACCTATGTGGCCAGTCACAAGAAGCACTCTCATGGGTGCCTAAAGGTGGTCACCTGAGCTCATCCCCACCACTTCAATTTCCTGCAACTTCCTGCCCAAATGTGACTGAATAATCTAATCATCATGCACCTGATATATTTGCATCCTCCCTCGGGAGTACAGTATAGAATACATGAAAAGAATGGTCTAAATATTCAATGTGCAACCAGCCTCCACTCATGCACCCATTAAGGAGTGTCTCCACCCCATCGTTCTGCCTGGACACTGAGGTCCAGTGCCGAGGGCCTTTTGGCAGTTCCCTCGCTGCGAGAAGCCAAGTTACAGGGAACCAGGCAGAGGGCCTTCTCGGTTAGTGGCACCCGCCCTGTGGAACGCCCTCCCACCAGATGTCAAAGAGAAAAACAACTACCAGACTTTTAGAAGACATCTGAAGGCAGCCCTGTTTAGGGAAGCTTTTAATGTTTAACAGATTATTGGATTTTAATATTCTGTTGGAAGCCACCCAGATGGGCTGGTATAAATAATACATTTATTATTATTATTATTATTATTATTATTATTATTATTATTATTATTATTATTATCAAAGTTTACCCAGGATGCATGGCAAGGTGAGGTTCAGGCTGGGCACAGGGGAAGGTAGAACAAGGTTCAGACTGAATGAAAGACTGGATACAAGGCAGGGTCCAGGCTGAACTCTGGGAAACACAGAGCTCTGAAATTGCTCAAACAAGGAACACACTGAAACTGAGTCATTTTATAGCAGTAGTACCAGGTTCAGTCTTACGTTAGCATCTCCCGTGCTGAAAGATGCTGCTCTGCTAAAGAGGTTCAGCCTTCTCTAGCAGTCTCCTAGTGCAATGGAGCAGGGGAGACTCAGGTCTTCCGGGAAAAAGTGCAGCCCTTGGAGGATAGCAGGTCCACATCCTTGGGGAGGAGTACTGCCACACTGGTTCATTGGGTAGCAGTGCCCCTGGAGCTGGCCTTGTATGTCATTCCCCTTCAAAATTGGAGACCTCCTCTCCTGATGGAGAGAAATCTGACTCCTGGTCCTTGTCAGGATCTTAATTCATCTTGTTGTCAGTCTGATAACCAGAGCTCTTTGATCAACAAAAACGGCCCCTTTTGTAAATTATAACAATATATTGTTTATCCTTTTATTGTTTTATATTTAAAATATATCCAATGAAACTGGTTGGACCTATACTACAGCCATGAGAATTACTTCTATGGTCTAAGTCCATTCAGACAATGCCATAGCAATGCAGGAATTTGTTTCTCCATTGCTGGAATATTAAGTATGTTATCACAGAATATCAATGCCAACTGCATTGTGATTCTTACTGATGTATACCTTATGCTGCATTTTTTTTAAAAAAAAAACAACAGCAGTATATTTCTTAATTTGATTTTTCCCTTTTTGCATTTTCCCCTCTCAAAACATTCTTTTTTAAACTTTACTGTTTTAATAAGTTTCTATCATTATTATTAATAGAGAAATCCAATACCACTCACATTAGAAGCTCTTCCTTCCTTCCTTCCTTCCTTCCTTCCTTCCTTCCTTCCTTCTTTTTTTCAGAAGAAGACGAAGAATAAAAGGATCGGCAACATCATTATTTATCACCATTGTTATTTAGACACAGACCTTTCAGGTCTAACTAAAGATGATAAGCATCTTCTTGTAGTTCATAACAGCAGTGCCCACTAGCCAGGAAGGCAGTGGCGCACACAGTGTCTCGTAATAGTATCACAAATATCGTAAATTACATTTTCATACTTGCAGGGAGCCAAGAGGGTTATACTTCATTAAATGTGAGAATCAAAGCTCATATTCAATCATTCTTCTGCCGCCACATTGTTAGGAGGTGTGCACAGAGATCACAGTGAAGAGTTTGTTGTTTTTGCATACCTCCATTAAGCCTTCACCTTTCATGCCACTCCCTGGAAAGACTAGTTATAAAGGATGAATTTTATTGAGGCCCCTGCTAACATGCCCATTGATTATTGTAAAAAAGAAGGTTACCTTCTGCTTCAGGGATAGCCAGTGTGGTTCCCTCAGGATATAGCTGGACTTCAACTCCCATCAGCCTTAACCAGCATGGCCAGTAACCAGAACTCGTGGAAGTTATGTTGTTGTTCAGTCATTCAGTCGTGTCCAACTCTTCGTGACCCCATGGACCAGAGCACGCCAGGCACCCCTATCCTCCACTGCCTCCCGCAGTTTGGCCAAACTCATGTTGGTAGCTTCGAGAACACTGTCCAACCATCTCATCCTCTGTTGTCCCCTTCTCCTTGTGCCCTCCATCTTTCCCAACATCAGGGTCTTTTCCAGGAGTCTTCTCTTCTTATGAGGTGGCCAAAGTACTGGAGCCTCAACATGGAAGTTATAGTCAGTGCTATTTTTCTAGAAGAAGAGGTCCTGGAACTCACCGCAAATTCTTCCCTTGTTCTCTTATGATGGCAATGGTGCCCACCTGAGAAGAGTTGGAACTGTGAGTTCTGGCTGGAAACCCCCCCCCCCCACACACACCCCAGTTATAGTTCAACAGCATCTAGAGGGCACCCCATTGGCTATCCCTGCTCTACTTCATTGGGCTTCCATTCAACCAGGCCTTGGGTAAGCCTGTTTTGATTGGAGTTCTTCAACTGTGATCTGTGAGTCACCGGTGGCCCAGAGGCGTCTCCATGCCTGTCAAAATACAGTTTAAAACCATATAACATACAGTAAAGGTAAAGGTATAGTACTGTGTTGTAAAAGGCAGGAAAAGCAGCCCTCCAAGACCCTCAGCAGTTTCCAAGTGCTCTAGGGCATGGGAGCTTGGGAGCCACTGGTTTAGATTGCTCAAGGTCCTGGATGATGGAGACCTTTTGTATGTTGCTTGTATTCTGCCTCTCTTTTATTATCTGATCCTGCTTGTGTGGTTTTAAATTGATGTTTGTATTTAATTGTGCTTTCATTAATTGTCTTGTAAGCCACCCTGGGATCCATCAGGATGAATGGATGGAAGGATGCTGAAGTACCACCAGGTGCCATGGTTTTAAAACGTAATACTTGTGCTGCAGAATGCCCAAGGCATCTCGCTTCCTGTGGCAAATGACAAAATGACACCTCCGCAATTCCACATACAGCTGAATCTTTCTTCAACACTGCTTACTTCAACCACACCTGAGGCCACCAGGCTAACTTAAGGGGTCCAGTGCAAACCACATGGAGCATACAGCTCTGTCATAAGGAGAGCCTGATGGGATAAGACCGTTGGCCCCTATGTTCTCACAGTAGCCTATCAGAGGCAAGCAGGACCTCTACTCCAACAGATGGAGAAGGCCAGGGAAATGAGAAACTGAAAGAAACAAAAATGGACAGATTCATCCATTCTTCTTCTCAAGCGCTTGCAATAATACCAGATTTTAAAAGAGCTGTTATAAGCTTGTACAATATTTACTGATGACGGCAAGAATCTCCCTCGTTAGGCTTTGAATGGGTGTAAATGTGCCAGATGCAGAAACTGGGCTTGAAAAGCTCAGAGATCTTGCTATTGTAGAGAAAATAACAAATCCTGATAAAAATCAGAGATGGGATAATGCACACGCCCCTATAAGGTTTGATGACAACCTTTCTGGAAGCGGGGCATGCTCATATACATGCTTATTGTGAACACAGACTTCTTCTTCCTATGCAATGAGCAGTATATTTGTCATGTCATTCTTTTGGGGTCTCCATATTGATCAGCTTCATACTGATAAGCTGTCGGTTTCCTTTTCTTTTAAAAACATGCCTGAGGTTTTTTTCTGTTGCATTCACGAGAAGGTTAACAATGCCAAGAAAACAAGTTTATTCCCTTTTTGCTATATGACTGTACATATTTTATGTGGATGTGTGAACCATCATCCATTAGTTGCTTCAGATGTCTTGTAAAGACGCAAGCCCAGGCTTTCCTTGATCTATAAGATTAGTTCTTGTATTACAGAAACAGATAAGAACAGGAAATCACAAATAGTACTTCATAATAACACTTCATTTATGTTTGTATATCTGTTTTTCTTACACAGTTTTCATAAAAACAGGGAATGTAGCCAGTGTATTTTTGGGGGGGTTGGGGCCATAGCTGTCAACTTTTCCCTTTTTTTAAGGGAAATTCCTTTATTCCGAATAGGATTCCTCACAAGAAAAGGGAAAAGTTGACAGCTATGGTTGGGGCAGAGGAATGCCACCTCTCAAAGCAGAATGGGCCATTGATGTCAGCTAACATTTAAAGGTGAACCTACCCAATTCACAATTTCCAAAACACCAGCCAACCTTCAATATTCAAGCTGCTCTGAATTTTCCGATACACTTCTCCAGTCAGGTAAAGTGTACAAAAATGCATATACTTATCAAAATAACTCACAAAAATGCATTATGTTAGGGGGAATTGGTATACGGAAATGTGTATATTAGGAGTAATGGGCACTATAATGTTAATGAATTTTCATGTGGGCTTCTGGTTGTTGTTGTTTTTTTTTTTTAAGAAGTTGAAACTGCTATGGAAAAGTGGATTATAAAAAACTGAAACTGAGAAACACACACTCACCAGAATGCTGGGGCAGAGTCTGTATATGCACAGCTCATAAGTCCTGTTGAATGCATGTGGGGTGCAAGTCCAGGGCCACCCCCTATGCAGGCATTCATATTGTGTGTTAACCTCACTCCTGAAGAGGGGAGAGTGGGGACAAGTATGCCAACTTTGCCCTCTATTCCATCCCGTCACCCTCCACAATTTGTACGTCACACAGAGGGCCTCCATGCATTGAAGGAGCTTCCCTGCTGCAGACAGTTGCATTTCCAACTTCTGGAGGGTGAAGTGAATTCACAATATGAATGCTTCAATACAGCTAATACGACGATACCTGCACTCACTTTCTGTTTTTATACGGTCCTGCTGAGACATCCATGGGACACTGGTCTTGTAAGTCACAGATGGGGAAATGTCTTCAGCATATTCCCTTCCAGGTATCCTCCTGAGGGCCAAATCCCATGGCGAGTGGCAAAGTTGGGTGGAGAAATTAATGTAAAATTCACTTGTCTACAGTAAGTTTGCTTGCACACAGACTTGTGCAAACTTGGAGCCAGCATGGTGTAGTGGTTAAGAGCGGTGGACTCGTAATCTGGTGAACCGGGTTCGCTTCCCCGCTCCTCCACATGCAGCTGCTGGGTGACCTTGGGCTAGTCACACTTCTCTGAAGTCTCTCAGCCCCACTCACCTCACAGAGTGTTAGTTGTGGGGGAGGAAGGGAAAGGAGATTGTTAGCCGCTTTGAGACTCCTTAAGGGGCGTGAAAGGCGGGATATCAAATCCATCCTCCTCCTCCTCCTCTTCTCCTCACACTCCTCTCTATCCCAGACAAGCAAGAGACACAGCAGCCAGCCAAAAAAAGTTAGGTGACAAGCAGGGCCTGTAATGAATGTGGCCTGCGGAGGGGCTGAGTACCCTGGGGGAGAGTCCTGAAGAGCAAATGTAGAGGTGTGGAGGGGCACATTGGCCCACGGGCCTGAGGTTCCACATCCCTGTTGTGAGTCATTCTCAAATGTCGAAGTTTCCTTAGGATTACTTTGGACTTGACACCCTTGGAGCTTTTGCTTCCCGTGAGATTGTATCTCTCACTGCCATCTGGAAATAATAGGGTGTGTGTTTTTTCAACTAGTGAACATATATCCCCTCCCCCCGCCGCCCCCGTCACCCTGCTTCGTAATGATACTTGAAATATTTCATCTCCTGCAGCTCTTAAAAATTAAGTTAAAGATGCCTTTAGGCCTAGATGTGCAGGATGGTTAAATATTTATAGACAAACCTGGAAGGCTTGCCGAAAGAGACCTTGTAGAGTGGATGGACACTGACTAAATAGACCTGACTACTGTTATGCATTACAGCTAAGATTTTGGAGCACACTTTCACTTCCCTTTAAAAAAGTCTCTGCACTTCTTCTGAGTTCCTGTCTTCTGAGTGAGTAGAACCTGCAGTCATCCATAAATGGATGGAAGGAAATTGCATAGGCTGAAAAGGGACTCCTCTCCCCAATTTGTATTCCAATTTGAATGTTTATTTCCATCGACAAATTCTCTCTTTTGCGACCATGAAAGCCTCTGTGGGATTTGACTATGAATCATTTGCTTAATTTGTATCCTGGGTAATGACTTGTTTTTGCCACGCGGTCCTTCTGTTTGTGAATTAGATTTTGGAATGCATGACTTTGCCATTTGCAATTCAGGATTTCAATATTTCAGTAACTACTTGCCTAGTAACATATACAACATGTCTGTGATACCCCAGTTATTTAAAAATTGAGGGGGGGAATGAATTATGAATTGTGCATTATAAATTCACAGAGTGATAAAATGAAATTTCCTCTGCAAGGCTTGATTGCAAACATTTACATTTAAACAGAACTTTGAAGCTGGATTTGCTTCTTTTAAGTTGTTAAAAGAAAGAATCTGTTTATTTAAAACACCCCCCCCCCCTCTGCTCTTCAGCTAAAAAGGTTCCTGGAGTGGCTCAAATAAGATAAATAACAAACATGATAATTCCTGCTCTCAGACTAACTAACTAAAATACATGATACAAAATGAAAAGGGGATGAGGAGGGAAGAGGAATACAAGCACTGAATTTTTAAAGTTATACAGTGATTCTTATAAAGACTAGCTAGAATGGAGGCAACTCAGGAAGAGGAAGAAACCAACAGACCTAGCCAGTTAGCAGACATGAAGAAGTGGTCCTGTTTCAATGTGTTGGGAAAGCTGCTGATAGATGACAGTTGCGTGAGGGGAGTCTGGTGTCTGATATGGCTATTGTAAACTCTAATGGTTCAGGTGTGATTTTGCTTAACTCAATATAATTACACTTGCAATTGAAATTATTCAACTCCCATTGCAAATCAGGTTTATTATCAAAATTACAGACTTTCTGCTCTTTGCAATGAGCAAATCAAGCAAAAGCAACTGAAATAGCTCAACACAACAGATGCTTCAAGTGGTTCCCCCAATTTCAGCCAAAATTGCAACTTACACTGGCTTCTCCTGTCTCACAAGCATCTTCAGTATGTGGTAAATGTAAAGGGACCCCTGACCATTAGGTCCCGTCGCAAACAACTCTGGGATTGCAGCGCTCATCTCGCTTTACTGGCTGAGGGAGCCGGCGTACAGCTTCTGGGTCATGTGGCCAGCATGACTAAGCCACTTCCTGGCGAACCAGAGCAGCGCACAGAAATGCTGTTTACCTTCCCGCTGGAGCAGTACCTATTTATCTACTTGCACTTGAGGTGCTTTTGAACTGCTAGGTTGCCAGGAGCTGGGACTGAGCAACGGGAGCCCATCCCCATCATGGGGATTTGAACCTCATGAGCAATGGCCTCCAGGTCAGTAATACTCTTGGGTGGGGCGGGGCGGGGCGGAGGGTTGAATAATTCAATTGCAACTGTATCTAACTTTGGTTTCCTTATAGCCAATCTCATCAAACATGATTGCACTGTTTATGTATTTTAGCTCTGAAAACAATTAAGTGGAACAATTAAGTGCAGTGGAATTTGCTACCAAGGAGTGTGGTGGAGTCTCCTTCTTTGGAGGTCTTTAAGCAGAGGCTTGACAGCCATCTGCCAGGAATGCTTTGATGGTGTTTCCTGCTTGGCAGGGGGTTGGACTGAATGGCCCTTGTGGTTTCTTCCAACTCTATGATTCTATGATTCTATGAAGTTTAATCCATCACTTGTGAGTTGTAACAACTCTCTCTCTCTCTCTCTCTCTCTCTCTCTCTCTCTCTCTCTCTCTCTCAACAATGTAAGATAGAATACAAATGACTTTTTTAAAAAAATAGTTTTTATTCTTCACCTTTTTGTTTATGTACAATCTCACTTGTTCAAGTAGTACTCATTGTCTCATAGCTGTACAGATAGTTGGTTTTCATAGAAATGTATCTTGTGTGAGGTCAGGAATGGACATATGAAGAGTCTGCTAGATCAGGCCAGTGACCCATCTTGCCTGGAATCTTGTTCTCTCAGTGGCTGATAAAATGCTTATGGGAAGTCTCTATCTCTATCATCTATCTTTCTATCTATCTATCTATCTATCTATCTATCTATCTATCTATCTATCTATCATCAATCAATAATCTATCTATATCATCTATCTATCATCTGTCTATCTATCTATCTATCTATCTATCTATCTATCTATCTATCTATCTATCTATCTATCTATATCATCTATCTATCTATCTATCTATCTATCTATCTATCTATCTATCTATATCTATCATCTATCTCTCATCTATCTTTCTATCATCTATCTGTTTCATTAAAATTATGCACCAAAACTGCCAGGAGGCGCTTGCAGATGGATCTCATACAACTGCATATGTGCAAGAATGGTTCAGATTTCTGAATGAATACATGGAAGCTGAAGAGGCATATCCATGGGATGTAAAACAATCAATTGGGTGGTTCATTGGATGGTATTAATATGGGGCTGGATAAATCCATGGCGGATAAGACTATCCATGGCTGATAGCTATGATGCCTAAGTAGCTGTCTCTCCACTCTTAAAGACAGCATAGATCTGAATACTAGTTTCTGGGCTTCACAATTGAGGAGAGCGCTATTGCTCACTGATCTTGCTTGTGGGGGCATCTGGTTGGCCACTGTGAGAACAGGATGCTGGACTAGATGATGTGCCACTAGTCCCATCCAGAAGGGCTCTTCTTTTGTTCCTCTGTATTTATCCTAAAGTTCATATACACAAATTACAGAGTCCAGAGCTCTCAAAAACAGATATGATTTCCCTCCTTCCAAACTATACTTTCCCCTTTGTGTGTGATTTCATATTATATATATATCCATCGTCCTTTTCATAATTTAGAAATCACTCAAGGCATAAATTGACATGACGTACCTTCAAAACCCAGCCAAGCTTTCTTTGATATTTTGTATTCAAAGCTATTCTGATCAGGTCAACACTCTTTCCATTTGGGGAGGGGGGGGGGAATGTAGAGAAGACAGGATAAATGAAAAGTAGAGTCCATTAAAAATCCAAACTTTGATTTTTGTTAATAAATCATTGGGAGTTGCGATGGGGGGGGAAGGGGGGGGAAGAAATCTAGGTAATGGGAAGCATCAAGTTTTGCTGACTTTAATCATAAAAGCTGCCACCCCAAAGAAATAAAACACATTCAGCATGCAAAGGGAATAAAAATATGAACTCATCTTGGCTAATGGCTCTGAAAAGTAATATAAAGATATGCATAGATTACTCGGAACCTTGAAAAAGAGAGCGATGCAACCAATTTACATAAAATGATACAAGTTATCTTAGGGGCAAGAGAAACATTTTGAAACTGGAGGCTCATTAAAGAGGGCTGTTAGCAATGGAGCCTTTGTCCTTGAATGTTTTCTTTGGAGTTCCATGAAATATGTACAATGGCTGCTTTGCAGTTTCGTTCTGCTGAGCTCAGTTTATCTCCGCTTTACAGAGTTGAAAGGCACACATGTGGCTTTTTTCGGGGTGACTCACGGAATTGTAGAGTCGGGAGGGACCCCTGAGGGTCATCAGTTCCAAACTCCTGCCATGCAGGAATCCTGCCCCCCTCAGCCATCCCAGGGTGGACTCGAACCACCAGCCTTCTGGTTCAAAGCCAGATGCTCAGAGTCTGTGGTCAGTTCCAGGAAAACCAAAAAGAAAAAGAAAAGAAATAAGGCTGAAGACAATGTTAGTTTTGAGGAAAAGTCATGCGATTCTCTTCAGCTCCCAAACACAAAAATATATGCAATTTGTTGTACTTTTATGCACTGGCGGAGGAACAGGGGTGTGAGGGGGAGTGCACTGCCCCCGGCGGCATGATCCTGGTGGGGTGCCATCGCGGCTGCCCCCCCCCACGCTGGACACTATGTCCCGCCAGGCAGCACATCACACCCCCAGGATGCATGCCACGCCCCTGGGGAGCCCGCCAGCAATGCCCCTGCTTGCTCTCTCCCCCCCCGCCAGAGCTTTAAGCTCTGCCACTGCTTTTATGATGCTATAAATAAAGGTATTATACATAGGAGTAGTGAAATCATGAAACAGAGGAGGGCTATTAGCTCCCCACAATAGTGGGAAGGAGCATAGCTCAGTGGGAGACTGGATGCTTTGCATGCAGAAGGTCCCAGGTTCAGTCCCCAGCATTGGAGATAATTTTGTGTGGAACCATGGACAGATACTGCTAGTAGGGATGAGTGAATCTGTCAATTTCATTTTCTCACTGTTTCTCGTTTTCCAAATCAATTCCTCTTAAAGGAGGGAGCGTGTTGCGATTGGATCTCAAAGCACCCTCCCCACCTCCCGGCGTGGGCAGGGCTATGCTCTGCTCCACTCTGGTTGGTCATTTCGCAGTCGCTTGGACCCTAGAGCCAATTGCTTGGTGAGTGTGAAACAATATGTAAGCCCTGCACGTTGGTTGCTAGTTCTCTTTGCCCCCGCCCACCCACCCTTTATTTAGGTCCATCTGGCCTTGCTATGGACTTCGTTGGCCGCTTGTTTTGTAATGGGGGCCTGGTAGGACTTTTTCCATCTGGCAAATTGACAGGGCCATTTGGTTTTTGCCTACCACCGTAGCATCCTATATAATAAACTCCAAGTGTCTCTGCATTCAGTCCCTGTGTCCGTGGGTTTGCACTACTGCGCATGTGCCCCACGGACAGCCGTTGGGACTTGGAACGCAGAGACACTTTGGGACATGCCGGCTGCGGAGGCTGCGCCAGTGCTGGGCACGGGAGAGAGCAGGAGACTGAGCAGCCACTGCGGCATCGCGCTGCCAGGGACTCGCAGCCACTGAGGAGCTCGCGGCTCCGGGGCTTGCGGGCGGTTCATGCCTTGCCGCCCTTTCTCCCGTTCCCGGGGGAGACGCAGCTTCCTTTTTTTTTTTTTAAACAAAAAATTATTGGTTTTCCACAACAAGCATAAACAAATACAACACATCATAAAAAAAACAACAAATACAACACAGAACAAAAACAAGAACAAAAGAAAGAAAATACATACCTACATACATACCTAACACCTACACCGGAACACACCAATACTTCATTAGTTTAATTGTAATCTTATTTCAGTCTAATTAGGGGGACTTCCCCCGTTCTCTCCTCTGCTTTCAATTCTAATTGACTTTAGTAACTGTCTATCTATCTTAACAATTCCCTCACTTAAATTCATAATTTCCATTTCTAAAATCTTATATCATTTAACATCAAAATAACAAAATTTTACTTCTTAATACAACACTTTTTACTTCATAATACAAAACTTAACTTCTTATAATCTTATCTATCTCTTATTCCATTAAAACTGCTGCTGATATTTCTAATTCATACCATATAAAATATTAAGCTATTCTTCATTAAAAATAAAAATCACATATCTCTTCTCTATTCCAAAACAACTTTTAGCACTCTGACATCGGGGTACCATGTTAGGCCATCCTAATTACACTTCTAAAATTTTTACCCTACCCCTCTTCTTACCATTTTTTCTCCCACTCCCGGAATCACCCACCAGGCTTCCCCCCAGTCCTTTCCATCACCATTGTCCAGAATGTCATCTTTTTCTTCATATCCGAAAGCCAAAGCCTTGTCCCAAAACATTTTTGCGGAACTCTTCAAAAGATATAATAATTCACCATCCAGCATCTCCATTTCAATCTTCAAATCAATTTTTTCTATATTCAACCTTGTGCCTCGGGGGAGACGCAGCTTCCATCCCCTGTTGCCACCGGCAAAAACGGCAATGCTTAGCCCCTCCCCCAGCACGAGAGGGAGTAACGTCGTCCGCTGGCCTGCAGCGAGAGGGAGGTGGTGGTGGGCGTGGCTGCGGAGAGGCCACACCTCTCCTCCGGGGATCCCCGCCCACTTTCTTTCCCCATCTTGAGGGCCTGTGAGGGGGCTTCGAGAACAGGGAAAATGGGGGTGAGGAGCGGGGTGGGGGGAGCCCTGTTCTAGCGCCCGTTAATTTAATGGGTTTAAACCACTAGTTTGTCATAACTTTGTAAGGTTTGGCAGTTAGGCATTGGATCAGCAGTGTGTGGGGAGGGGAGGTGCGGCCATCACCTGTTCCTCAAAGCTCAAGGGTATTCTGTTAAAGGAATCTAGGGGTTGGCCTGGGTCTTGTCTGAAACTCCCACGGAGAGGGCTAGGGCCATACCAGGACCCCAAGGTGACACCAGGGTTGAGTGCCAGTCAGGACCCTCTGGCGGTGCTCACTATGGCAGCGTTCACCCTTTATCGGCTTCCCTGTGAAAGCAGGTGGGAGTCTGATATAGTTTGGATGATGCCAATGCCTAATCCAATACCACTCACATTCTGTATTCAATAAAGTTGTGGCCTAAATTTTGCCCAGCAACTTACACTAAAATCTCGTGTTTCATTTTTTGCGGATGCTGGGGGGGGGGGGGGTCTCGAATCGCAAGTGTTACGTTCAGTTCTCCACATTTCCACACCTACTCATTTTTTTATAAATCCTCATGAAAATTCATAAACATACACATTTTTAAAGGCAAATTTTCCAAACATACATACTTTTGTAGAACCATTTCCTCTAATTTATCATGGGAGACTAGGGTGTGTGTGTGACTCTGTCGATTTCAGTTTCTATCGGTTTCTCACTTTTCCAATCTTAAGTTCCGTTATCCACATTTCCACATGTTATGAACCTTTTGAATTCTAGTGTACATTTCTTCAAATGTACACTTTTTTAAAAAAATCAATTTTCGCTAATAGTATGCACTTGTGTAGAATATTATTTATACTCCACCCATCTGGCTGGGTTTCCCCAGCCACTCTGGGCGGCTCCCAACAGAATGTTAAAAACACGATAAAATATCAAACATTAAAAACTTCCCTAAACAGGGCTGCCTTCAGATGTCTTCTAAGAGTCAGATAGTTGTTTATTTCTTTGACATCTGATGAGAGGGCATTCCACAGGGCAGGCACCACTACCAAGAAGGCCCTCTGCCTGGTTCCCAGTAACTTCGCTTTTCGTAGTGAGGGAACCACCAGAAGGCCCTCGGAGCTGGACCTCAGTGTCAGGGTTGAACGATGGGGTGGAGACGCTCCTTCAAGTATACTGGGCCAAGGCCATTTAGGGCTTTAAAGGTCAGCACCAACACTTTGAATTGTGCTCAGAAACATACTGGGAGCCAATGTAGGTCTTTCAGGACCGGTGTTATATGTATGCTATTTTCACTAATATATTCATTTTTATGCATACCTTACTCTAGTATATGTGTTTTTGTACACATTACTTGACTGGAGAACTGCATTGCAACATTTGGAAGAATTTTATAGGATGGCTGTGTTTCAGTTCACATGTTGTTTCCAAAAATGCAAATTAGGTACGTTCAAATTTCAGTGTGAACCGAATCAATTTCCCCTGCCCCCACTCCTAACTTCAAGTCAGTGTGGACAATACTGAGTTCAATGGACTAATTTCCTGACTCAATCTAAGGTAACTTCCTATTGTTCTATGGTTCTAGCTGGTTGGCCACTGTGGGAAGCAGGATATAGAGCTGTTCTTTTATTCCTAAATTCTGTACAACGAGAGCAGTCCCAGAAGGAGGAAGAAAGAGAGAGAGAGCCATGGCCACAACCACCTCTACTGAGAAGCCAGTCACCTCCTTCCACGTAATGTCACCTGGCAGAAACCATTACATCAGATTGCAATACGAAAGAGAAGATGCACAATTTTTATCCCTCTTCTCCTTGAACTTTTCCAGTCCACAAAAGAACATAATTATCCTTCAGATCTTTCTGTTCTCTGAATTTTGCCATGGAGTTCTCAGCTCTATAAATGCATATTTTAGGATAAATGTGTATTTAGATCTGCATAGTTTGAGAGAGAGAGAAAAAAAAACATTGTGGAATGTCCATTTTATGAATATTTTAGTTCTGTATTCATTTTAATCATTGATGTAATTCTGTTATCCTTTTTTGTACATCATCCCAGGCTCTTCTGGAGGAAGGGTGAGTCATAAGTACAGTTGATGCTGATGCTAATGCATATTAAGTAAGAAAATATGCCCAAAGTACATGTGGAAAATATGACGTTTTGTGTGGATTTCAGAAGAGGATATTAATGCTGAAATAACATGAGACAGACTTATGAATGAAGGCGTACAAAACTGACACTGGAAACAGACTGAACATTGCTACCCTCCATGAAAGCCAGAACAAGAGAGACCCCCCCCCCTAGCTTTCTCTGAGAAAGCTTAGGAAAAGAGGAATGAAGTGAGCCAGTGAAGGGGAGGGTAAGTCACAACTCACCACCACATTGGGGCACCCAGTTTCCTACACACAAGTGGAAAACATGGAGGACATAATGTCTTGATAAAGGACCCCTGACAGTTAAGTCCAGTTGCGAACGACTCTAGGGTTGCGGCGCTTATCTCACTCTATAGGCCGAGGGAGCCGGCATTTGTCTGCAGACAGCTTCCAGGTCATGTGGCCAGCATGACTAAGCCGCTTCTGGCGAAACCAGAGCAGCACATGGAAACACCATTTACCTTCCCATCAGAGCAGTACCTATTTATCTACTCGCACTTTGAAGTGCTTTTGAACTGCTAGGTTGGCAGGAGCTGGGACCAAACAAGGGGAGCTCACCCCGTCGTGTGGCTGGAGCTGGGAGGGCAGTCGCCCCGGGCACAGTTTTCTTTTTTTTGGGGGGGGGGGTGCATTCCTCACTATGCCCTGCCAGTCCGTGCCACTTTTGCAAGTCTCCCAAAGAGGTGCGGTGCTCACAGGGCAGCATGAAGAATGCACCCCTCAAAGCAGGGTGGCGTCAGCCGTGTTGGGTGGCTGGACTCCCTACTGCTCGGCCGGGCAGGAGGCTCAGTGTGGCCATGCTTAGTTCCAATTTGCAGGGGTCGCTCCACCACTGCCTATCAAATAACATACCCAGAAAGATCCAATACTCTTGCTGAAAGCTTTTCAAAATGAAGGGAAATCGATTGCTGATGTGTCAGGGAAAGGAGGAGCTGACCGTCATTGACACAGGATGGAGGAAGGGCCATTGCTGAGGGATAGAACAGGTGGTGCAGAAAGTACCCAGGTTCCTTCATCTTAGGAATCCCAGCATCTCATCACAGGACTATGAAAGCCTCATGTCTGAAATCCCGAAGAGCTGTTGTTAGCAAGTGCAAAAAATAAAATAAAAAATAAAAATAAATGGAGAGGGAGAGAGGGAGAGTACTACAAAGAGAAAAGTGGAGTATTTGTGGGTGGAGCCAACTTACAAAGCCTGGCTTCTTCTCCATTCTGATTGGCCTGATGTCCCACCTGACACTTGCCCAACTTCATGCCAGAGCAAAATCATTTTGAGTCTTCTTCCTAGTAGAGTCAGAGTGTATCACATTTGCCCCCAAATGTGAAGATGGGCATGGCATTGCCAACATTTGCTTATTCATCCCATGTCTGGAAAAGTGAATAAAATTGGTATTTGCCGTTGTTGCTGCTTTCAGCCTGCAATTGATACTTAATCTATTACATCACCACACCACACCACCAAATTTGCATTGTGTTTGTTTTGCATCGAAACAAATGGGACAGGGGGAAAGTCAGGACCATAATTTTTTACACAATTTCGCCACAGCAGATTGCCAGGTGAATAGTGCTGTTTGGGACAGAAGATGGACTGCAGCAAAATGGAAACAGTGCTAAGTGTGATGAATATGAGGCAGAGCAGAAAATGATACATTCTTACATTCCTATTTGAGGTAGGATGGGGAATATCCCCTCTCTGAAGTGCTGTAGAATGTGAAGCCAGTGAATGTGGACACTCCTGGGCTGGATGGACCAATGGTCTGATCCAGTATAAGGTGGCTTCCTATGTTATTTGTATGTAATTCAGAAAGAATGGTATCCAATGGGCATTTTCTCTGCAATTCCTTGGTTCTTTATACTGCGATATAATTCCTTTCTCTCCTTCCTCCTGTTTTACCTCATTTTCTCCGCCTCCCCATCCTTATCTAAGCATTTGGGGTGAACTGCATGCTTATCTGTTAATTACCAATCCTTTTGTCATGCTGTCCGCTATTGTTGTTGTTGTATTTGTTGTTGTTGTTGTTGTTACTATTATTACATTTAGAATTGCTTCCTGGCGCCATCCCTTCCCCCGCAAATACAAACACACATTTTTATCAACACAGCAAACACGATTGCTGCTCTGATGGTATGTTTTATTTATTTCCATATAGGTTTGATTCCATCGGAGTTTCTCATTTTTTCCTGATGTATTATTCATGATTTATACAATATCAGAGTGTGTGTAGGACACCCTCATTTTATTAGCTGGGCTATAATTTTCAGTGCTGTGTAAAAAGGCAGCAAGGGGTTGTTTTTGCTTCAGTTTTCTTTTCATTTTCTTTTCTCTTCAAATGTTTTTTCTCTCAAAATTGGTATGTAAAATTGAGGCAGGCTGTGTGTTTTCCTTCTAAACACATATTTTTAAAAGGGGAGGCTGATTTCTTATTAATGTGCCGGTGACTGGAAAGGAGGGTGGTGTGATTTACTTAACATATTTGCTTACATTAATGTGGTGCATTATTGTTATTATATATAGTGATATTTACTGTGAGTCTATGGTTTGCTTCCAAACTAGCTGTTTTCTCTGCAAGCATTCACTCAGTTCTTGAAGAAAACATAATTTTTTAAAATAAAAAAGATCTGATTCATAGCACTTGGACAAGCGTGTGTATTGAAATATAAGCACTCTCACGCTACAGTTCTTTTTGAGCTCCAGCTCTCAGCACCCCCAGACACCTTCACTAATGGTCAAGGATGATGGGAGTTGTAGTCCAGCAAACATTTGGAGGGTGATAGGTTCTCTGATCTTGGGTTAGGGCAATATTCAACCTGTCTCCCACCTTACAAGAAGCCAATGTGAAACAACCTCTGCTATGCTGCCTCTGCTATGCTGCTGAAAGATGCATTGCAACTCTCCATGTGGTGTCAAAGATTTCATGCCAATGCCACCCACTTCAAAGAACATGTGACAATGGCATGGACACTCCGTATGAGATCTAGATGAACCACACTAAGTACAGTGGTGCCTCGCAAGACGAAATTAATTCGTTCTGCGAGTGCTGCCGTCTAGCGAAAATTTCGTCTTGCGAAGCACGGACGGGGGAAGCGCGGTTTGACGGGGAAAAAAGTGATAATTTTTCGTCTTGCGAGTCACGCCCATAGGGAAATTCGTCTTGCGAGTCAAACTTTCGTTAGCAAATGCCTTTCGTCTAGCGAGTTTTTCGTCTAGCGAGGCATTCGTCTTGCGAGGTACCACTGTATTGCAATACATACTTTTCCATCCAGGAGTGTCCTTTAATTGGAGAGGCAGTTGTCCTCCCATTGTGTTATAGATCATATATAATTATTTCTCAGGAGCACTTGGTCAGCTCAGTAGTTCTTAAAGGTAAACAGATCTCTCAATTCCCCCCCCCCCACACACACTTTTCAGTTTTTCTGTTTTAAGATCCAGGCCATAGCTGGTACAGCAGAAATGTAGACAATTAGCATCAGCACCTTGAGCAGGGCTTCAGATGCAGTCCCTTCGACTCCACTGCTTTAAAGTCAAGGCTTTGGGTTGCTGTCTTACAGTACCAATCATATGTGGAGATGAGCAAGGGTTTGGGTTCATTCTGTACTCTCATACAGCTCACTGTTGTCATAGATTAGCAGATGTGATGCATGTTGGACAGGATCTATACACCAGATGCTGTTATGTACAATTAAGGCTTCAATCTTAAGCTTGCTTAGTTGGGTTGTTTGATTGATTAAATACGTGTTTCCTGCAGTACACGTGGTCCTCAAAATGACCCTCCGTCCCCTAGTGGATCTCACTGCCTCCAGGTTATCTGCTTCCATTTGAAAACCAGCTCCTCCAACGCATCCCATCTTTCATCAACTTGCATTCTGAAATGATGAAATCATCAGGACTCCAGGATCCCGAGATAGTGCTTGCTTGTAATTTCCTGCCATAAACAACCTTCTCTCCCTACATATGTTTCAGATCAGAGAGCCACTTATTCCCTGCTTCAATCCTGGTGAGTCTATCAGATCTAAATTCTTTTGTCATTGCATGCCACGGGTAATAACATTTTCCCATGCTAGAGTCAGTATAAAACTTTATGATATTATTGACTTCAGCACAGCTCAGAGCCAGTTCTTGGCATTATTGATTTAATGACTTCTGTTCTTCTTCTTCAACATTACCTCTCTGTTTATTGGAGTTTCCAGGGCTCTGAGCTTTTTATTACATCACTGCTAGCTTATGGCGATGGATACCCAGCCATAAATAACCCGCTGACCATTCCATTGCTGAACAAGGAGGTAATAAATATGAAGGAATTCATGGAAAATATCCGTGCCCAGGTTGCTCAAATCCTTTTGGCCTCTGTGAATTTTGCTTCTTAGAGAGTGATAGGTATATTTATTTATTTATTTAAAGGGGGTGGGGAGCCATGTACTGCAAAGCTTAATCTGTGATTAATTTCCTACCTTGGATTCCAAGATATGTGCTATCTTGGATCCTCATCAGCTTTTCAGCAGGGAGCACCTGAAAGAGGAATGGCATTTGTGTTGTGCAGTGTTCAGTTATTCCTTCCTCAGCAAGAAGACTCACTGCGAGAAGACCAAAGGAAAGGGAAGAAATTTTTCAGCAGAGAGATAGAGTTATGTTCCTTGCAAATGTGAGAAAAGCCAGCCATGCATTGTGTAGCTGCATACATGATTTGGGGGGGGGGGCGTGTCGCAGGTGAATTTTGTGCTTTGAGATTTTGAACAGCTGCAATAGGGTTGGAAAGGACCACAAGGGTCATCTGGTCCAACCCCACCCCACTCTGCAATGCAGGAATCTTTTTGCCCCTTGCCAGTGGTGCTTTCCTAGTTTTGTGGCTAGTTTTCAGTAAGGTTGCTTTATCAGGTGTGCTCAGACCAAGCCCCAACAAACTTGGAATTCATGTACCATACTTTTTCATGTATAAGACGAGTTTATTTTTAATTGAAAATAATGTAAAAAAAATATATAGGGGTCATCTTATACACGGATAGTGCAGAGGGGGGGGACGGGTGATTGGTTGCAGCCACAAGCAGGAGCTTGTCTGTGGCGATTGGGTGGGTGGTTTGTGGATGCGGCAAGGGCTGCTTAGGATTGGCTGCTGCTGTGGCAATTGGTTGGGTGATTGGTGGCTGTGGCAAGGGCTGCTTTGGATTGGCTACAGCTGTGGCAACTGGGCATGCGATTGCTGGCTGCTTGCGGCTAGTGGGCAGACGGCTGGTGGCATCCGCGATGCGTGCGGTTTTCAGCACATTTCATTCATGAGAGTGATTTTCGGCAATCCCCCCCCCCAAAAGCTCAACATTTCTGGGTAATCCTCTGGGCCATCTCCCCCCATTTTCTTAAATTTGAGTCCTACCAAATAGGGGTAGTCTTATACACAGGGGCGTGTTATACACGAAAAAATATGGTATATATATATATATATATATATATATATATATATATATATATATATATATATATATATTTGTCCAGGAACTCAGGTTTCTGTGAATGATGCACACGGGGGGGGGGGGGGTGATTCTAGTTAAAAGTAATGCTTAAAAAAACAACAACAGGCCATTGATGTATTCTGCAGAAGCCTGGTGCTGTGTTGATCGGGAACAGCTTTGTGGCTGTGAAATAAGACATTAGCGGTCGGTGGTGCAGTGTAGTTCTGCTTACCTGACCTCCCAAAGGTGAGGGAGAAAGGTAAGCAGGAGGCAACGGTGAGGCCAACATAGTGCAAATGTACCAGCAGGAGTGCCAGATTGGTAGTTACTAAGAGATGCTAGCAGCCACCCTTGTTAGCAAGAGCTCATCTGCTTCCATCTGAAAGTGCTTCCATCTCACAGTTTAGAATTCAATAGCAGATATTAGATATAGAGCCCAGGGCTCCTGGCTGGAGGTTTCTGCTCCTATTAGTGAGTCACACACTTCCTGAGATGCTTGGAGCATGGTGTCCCACCAACTCTATAATTACCAATCTAAACTGGCTAGGAATAGATTGTTTTTTTGAATAATACACAGCCCAATTCTCCACAACAATCAAAGGACTGCATGGTGCCTGGAATGTGTTCCATCCAGCCACATCCTGGGGATGTGATAATGAATGTTTGGAACATAATAGATGCCTTGCTACAACTGGTTCTGTTCTTCTCATATCCTATTAGGCCTGGGCAGCTAGAGAATGGCCTGATGGGATTATAATTGGCCATAAACACAATGCACACTTCTGCAGAATGCATTTTTTCTCTTTGACACCGAGGGCCATGATCATCCATCTACCACAGTTTTCTGTCACTTTCTCTGACGTTAAGACAAATTAGTTGTTACGTGTTTGTATCTGTGAAGAGCTGGTGAACAGGAATTATTCCACAGGCTTGGGGTGTGTGTGTGTGTGTGTGCATGTGCGTGCCTTTACTGAATATAAAATAGACACTATTGACCAATGCATTGCACGTTTCATGAATTTTAGCTTTCAAAAACCACAGTGCACAAGAAGGAGAGAGATAGGGGAATAGGAGTTGAAGTTATTTTAGGCAACTAAAATTATTTTAGTTATTTATTTCTGGTCCAAATCACTTCTGTGTGTTCTTACTCATAATTCCATTTAATTCTTTCCCCATATTAATTTGAAAGAAGACGTCATTGTCACTTTTGCATGTTTTCATTCATCATTTCATTTCCTTCTTTTCCTACTTTAATCTAATAACAACAGGTTTCCCCAAAATATTGTATTTCCTTAGTTTTTTTTAAATCTTACATCCTAGTTTTTATTTTTTTCCCTTTAATGACAAGTTCAGTTTTCTTCTTAGAAATTGTTTGAATTAAACATGGAAAATGCACTCATTAGCATTATAATAAATATGAGGTTTAGTCTATAAATAGGTTGAAAATATAGCATACTTACTGTTTATGGTTTGTTTGCCTTGACTTTTGCGCTTGAAGTTTATGAACCAAATCCTCCTCCATCCTTAAGAGGAAGCAGTTTGCAATGACTTCCATTTCTGCCCACAACTTTCCCACCAGATAGACAGTGAATGGATCACAGACTGACTGGTGTGCTTAGAAAAATTCAGAAGCAGCTGCCAGATCAGGAATGGAAAAGGATCCTGAATGAATGAACATGAAATACCCACTTTCCCCAATGCTGACAAACATGTCAGGTGCTTAAATGAGAAAGGAGACACGTGAACATTCTTTAAAAGCTTCTGCCAAAAATCGTCACTTCTTCCCTGGTATGATCTATTACCAAGCCTGCTTTACCAGAACAAAAATTTAATTGGAAATTAGATTCCTGTCGTAACAGCCTCTGGTGGGTTTTAAATGTTTTGTCTCCAACTTCTGAATCAATTTGGAGTATCTAAGAGCAACAGAGATGATATAACAGACCATGAAGCATAATGCGGGAGCTCAGCTAAGGGAAGGTTTGATTCTATAGAATCACTTGCAAGGAGTACAAATATGTCTCATGTCATTTGCCAACACACCAGAAAGAAGACCTGAGACACACGTTGTTATATATTGCAAACTGGAGGATCTGCAAATCCACCTAATTCAACCAAATTAGCCAAATTGAAAAGGCAGGTGAATTGTAATGAACAAGGGGATTCTCTCCTATCTCCTGGCCCTATTTACAGCTGCATCCTGTAGCTCCTTCCTTGGTGCCTGCACCTTGGGTGTATGAACCTGACATGCACACCATAGCCCCGTTGGCCACCCTGGTGTGCTTGCCAAGCCTAAACCCACAACGTGTCAGGCATTCAAGCATGCATTCTTTAAATTTGATGTTTTATCATGTTTTTTAATAATCTGTTGGGAGCTGCCCAGAGTGGCTCAGGAAACCCAGCCATATGGGTGGGGTCTAAATAAACAAATTCTTCTTCTTCTTCTTCTTCTTCTTCTTCTTCTTCTTCTTCTTCTTCTTCTTCTTCTTCTTCTTCTCACCTGTCCAGATTAAATGTCAATTGGACCAGATAATAAAAAACAACAACAACCAGTCACACAAACAGCACCCAACCACCATATGGAGCAGGCAGAAAAGAGGAGCCATGAGGCCACTTAGGGGCTTTCCCAAAAAATCATACTCAGCCCCCCTAAAGGAGCAACTAGCAAAGCCCATACTGAAAAGGGCAAGAGGTTGGGCATTGCAAGAGGAAGAAGGAAGAGTGTGGGGCAGAACTGGCTTAAATAGCCTGGTCTCCACCTCTTCCCTAAAAAGGGAAATGACATTTGCCGACTCTTCTAATGGGCTGGCCAAGGGCATCCTCAGGCAACTTCTAAGGTCCCATTGTCCTAGCAGGGCTCACTATTAGTCCTGTTGTGCCCTCCTTCTCCAGTACTTGAAGAACACGATCTTCAAATGGATCTACCATTTGAAAGGAAGTGGTGGCTGGTCCATTAGGGGAAATGGGACATTGCCCCAGTTTATAAATTTGTTAATACACAAATACATAAAAAGATAGGGCAGAAGAAAGAAGAACAATAAAGCAGAAAGGGAAGTAAGATAATCTTATTCCTCCTTTGTCTCTATGTATGCAGAGAAGAGGGCGTATACAGTGGTACCTCAGGTTAAGAAATTAATTCCTTCTGGAGGTCCGTTCTTAACCTGAAACTGTTCTCAACCTGAAGCACCACTTTAGCTAATGGGGCCTCCCGCTGCTGCCGCTGCGCCGCCAGAGCACGATTTCTGTTCTTATCCTGAAGCAAAGTTCTTAACCTGAAGCGTTATTTCTGGGTTAGCGGAGTTTGTAACCTGAAGCGTATGTAACCTGAAGCATATGTAACCTGAGGTACCACTGTATTGTAATGTGGGGTGTTGATCTGACCCCATCATATTTTTTATTTTGTTTATTATTATTTTTTGAAATTATAGATTAAAACAAAGGTTCAATATTGCTCACACAATGACACAAATTTAGGTTACGATCATTGCTCACTAAGCATGCGATGTAAACTCAGACAAAATTTCTTTTGAAACATTTTCGAAGCATCTTATGCATGTGCTATCAAAGCGCTGCTTGGGGAAATGACATGGTTAATATGGGGTTCTTTTCCACCGCAATTGTCATGAGGTTGTGTGTCTCTCAGTTGCTGATTTCACATGTGCTGCAGCTAATCTTGAACAGGGATAGTCTGACCACAGTGATCTATGCACTGGGAACCGCAAAACATGATTGTTGCAGTGCACTCTATGTGGGGCTACCCTTGGCTTGGTCCAGAGGGTCTAGCCCAGGGGTAGGCAAGATACATCTCTTGGTTATTTATGGGGCCTGCCTCGTGTTTTTACATGAGTAGAATGTGTGCTTTTATTTAAAATGCATCTCTTGGTTATTTGTGGGGCATAGGAATTTGTTCATCCCCCCCCCAAAAAAAAATAGTCCAGCCCACCACATGGTCTGAGGGACGGTGGACTGACCCACGGATGAAAAAAGGTTGCTGACCGGTGCAAAATGCTGAACTTAGACTGTTGATGGGGACACATTGTTGCCAGCACATAACTCTGATGCTCAAAGGTTTACACTGGCTGCCCATAGACCACTGGGCCAGCTTCAATGTTTTTGTATTGATTTACAAGGCCCTTAAAATGTGGGTCCAGAAGGGACCACCTAATCCTTTCTATGCCTGCCCGATCACAGAGGTCTTTGGGGAAGTCACTGTTAGTGGTCCCCCATGGCTTGGATGCATGGCTTGTAGACACCAGGAGCTGTGCGTTTAGTATTGTGAGCCCAATTATATGGCATTCTCTTCCAGTTGAATTTCCAAGTTGTGTTACAACTTTTTAGCACCCCTCATTTTTTGAATTTGAAAGCTGAAAAATTTGACACACGCTACTGGGGACAGGATGACATGGCACATGCAGACCATGCAAGCACAGAAAATAAAATTAATTCATAATCATCTTCGTCTTAAATTATATATTGCCATATGTCCTCTTTTTTCCAGACATGTCCTCTTTTTCATTTTGAGAGTCGTCATAGAGATCCATAGTTAAATGTAGAAGTTGGCAAATGTGTCCTCCTTTTTCCTCTTCAAAACATGGCAACCCTAATTGATTGAAGGTGGAACTCATCATGAGGAATTTACCAGATTCAAGTTATGAACCGATTAATTTTGAGTTATGGTGGCATCACTAATCATTTGGGGTTGAAGCAGTGTGAGGATGGGAGAGGGTTAGATTCAGTTGGTACTGTAGCAAGAATCTCTGGGAAGAAAAAAGTAATAGTTTATTATTGAAACCTCTCTTCCAAAATCCCTTCAAATAATAAAAATAAGACAGCTGTGTTCATTGCTGGTGCCCTTTGCTAGCTTTGTTTTCCTCCACTGCTGCTCCTCTCTCACTTTCTTCATGGCATCAGCGCCTGCCTAGTGACCCACAACGAGCCCCATGCTCACCTCTCTCTGCTGGCAAGTCATGTGCTTGCTGCAAAATGAGATGCTGTCCTTTTCAGGGACATACCACACACAAGAAATATGTAACTTCTCTCTCTCTCTCTTTTCCTCTCTCCTTCCCTCTTCTCCCCACCCTATAGTTTTTTGACAGGGCTTGTCATGAGCTATTTTCCTCTTCTGCTAAATTCAGCTCAAATTTGCACAAAAAAAGAGGGAGGGCAGGGGAAAAAGAAAAGGGAAGATGTTACTTGGAATGAAATTAGTGTAGCCACAAACCACAAGAAACTGCAAATGACTTGCACACCTCTCATTCTTGGTATGTTTCTGGTTTAGGCAGATGAGAATTCTGGAGAAATGTGCCCCTAAAGGTCTTTCATCTCCTTCTCAGACTGCAATCCTATAGTCCAATCGAACTCAGTGTCACTTCCACTGAGACACAGAGCTGCACTATAAGTCAGATCTTTTGAGCTCAATGCATAATATTTAAGGTTTGTTAAAAACTTCTAAAGCATGAATACAACACAATACAACACAACAAATTTAAAAACAGATACAACAAAATCTGGTGTTTTATAGCTTGGGACCAGGGTACCGGAGACTTTTCAGTGACGGCACGTATCACAGGTTCGCCCAGTGCCTGCCTTATTATTCCGGTGCCATGCAAATACCTTTTTATTCTCCCAAGCTTTTAACCGATGTTGACTTGTGCCTCATATTCTTAAGCTGCTTTTATGCATCCAATGTTTTTTGCTTTATTTGATTCAGTTTTAAGTAGTTTTACAGTAAGCCACTCTGATGATGGGTTCCAATAAGAGTTAATCCAAATGGAAGCAGTGGAGAAGCAGCACGATGGAGGAAGGAGGTTCATGGGGATGAGGGCACAATGTGGTAGAAGAGAGCTGTTAGCCTAAAGGCGGTGTAGGAAGGATATTCCAGCATGTGACCTTGTAGCTGTCCCATGTGGAACAGCATGAGAAGCTCATTGCATATCAGCGCATTGTGGTCTCTGAGTGGTGAATATGCTCATTAATCTGTTTACAGATCAGTTTCCAGGAGCGATTTTCAGTCTGTGGGTATCTTGTAAACTGCTTACTAAAGCTATTTGCAGTTCATGATTGCTCATCTAACCCACATGGCTAAATGTTTGGCCAGCTGAAACTTTAACGACAACATAATTGCAAAAAGCCAACTATGAATAATGGATGGCAAGTACTCTTGGTTTTGTAGCAAGTCTCCTGGTTCTTCCTGCAGATAGCTGACATGGTATGACAATGGCTATGGCACCAACCTTTTGAATGCCCAGGGTACCATTTTGTGTTTCAGCAACAGGGAGTGTGAGAGGTAAAATTTAAAGTTGCTGGAAATTTAAGACCAGAGGTAAAGGCAGAAAGTCCCAGCATTCAAGCATACACACACACACACACACACACACACACACAAGCATGCAGGGTTATAAATATTGATTTTATTTTAATAGAAAAATACTGAACATCATCACACCTCAGCTAAATGTAATACTACTATTACTACTACTACTACTACTACTACTACTAATAATAATAATTGTAAGTAAACTTACAGATTCAGAAAAGATAAGGGAAGCTTCACCAGTGAGATCAGTTCCAGTACAGATGTGACAATCACAGCTGACCAAGGAGTTGACCTTCACTCCTTATATTCCTATCACATTACTCATTAATACCAATCCTTCCACTTATAACCAGTCATTTCTATACAGAAAAATAACAATTTAATGGTTAACTAATTATTGGTCATTTAAAGAAAAGAAATATAAAGCATCAGAGTTTCCTATTTTGATTTTACAATAACTTTTTAAAAACCACAAAATGGTCCAACTTGTTTCTTTGTATCCACATCACACGCCCTTCTGCTGTAGTTTTCACTGCAGAAAGCTTAGTGCAGGAAATCAGCTCTTAAAATCTTACACAAAATGCTCTTATGATGCTCCTTGTTATTCCCCACTCCAGTCTGCCCATGTGCCTACAAGCCTATGGCTAATACATATGCATATGCTGACATTAGTTTTCACAAAATCTGTAAATTTAAAGCTTCAGCAGGAGTATCAGCAGTAGGGAGTGAACAGGTTGTGGGAGCTATGGGGAAAGAAGACTTACATCAGGAATAAGAGGTTTTACTCTTAGAATTGTACAGCTGCTCTCTTCTCCCACTTTATGGACAGCTGTCAAAATTTAAGTAGAGTTGGGAAAAGCCTTTTCCCCAGTTTACTGGTTTGCTTAAGCTATGTCCAGATGTTTGGCTGAACTCAAGAGATCTGAAACTAGGGTTGGGCCACTTCAGGCCCCAGAGCTGAAAGTGGCCTTAGCAGCCACTCTGTTCAGTACCCAGGACTCTCCAGGCCACTCCTCCTCTCCTGCCACACCCCCTGCTGGCTGTGCTTCACTTGAGGGTTTTTGCTTTGCTGGAATGTGCCATTGAACACAAGGTGGAATGTATACAGAGGAGGGTGACCAAGATGATAAAGTGCCTGGAAACCAAGTTTAATGAGGAATGGTTGAATCAGTTGGGTATCTTAGCCTGGAGAAAAGAAGACTGAGAGGTGATATGTCTTATCTTCAGATATCTGAGGGGCTGTCACATGGATGATGGAGCCAGCTTGTTTTTTGCTGTCTGACGAAGGCTGTGCCATTTAGATGTTTTCAAATGTTCTCTGTCTGGTTTGGGTGGGGGATATAGAATAACCTTTTCATGGAGTTCACCCTACCAAGTAGCCACAAGAATGAAGGGCCATGCCATTCCATGACTCACAGCAGATTATGTCAGATTCTTGGGATGAAGGAATACATAACGGCCAGGACAGAGAAGAGAGACCCCCCCCCCAATCCTTCATGGTATTTTATCTATGTCAAGGCTAAAATGGGTGCCAGTTTCTGACCTTGGTGATTCCTTATCCATTTCTTATTGCTCTGCAGACATCTAAGTAATAACAGTAAAACAGCTGGGAATTGGGGCCTGCTGCCTCTTCTCTTTTTTCCATCAGCCTCCAATAAAAGCAACCAAGCAAAAACATATTCCTGCTGTGTTTGACTATATGCAGAATGAAAGACAACACACAAGTAAGAATCATGACACTTTTCAGTCGGCCAATTACTGCACTGAGCTTCATAACACAAGCCCTTCTATGAATGGAAGGCATTTGTCATCATGCTTGAGAAAGAAAGAGCTGTGGAGAGCTCAGAAGGTTGCTTTTGCTTTTGCCAGCAGATGGCCATCAAATTTAGGCTTGGGTCATTGGCCTTCTCTTTTTTTAAGGAGCCTTGACTACTGGTTTGGGTTTGTGCAGAAATTCACAGGCAGCACTTTTTACCTCCAACATGCTAATTCATCTCTGTGTTGCTGGCTGCACGGTGGCCAGGAACTGTTCCAAAAGCAGCCTAGCATTTTGAACTGCAGGCAGGCATGCTGAAGAGTCAATGGAAAGTTCCATTCTGGGTGGAGAGTTTACTGACCAGACTTGATAGGCAAAGCACTGGGGGTCAGGACCATGGCCAGCTCCCTGCAGAGCAAGTACCAGATGCTGGATGCATGGCAACTCAGCAAGTTACAGTCATACCTCGGGTTTTACGGTGCGCGCGCAATCCATGCATGCGCAGAAGCGTATCGCGCATGCGCAGAAGTGTTCTGCGCAGTTCACGCATGCACAAAGCGCGATTTTCGGGCTACGTACTTTTCGGGTTACGAGCGGAACCCCGAAACCAATTAAGTACAAAACCCGAGGTACCACTGTATGACCTTAAATAAGTGATGGCCAAACTTGGCCCTCCAGCTGTTTTGGGACTACAATTCCCATCATCCCTTACCACTGGTCCTGTTAGCTAGGGATGCAGAGCGCCCAAGCCATGTGTCTCTCCTGGGAGAGACGCGGTGGCTTGGACACGCACAGGCTCCCCACTGCCCAGTTTGCCCGCAGCCTCCCCCTCAGCTTTAGGGTGGCTGAGTGGGAGGAGGCAGACAGACTCCTGCCTCAGCTGGCCCCACCCCCACGCACAGGTCACATGGACCACCCCAGGTGCCCAATCGGCTTGCTCCGCCACTGCTAAGTACTTACCACCTTTAACTTTCTGCAAAAGCCCCAAATAATGATGTGTCCTGTTTCAACATTCCAACTATATGTGCTTGTCTTATTTTCAGTCTTGCCCTGCAAAATTACTGAGAGGGTTGGGCTCCACTCCCTAGCACTCTCCAGCTAAATGTAAATGTCTGGAGTAAGCAAGTGTGATTTATATGCAGATGACTGGGAGGGGGGAAAAACACCTCACTCTTCCTGACCTCATACCCTACCATCTCCCTTCACCACTCAAGGACAGGCCATATAAAATATTAATGCCTTGAATCACAGCAGGTGGCAAATGGAGTGTGGATACAACCCTCATTAATTAGTCAGTATTATCCACCTTTATTGATTGTTTGGCCATTAGTTGCAATAAACATAAAAACACAGCGAGAAGACAGTAAAAAGAATGCAACATCCCTGTAACTCTTTCCCTTTTTTGCCATGAGTTCCTGCACAAAGATGTATATCATTATCAGGTTGGTTCCAGAAGCTTATGTAAATTAATTGCATCCAAGAATTGGCAAGAAGAACATTTATTCAATTTAGAAGAGTCCTGGTTATAAGCTTTATATTAATATAACAACAATTTAACAGCGGCTGATAGACAGGACACAGGCATGCAATTATTCAAAGCAAGCTACCCTTCTTGGTCTCTAATTAGGTATATAAGCAAATATAGTTTGCTGGAACTAATTGCTATATTACAGCTGGCAGTGAGGTGTCACGTAAGTTCAGGTTCAGGGAGGGAACGTGGGGTCTTTACCATCTAAGGATTGGCTCATTTTTTTGGAAATTAATCACATGTGTAATCCAATTAGACACACTGGACAGGTGCAGGTGTTTGAGCATACATTTCATTCCAGATCCATTCTACATCCATTCATCCATTGGGAAATAAAAGGGTGAAATTTTGGCATCATGTACAATGTTTTTTTAAGGGGGTGGGGGAGAAACAAGAATGAACTCAGTGAACTGAAAGCTCCTTCATTCCTTTCAGCGTTGCACATGTTCCTCCAATGATGCATAGACCAAATTTACATCCTTGGCAAAATTTAGGGAAGGGGGAGAACTGTGTTCAGCACATGTTTTAATGCAAAGCTACCAAATTTGCACTTCCCAAACCAACAGATGAGCCCAAACACAGTGGCTCTGTTGGTGGTGGCGGTGGGATCATGAACTAATGCAGGATGAACTGAATTTAAGGCTGGGAAAAATGAAAACCTGATAGAAAGCCAAACTGACAGATTAAGTAAATCCCTGGGCAAACTGCAAGCGCTGCGAGTTCATTTTCCTATAGGAATCTGAATCTCAAAACGCATTTTTTTTTAAAAAAAACTTTTATTTCATTTCATATTACTAAAAAATACAAATACTCTTAGCAGAAGAAGGCATTAAAACCAATATCACATATAAAGAAAGAGCATAACCATGTAAATAAAATAAGAATATTTTCTTTTAACTAATCTATTAGTTATAGTCCTATTCATAGTATTGGGGATGTGGGTGACACTGTGGTCTAAACCAGAGCCTAGAATACAAATGCTCAGATTTTGATGACAAAAGTGATAGAAGTGGTTTTCTTGAAATGCAAATATTGAATCTCTCTGTTCTTGCTAAATCTCCCCAGGAAGTACCCTTTTGCAATATATCTTAGCCCTGGTAAAGGGTAAAAACAGGTCAACAATTTAAATTTGTTAGGCACCCCAAGATTATACATAAATTTGTTTATTCATTATATTTACATCCCACCCTTCCTCTGTGGAGGTGATGCCGCCTCCCACTTCATGCTCACAACAAACCTGTGAGGTAGATTAGACTGAAAGATGTTAAAAGACCTAAGGAGACCTATAGCTGTGTAGGGATAGTATCCTGGATCTTGCCAATTCGAATCCCATGCTCTAAACAACCGCACAATATCGGATCTGGACCACACTACAAAAAAGCAAAATACATAATCCAAAATGAATCTTAACAAACCATTAAAACATCTATATCATATGTGGGGAGCCTTTCGCCCACCAGATGTTGTTGTTGTCCGGACGTTCAGTCGTGTCCGACTCTTCGTGACCCCATGGACCAGAGCACACCAGGCATGCCTATCTTTCACTGCCTCCCGCAGTTTGGCCAAACCCATGCTAGTCGCTTCGAGAACACTGTCCAACCATCTCATCCTCTGTCGTCCCCTTCTCCTTGTGCCCTCCATCTTTCCCAACATCAGGGTCTTTTCTCTTCTCATGAGGCGGCCAAAGTACTGGAGCCAAAGTACCAGATGTTGCTGAACTGCAGTTCCCAAAAGCTCCATCAAGCATAGCCAAGGATCAAAGTTGAAGGGAGTTGTAGTTCACAAACGTTTGGCAGGCCAAAGGTTCCTGGCACCTGATCTATATCAAAATGGGAACACAGGAAGTGGAGAATCTTATAGGGATGAATTTTCCAGTTTTCATATATATATATATATGATTTTTATTGGTTTTACATATAATCACATTACGTAACATCGTATCCTCTTATTTTATCTCTTTAGCACAGCTGAGCCTAATGACTTCCCTCCCTCCCATCCGGTGGTTTACAAAATTAAACTTTACATCTTTACATTTCGCCTCGTTTCCTACCCTTGTTATACCATTACCTAAAATATTATTTTACTCAACCTGAATAGGTAGCAATTTCATCTTACAGATCTTCATATAACCCTGCTATTGATGTTAATTGCTTACAGTTGTCTTTCAAATATAATATAAATTTGTTCCAGTCCTTTTGGAATGCTTGGTCTCGCTGGTTCCGGATTCTTCCTGTCAGTTTTGCCAATTCTGCAAAGTCCATCATTTTCATTTTGTTGGTAACTCCTGTTGTTTCCATCTTTGGGCTAACAAAATTCTTGCCGCAGTTGTTGCATATAAGAACAATTTTTTTATCTTGTCTCGGTATATCTCTACCCACTAGCGGGTAGAGTCTTCCAGTTTTCTGTCAAGAAAACTTCTGGACAAATCCAGTCTTTCCCTGTTTATCCTCTGGGCGGATCACCAGGTTCTAAGAATGGCAGAGCACCATCCTCCATTCACAGCTGCTGCTGCTGCTACTGCTGCTGCTTCACAACAATTTAACAGCTGGGGACTAGTTTACACGTGAAATTGTGGATTCAGCTACATCAGGAAAGAAACAGCTATTTGAATATACTATAAACATGCAACACTAGATGGTGCCAGAGAGCAGGGAATTTTGAACCGTAATTTTCCATAGATATTTTTTTCCTTTTTGTTAAAACGGTCTAATTTCTGACTTTTATAGTGTTTTTTCCTCTGTGTTTAGATCCACCCGGCCTTACCTCATACATGCCCACTGGACCTCATAAGTATGTGAAACTGGCACTGCTGCAAATGCCACACAATGACCATCCCACTTCAACCTTTTATTATACCAACAATCCCTGCCTATTGACATCACAGTCATCTTTTCAGCACCTGCTCAAAACATTTTCATTTAGGCAAGGCTACCCAAATATATGGAAAGCTGCTGGATGTTTTAATATGGTTTTAGCTTATTGTTGATTTTAATTAATCGGTTTTTAACTGCCCCTCCCCGTCCCCGATAATTTTATTTTTTTTAAATTCTTTTGGGGTTTTGTTACAATCAAGCAATATCTGAATGTTGTGAAATGAACTGCTCCCATCCATTCTTCCCAGAAAAGTTGTGGTCCACGAGCCACAGTTTGTGAACCCCTGCTCTCAAACAATGCATAACTTTGGATCTGGGCCAGAATAAAAAGAGCAAAAGGTTGTCTCCAAGTAAATTATGATATGATACGGTACTGTTGTAAATGGGGCAGATGGTGCCTAATTCACAGCAGGAAGAGAGTATATATAGGATCACAGCCCACATTTTGTGTTTACATTCTATTAATTTCAATAGGACTTTGGCCTGCATAACTTTTTCTGATTGCCATGTCACTTCTGAATTCTGTATGCAGCACAGACGAGTCCTGGGGCAAAGTGATCCTTAAATAGCAACTGTTATATTTTTCATGCCAAATTCATCATCTCACCACTCATGACTATTTTCTTTTTACTATTTTGCAGGAAGAAAATGTTCCAGAAGAATAGCAAAGAAGGAGAGGAGGAGGAGGAGGAGGAGGAGGAGGAGGAGGAGGAGGAGGAGGAGAAAGAAAGTCTATTTAATTGAAAACGACTCCTTTGATAATTTTATGTCAAGCCTATGAATATGTTGTTATTATGAATATAACTGGGCATCCTTGGCGAAAGAAAGAAAGAAAGAAAGAAAGAAAGAAAGAAAGAAAGAAAGAAAGAAAGAGATGATATGTTGTTGCTTGGAAATTTAAAAATAAATAGAGGAGTTTATTCTATTCTGAGTAGATTCACTGTAATCAATGGGCCTAAATTTATAAGGTGCATTCGTTTCACTGGATTGTATTCAAAGTAATGCTGAATAACATATCCTGTTAGAGCAAGGATTTTGGATTGGGCAATGAGACTTGCTCGCTGTGTCTCCTACCTGTAAATCCATTCTAAGAGATCTCCAAACCTTCTGGAGCCAATTTTGAGACGGGCAGGTGGAAGAGAGAAGGGAGGTCCCATTAGTCTGTAGATTCAAACGACAATATGTGAACTGTGTGTATTTAAACACAGAAGTGTGGATGGGGGCATTTGGTATAGCAGGAGTGGGGAATCTCAGGTTCAGGCCTATCAAGCCTCTGGGACTCCCTAATCCACACTCCTTCCCAGCTCCTTTCACCTGGCTCTGAATCCTTCTCGAGTACTTTTTCCTGGCTGGAATGTATTCTGAAACTGTAACGTCTTTTGCTTGCTTGGACAGAAGATAGATCTGCGCAGGTTGTGGGAGTATATATAAGAATCACAGACATTGCTCCACCTACTTTTGCCTCTGGCTCCGCCTGCAATTGGCATGTGGCCCCCGGAAGGTTGCCCAGAAGACAAAGCGGCCCTCATGCTGGAAAAAAAATGTTTCCCATCCCTGCCAAATATGAATTTGCAGCCACCCTGTTTCTCAAGCATCCCTTGCTTCCAATTCAAGTAGACTGAATTTCAGGGAGAAAGCTTCTGTTTGGGAAGGTAGTGCCAAATTCGGCAGGGTGACAGCTCATCTCTGCCTTATTGTTAATTTCTTTTCACTCCTCTGGAAACTGGTTTTTTCAGCTTTTATTGCTAACAAGCCTCTCCCCTTCAGCTCGAGTCAATGGCAAGCTGCCAGCGTTCAGTTCTTGCAGGATGCTGGAAATCGCCTTGTACTAATTGCTTAAGGACAATTGTCATGCTCTCTGAGTATCACTGCGAGGCACCTCATATTGTGCAGATTCTCAAATAACTACTACTAGACATTTGGCCTGATGCAGATTCTAATGACTGAGATTCTAATGACTGTACTTATGAAAGCTGGCATCATTTTAGCTAAGTGAAGGTCCCTGCTCTATATTGAGGTGGCCAGAATGTTTGTTTGGGTATCAAAGCTATTTCCATAGGCCCTGGAAAATACAGAGAAGCGTTCAAGGTAAAAGCCTGCTTCTATTGAAACAACACTGGTACTAGTAGTACCTTGTTGAAGGATGCATAAGCTAGATTTTTGTTTTCATGTTCTTTCATATAGGCAATAATGGCTCTTTTCAAACAGACATGAGATGATTTGGCTACTGTTAAGCAACTGACAACACAAGCCTGCTGTGATGTAAATTTGATTTATTGATATTGTGGCTTGGTATTTTTTTTTAAGATTGTTTTATTTTATTATCTTTTTTTATGTAGTACCCTGCTCTGGGATTGATTCTATTGATGGGTGGGTTATAAATCACCTAAAAAGTGAAACAAATAATGTGATCCAAAATACTACTCCAGAAAAGTTTGCATGGTAATTTTAAGCCAGCAAAGTAAGTTTTTAATATATATAATGTAAGCAAGACGTATCAGAAAATATATCTGGATCCCTGGATTATATTTCATCCAAACATTAACTATAATAAGTTTTGGTTTGTTCAGATCTATAATCTGCATCATTCTACCAAGGGCTGTGATTATTTCCTCTTCTAATTTGCAACAACCATTTACTTGTGAACTTTAAGCAAGGTTTGATTAAGGTTCTGGGCCTAGGCTAAACCTTGTTTTTTGCTTGAGTTCAGCAAGCAAAAGAGGCCATCTCTTGCTAAAGTCTCCTCTCCACCATCTATTGAAATAACTCTTATACCACTTTAAACAGTAGTAGTAGTAGTAATAATAATAATAATAATAATAATAATAATAATACCTTAATTGTTATTGTACAACCTGTGTACAATGAAATTAAATGAGCCTCCCCCGAAACACTCAATCTCATTGCACCCTGTGTGCTTATTGAACAACACACCACCTCACAAGTCAATTGCGCTATGTTATTTTCCGTTCAACAGCCTAACAGCCCACAGATAGAAGCTATTTTTTAGCCTGTTGGTATGGCTGATTATACTTCTATATCTCCTGCCCAAGGGTAGAAGATTAAAGAGGTGATGGCCGGGGTGTGAGTCATCCCTGAGAATTTTTCTCACTCTCCCAAGGCAACGATCCCTTGTGATGACATCTAGCGGACTCAAGGGACAGCCCACATACCACACTGCGATACAATATGAAAGGACACTTTCTATTGTGGACCGGTAAAAGGAGTTCATCAACTGTTGTTTAACATTATTCTTTCACAAGAATTCCCACAAGGAATCCTGGTCAATGTAGTTTCTTAAGAGACAAACTACAGGTCCCATGATTTTTTTTGGGGGGGGGGGACATGGCTGCTAAAGTGGTATGATTGCAATGTTTTATCTGGCCATTCCTTTACTTTTTATTTGTATTACTTGCAGTAATAGTAAAAATAAATAAAAATCTCTCATTGTTATTGCCAAGTGATCTCAAAGTAAATCACAACAATAAAACATAAACATGCATAGACTATGTTTTAGGTCAGAGGCCTTAGAATGTGGGTTGAATGATAATGAAATATAAAATACACAAGCAGCAAGAAAACCAGGTATTATGAGACAGCAGACTAAACATTCCTTCCATTACACTTTTCTCCTAATTTATTTTTTGTAGGCTGCTTGGACCTATCTATTGCAGGACAACAGAGTACTGTATTCAATGGACCTTTCCCATCCGGGCAGTACGTAGAGTATTGAAGTGTGAAACACTATGTCAAAACAGTGTTAAAACATGGGTGGGGAAACCATCTGTTTGTCCAATGATCAGGGATGATGGGACTTGTAGTCCAACAACTTCTGGAAGGAACAAGGCAGGTTCCCTATCCCTAGATTAAAAGAGAAAGAAAGCAAAAACAGCTGAGGATTTTGCTAAATACATCCACTTACCAGCAGCCATCAGAGACTGCTTAGCCAGAGTACTAAATCTAACCAAAAAAATTTTTTTTACTAGGATATGATGGGCCAACAGACTCTCTCCTTTGCAAAAGTAGTATAAAGGACTTTAATTTCAGGTTTTACTTTTATTCCCTTCCCTTTACTGCAGAAGCCAGTTGCCTCTGCCCCAATTTAGGAGGGAGGTTCAGAACCCTGGCAAATGGAAGTCCCACCAGGTACAGAGGCATTTCTTAGTAACCGTGGGAGGAAAAGTGACTTTGAGACTGAGGCAGCACCCCCTGCCACTCAGATTCTTTTGCACACATTTAGAGAGGCTGGAGACACATGCTTTGGTCTCCACAGGCAGCTGCTGCAGTTCAGCTGCTTCACTTCACCTTCTCTTCCTGTTCCCTCAAGTCCCCCCTTTCCTCTTCTTTTCCTCCTCCCACCAGCGCAGAGCTTGCGAAGCATGCGGGGAATCAAAAGGTTTTCTTGAATTCTCTGCAAATGCTGAAATGTCAGGCTTGGCCGTGGCTCATTTAGTTCTCCCCCACCTTCCGAGTTGACAGCACAAAGAACAGGCAGAAAGACTGATGCTGAATCTTGATCAAGCCGAGGGTCAACTCCTTCTTTGCTTGTTGTTCTCACAAAGCTCACTTGAACTCTCTCACTGCCTCTTGCTAACTTGAAAGGGAACTGTGTTGACACTGCTAGACTGGAACTCGTGAAATGGACTCATCCCTGCAAGACACACAACAGTATCTAAAGCAGGGACGGAGAAGCTGTAGCCCTCCAGGTGTTGTTGAAATCCAACTCCCTTCATCCCTAGCCATTAGCCATGCTCACTGGGGCTGATGGGTGTTGGAATCCAACAATATCTGGAGGGCCACAGGTTCCCATCCATGAACTGGCCCATTTCTGCAAGAAGCACAGCAATAACTAAGGTGGGGATAATGAACCTTTAACCCCTGAGATGCTGCTTAGCTCCTACTATCTCTTTGGTCACGTTAGCTGTGGCTGATGGTGGTTGGGGCTGAAGCAAAAGTGGGTGGAGAAACAAATGTAATTCGTATCTTTATCCTATCTTTAACCTATTCTCTATCCAGGACAAGCAAATAACACTTGGCATGTGAATCAGCGCTAGTGAGGAGGTGTGGGCTGGGAGAGTTCTCAGGCCCAGCTTGAGAGGCCTGGAAGCTCAATTCATCTGCCAGGGACTGAGGCTCCCAAACCCTATCCTAAACTAAGTTGCCCGATCATTTTCAAAGGCAGATCCACATACAATACATGGTAGCTTTCCAAAAAAAACCACCCAAGCATGCTCCATCCCAAGATCCAGGCACCTTAAAATCAGGAACAGATCGTGAGTCCACTGGGGTCATCAGGAAAATATCCCTGCTGGTGTTCTGCCTCATCTCTCTCAGTCTCTCTGTCTATATTTGTCCTAATCCCCCCCCCCTCTCTCTCTCCTGCTCCATTTTGGTAACACATTAAGATTCCATTTGGGAGCAACAGAATGAATACCTATCACCTGGTTTTTGGAGTTAGGTTCCCCTACATTTCAAATGCTTGATTAATACACTCTGAAGTGGCCAAATGACTCATTGTCATTAATCATATTCTTCTGCTGCTTCATTACCTGAAATCATTAGAGCTGGAGTTGGGCTGTGAGGTGCAATTGCCTGCATTTTTATGCTTGTCATCATAAACTTAAGGTAACAAAGAGGTGCTGTCTCCAGTAGGCTGGGGGGGGGATTAAGTGGAAGCTCACACATATATTTTGCCTACTTGAGTGTACACAGCTTTCCACTAGTTCCAGTAATTGGCACTTCTTGGTAGATTAACCACTTTCTTCCTCTTCCAAAGAATCAGTACTAAGGATGTAAATAGCCGAAGGCAAGAGAATGACTCTTGGACAAATAAATATTTGTGCATTCATTATGAATGGATAAATGGAATAACCACACCCATTATTCATTTCTCATTTGTTCCTATGGGAATGAATGGGAGAAACATATAAAAATCATTTTTGTTTCAATTCTCCCAATCTACTGGGAGGGATTCCAGAAACTGATAAGAAGCATTGTGTTGCTTAGCAAATTGATACAAACTGATCCATTCGGGGATCATTCTGTAGAGGGGGAGGGAGAGATTTTAGAGTGCCATGGAAATGGTCCAATCAAAAGTATAATGTAACAGTCATCTCCAAGAAATGTTCCACCTTCAAATTGCTTATAAAACGGAGACCATTATGTCGGAAAGTTGGCTGATCTGATGCCCTAGGAGCACAGGACATGAAAAAAATCCTGTCCTTGGTATGGAAAGCCCCAAATGTACAGGTGTCAAAGGACTTTAAGAAATGGGGGGGGGGTTCAGAAAAAATAATAATCAAGGGCGTTTCCCTGTATTTTATATCTTGAGAGGTGCCAGCACAAATGCCAGCAGTCTTACTGCTATTGACTTACTCATTGTTAAAAAATATTTGCATCACCTGTTGTAAAACAGCCCACACCTGTGACTTTGCATATGCAAGAGAGGCATTTGCCACACTTCCAGAATGATCCCATTCTGGTATTCATTTTGGATTCTGAAGACTGTTGCTCTACCTTCAAATTTACTGAAAATGATCAAGTTGTGATACATATTTTTCCCAAGGAAGACAGGTCTCCTTCTTATCTATTAGTTTTTGTTGTTGTTCAGTCGTTCAGTCGTGTCCGACTCTTGGTGACCCCATGGACCAGAGCATGCCAGGCACGCCTATCCTTCACTGCCTCTCGCAGTTTGGCCAAACTCATGTTAGTAGCTTCAAGAACACTGTCCAACCATCTCATCCTCTGTCGTCCCCTTCTCCTTGTGCCCTCCATCTTTCCCAACATCAGGGTCTTTTCTAGGGATTCTTCTCTTTTCATGAGGTGGCCAAAGTACTGGAGCCTCAACTTCAGGATCTGTTCTTCTAGTGAGTACTCAGGGCTGATTTCTTTGAGAATGGATAGGTTTGATCTTCTTGCAGTCCATGGGACTCTCAAGAGTCTCCTCCAGCACCATAATTCAAAAGCATCAATTCTACGGCGATCAGCCTTCTTTATGGTCCAGCTCTCACTTCCGTACATTACTACTGGGAAAACCATAGCTTTAACTATACGGACCTTTGTCGGCAAGGTGATGTCTTTGCTTTTTAAGATGCTGTCTAGGTTTGTCATTGCTTTTCTCCCAAGAAGCAGGCGTCTTCTAATTTCGTGACTGCTGTCACCATCTGCAGTGATCATGGAACCCAAGAAAGTGAAATCTCTCACTGCCTCCATTTCTTCCCCTTCTATTTGCCAGGAGGTGATGGGACCAGTGGCCATGATCTTAGTTTTTTTTTATGTTGAGCTTCAGACCATATTTTGCGCTCTCTTCTTTCATCCTCATTAAAAGGTTCTTTAATTCTTCCTCACTTTCTGCCATCAAGGTAGTATCATCAGCATATCTGAGGTTGTTGATATTTTTTCCGGCAATCTTAATTCCGGTTGGGGATTCATCCAGTCCAACCTTTCGCATGATGAATTCTGCATATAAGTTAAATAAGCAGGGAGACAATATACAGCCTTGTCGTACTCCTTTCCCATTTCTTTAAGTATCTATTAGTTATTATAGCTAAAGTGAACCTTTATACCCTGTGGCCCTCCAAATATGGTTAGATTCCTAACTTCTCATATTAACCTACTGGGATGGAAGCAGGCTGCTGGAAGTTCTAACAGCAAGCCTTGTTGAGCCCTTGAGAAATAGCTTGAAGATCCTACTTTCCCTGAGGTGTCTGCAACAGGAAGTTCTTGGTCTTACAGGGTGGGGCCTTAGCCTTCTGCAGCCTAACTGGAAGCTGTTGGCTTTTCTTTACTCCTGTTCCAGGAAGCAGCTATGCCAGGTTCCCCATGGCTCTTCGCCTCAGTGGCTGTGACCCATGAGTGTTGGGAAGCTGGGAGAACAGCAGAACCCCTCTTGCACCACCCCACTGGCCACTGCTAAAGAGAACTCAACTGACCTTTGGTCTGATCCGCAGAGCTCTTTTGATTATCTTTAGGGTCCAGTATCACAAAGGACTTTAGAAATCCAGCAGGTCTTATGAACAGTCAGACATGATTGAGTTTATCTGCTTTAGTTACAACAACTTTTTATAAAGACTTACGTAAATGTTGAGGACTAAGAACTGAATGTCAGAAACAGTTTCATCAGGTGTCAAAATAATATACTGCATTTCTGCATCAGCAAAAGCGGATGGCAAAGCACAGCATAAGCATAATTCCCAGTGATGTTTTCTGGAAAAGTATTAAGAACAATAGAAAATACCTTATTGAATATGAAATTCATTTAGATCCCACTGTACTCCTTTTGGGATATTTCAAGAATGCAGCCAGATAGAGTGGGTGGGATAAAATCACTATTCCTAAGCAGAGATCTATTAGGAAAGACATTAATCACCACTCATATTTTACATCAAAAATACTGGAAACAAAAGCAGCACGACACAATGGAAGAATGACTGTAGTGTTGTTGAATATTCTCCTAAGTTCTAGAAGTGACTGGGAAAGGCCCCCAAACATAAGAGAGTTACTTTATAAATACAACATCCTTTTATTTTAACTATTGAAACAGGAGAACATCAGATGGAGCCTGGAACCCGTTGGAGATCCACTATAATTTGTTCACTAGGCACTTTGAGGATACAGTTGTTTGCTCCTGCAATACACCTGATGTAACGGTTGACCCAGCTCTGAGTGAGGTTTCCGGTGCTCCATCAAGCCTTGCTTTATGGGGTCCATTTCAGTTATTGCAACCAGATGATATGGGACAAGGTGTGTGCCCGACCACATGTACCCTTGGGCTTTGCACTGATGGCTGATTATGCCTGGGTGGTCCAGAGTGTGATGAATGAATCTTTAAAAGAGAGGTGGTGGTTGCCAACTCAAGGGTGTGTAGTCCTGAAAAAACTACCCCAGATTCAATTGTAGCAAGAACTGCTGCCCAGTGGCAGATTCTCCCTTTGGGCCCTAGGTACTTAAGAAGGTCATGGCAGTGTAGTTGCAGGCATTCTTGGAGGAAACTTATTATCTAGACCTGTGTTTAGTACCAAATTGCCCTTGGTTGCCTTAATGGATAACCTCTACAAGAAAGAGACAGGAAAGGTGTAACCCTGTTCTGGTTTATCTCTCATCAACTTTTGTTATCTGTTTTGTGTTGTTGTTGTTGTTGTTGTTGCTGCTGCTGCTGCTGTGTTTTTGTATATCCTGTTGGAAGCTGCCTAGAGTGGATGGGACAACCCAGTCAGATGGGTGGGGTACAAAAATTCTGAGAACAGAAGAAGGGAAAGCTCAGGAGAGGAGCCACTGTTTGCAGGTGAGCCCATTGGCCCAATGGACCACATGAAAGAGCTCCCCACCCAGTTTCCTTGGGAGGAAGACTCCCAAGACTTCGCCCTTCATCAGATGGGACAAATTTGTCCCCCAACATCATCATAACCAGCGTTGCTGCTACCAGCCAAATTAAAACAGCTGCTGCTCATTCTTACATGTGTGCATGCTTGTGCACATACAGAGACCCTCGTCTTGTGGAAAGTTGTTTTCATCCCACAGCCCAGCAGGTGGGTATGACTCACATTCTAGATAACAGGAGCTGCCAACTGTTCATTGTCCTCTATCAACAGCCAGGGCACATGAAAATATTACTATTTTAAATAATAACAATTTAAGTATAAAGTGAAATCATTTTGCATAACGAAAACCCTCAGAATGAATCACAACCAACATGTTTGGTATGAGCTATGAGCCAGAAACAATTCAAGAGGAATGAAGCCTTTAGTGAAGTAAAAAATCCCATAGATGTGGCTATTGAATCTCTGGTGCTAGGAGAAAGAGAGGGTCTGCGTCAGAGGTAGGCAGAATTTTTATTTATTTATTTGTTGATGTTGGTGTTGTCATAGGGGAAATCTTTTTGGGGTCGCATGCTGATAGTGGACAGAATCAGAGCTGATGATGGACAGAGCCAGAGACAAGCATTCTGGATTAGCCCAGCTAGAATAATGACCACCCTACAGTTTTCAATCCAGCAATCTCAGGTCCCATCTTCGCTATATATGTAAAGCACTACGATACCACATTAGCAATCATGGCTTCCCCCAAATAATTCTGGGAATTGTAATTTGTTAAGGATGCTGAGGATAGTTAGGAGACCTCTATTCTCCTACAATTCCAAACAATTATTATTAGTGCAACTGGCCTCACTAAAGAATTTATTTCAACAAATAAATCCCAAAATCGGCAACAAAAACTAAATCAAGACAGATTTCTACACCATACATATTTTTTTACTCCACTAATTAGGTCCCTATCCTTTAGTTACCAACTGAAAGCCCATGTGTGCTAGTTTAGGGAGAATCGTGGTCCAGCTGGACTCAGAGAGCTGAAGGGTCATGGGACAGGATGGACATCTGCAGTCCTAACTACACCATGACTTCATCATGTTGAGCCCATAGCTGTATTTGCACATGGTGCAGACAATGAGCTGGGGAGCGCAGTTTTTGAGTGCTACCATAACAGTCTCACTGGGAGCCTTCAGTGAAAAGATAGCCTTCAGTCCTCTGGCTGCAAAGATGGGAGAACATGAGAAACTGTTGTTGTCTGGACATGCCAGAAATAAGCATTGGAGGGAGCTGCTGTACGTTGGAATTCAGACCATCTGCAAAAATACATGCTGAATCCAAGGGGACCTGGAGTTGGCGATCAGCATATTTGCTCTATCAGTTCCACAACAGCCAATTAGGTGCCCTGGGGAAGAGTATGTTTTGCTTGTTCCAGTGCCAGAGGAGGATGCAGATCCAGCTGCAGTCACGGCAGGAAGCTCATTTGAGGAGTCCCTGGTGCCAGCTGATTTAGAAGAACCTGCAGCCACCAGCATTTTCGGAAGCTGCTGAGAATTATTTAAACAGACTCTGGGGCTCCCTAGGTACTCATAGATGGCCAAAGGAGCTCCAAGGAAAGCATGAACCAAAACCTCCCTCCTTTTGCTTCTTAACTTCCAGTTGTAGCAGATATTTACAACTAGCAGTTGTGCGTATTGGAATGTTTTGAATCTGTGTAATTCCATATTAAAACAACTGCCAGTGGAAATAAAGGGATGTGTGTGTCACCCAGGGGGTGCTGGGGAAGCCAAAAATATACTAAGCTGATGGGAGCGAATGCAGTAAAAAAAAAAACCCTCCTGGGTGTTCTATTTTGATTCAAAACAGGAAAACAATTCAGAGTAAAGAACAATGCTGATCCAGGAACTCCGAATGGGCATTGTTTGCTGCCATTGTTCTCATTTTTATTGGCTATTTATTGCTCTGAAGAGACAACAAATCAGGGTAGGGAAGAAAACAAGGATTGCTAAGGCTGGCCCAGGACAATTGCCTAGCTGGGGCAAAGGACAAAATGATGGCTGCCCTCCCATTTTGCACGTACAAAATACAACTAGCCTGGCAGTTCAAACTTACTTCAATAATAGCATTGGGATAGCATCTCCCATTGTTCCAGAAGGTGGCAGACGAGCTGAAATGTGCAAAAAAAAAAAAAAAAAAAGGTCACTTGGCACACATAGCCCTGTTTTCCACCATGTTCCCCGTGCCTCAGCACCTGCTGCCTGAGGTGACTGTCATACTTCATCTAATGGCAGGGCCTGCCCTAGGGGTTGCAGTCACCATTGTAACTTCTCTTCCTCCCTGAGCTTTCTCTCTGGCTCCCATGGAGACTTATTTGGCCAGCCACTGCTCGTAGGAACAGGGATGGTAATATGAAATGCAACATGATGTGATTGCGTATCGAGGACCTCAAGCCACCCCCCATTGACTTGACACAGGAGACATAATTTGTGTTTGGGTTTTTGGCAAATAATTTAGGGCCACAACTTTATTTAAATACAAATTCAGTGAGTGGTTGCGTAGGCATTGGTTCAGACTACTGTCACACCGGGACAGAGGCTGGCCTAGAACCAGCGATTGGGAGAATGCCACTGAGGAGAGTTAAGGAACGGGGGGCAACACGCTTCCCTCTTCCCATGGTCCCGGGGACTCGGCCCATGGCCCTAACCCCCACCGGGGGCTCAGACAAAGCATAAGAGTCGCCGGATTCCTTTAACGGAATTCCCAGCATCATCATGATTCTGGATGGGCACCGCCCAATCCAGCAATCCACACAGGAACCAATGCCTAACCGCCAACCTTACAAGTTGTGACAAGTTGCTACTGCAGTAGGCAAAACCAAAAGGCACAGCCAATCAGCCAGATGGACAAATTCCTACTGGGCCTCTGCCCCAAAGCAGACGACCCCATGACAGGCAGTTGCAAGGTCAAGCACAGAGGCCTATGAAAAAAGAGGGGGGGGGATGGGTGATCAGAAGCCGAAGCCAAGAGAGAAGGTTCACCCTGCGTGCAGAGGATTATATAGGATGCTAAGCTGTCCATCACAAGTTGCAACATTTACTTTTGCCCAGTAACTCTAGACTGCCCTATAGCTGCTAAGGCCGGCTACCGGCCCCACCCCCACAGGAAGGGATTTGTCTTGCCAGGTCCCGATCGCAACACGTGCTCTTACTCATGGTAGAACCCGATTTGTCAGATTGTCAGACACGGGGTAGGGGCCAGATTAAAAACCGCACTCAGCCATGATGTCTTATGCCCCTTGGCAACATTATCCATCCCTCTGAGTCTAGTGCATGGGTGCATGTTGGAGGGAGCAGGGTTTATGGGAGGGCAGAACCAAGCTATCTGCGACATGATTGGTCAGTTAGTTAAGTATTTTTATTTATTTACTTGATTTCAGGGGAGGGCAGCTGCTCCCTGGTCCCCCTGGCTATGCCCACGTTCTTGTGGCACTATAAGAAGGAGCATCACAGTAAGCAACTAATTTGGGAACATACCTTGCCATGCTGCAACAGATAAATTAGTGAAGGATAAAGCTATCAATGGTTACTAGCCATGATGACTCCTTTAACTCAGGCACTATGCCCCTGAGTACCTGTTGTTGGAAATCACAAGTGGTGAGAGGCCTGTTGCACTCCCTGCTTTCAGGCTTTCCACAGGCATCTGGCTGGCCACTGAGTGATCAGGACACTGGACTAGATGGGCCTTTGGACTCATCCAGCAGGGCCTTCTTTACACTTAGCTGTTCAATAGCAGCCTTTCCCAACCTGCTGTCTTCCAGATTTGGACTGCAGCTCCCTTCCTCCTTGACCATTGGCTATTCTGGCTGCGGTCAGTGGGAATTGCCGTCCAAAACATCTGGAGGGTGCTAGGTTGGCTAAAGCTGTGATCAATCCATTAAGTGTCTTGCTCGGTTTTACAGAATCGTATTCGATCTTGAATTGGGTCCACAAACTTCAACTTGTCTGTTACTCTGGTTGTGACTGGTACAGGTTACATGGACTATGGTACATAAATGTTGTAATGATTTCATTGTCTTTCAATGAAGTGTTTAATTTAGGCAAAGGGCCATAGGTTTGCATGTAGAAGGTCCCAGATTCAATCTGCAGCATCTGCATGTAGGGCTTGGAGAGAGTCCTGTCTGTAATTCTGGAGAGCTGCTGCCTGGTCAGTGCAGACAATACTGAGCTAAAGGCACCTTGTGCCTGACTTGCAATAAGGCAAGTTCCTCCATTGCCTGGCAATTGATGGGTATTTTAGTCCAATGCATCTAGAAGGCACTAGATGGATTATTGGGTATGTGTTTCTTCCATCTGAGATGTAATGAATGGTGGCAACACTGCCTTCTCTGCAGTGACACTAAACCTGTGTTCTACCTCTAAAAAGAATTTTAACCTCAGTTTTTATTCCTCACATCAAGGCAGCCTTATCTGAGAGGAATCTCTAGATCAGGCATAGGCAAACTCGGCCCTCCAGATGTTTTGGGACTGCAACTCCCATCATCCCTAGCCAACAGGACCAGTGGTCAGGGATGATGGGAGTTGTAGTCCCAAAACATCTGGAGGGCCGAGTTTGCCTATGCCTGCTCTAGATGCACAAAACTCTAGTAATTATTTTGCTCTTATCACTATTGTTACTAATTAGTTTTATAGGGTGTGCTTAACATTTGCTGTGTTTACATATGCTCTCCCCCTTCGTCACCCTGTTTTTAATCTGGTTTGTTGGCCACCTTAGACATTTCAGCTGAAAATGAGGTTATAAATATTTTAATGAGCAAAATGAAATAATATAAATACCGGTACCTGGGTACCAAAATAAAACAAAATACATGTTAGACCAAAGGGGGGGGGAAGGATCCCAAGACTGATAATGCAGTGCAAAATAAATAAATACATACATGTTTACTTGGAATTAAATCCCACTGAGTTCAATGAGATGTATAGCAGTACCTCGGGTTAAGAACATAATTCGTTCTGGAGGTCCATTCTTAACCTGAAACTGTTCTTAACCTGAGATACCACATTAGCTAATGGGGCCTCCTGCCGCCGCCGCCCAATTTCAGTTCTCATCCTGAAACAAAGTTTGTAACCTGAGGTACTATTTCTGGGTTAGCGAAGTCTGTAACCTGAAGCGTCTGTAACTTGAAGCGCCTGTAACCCGAGGCACCACTGTACTGCCAAGCAAGTGTCTGTAGGAACATAGGAAGCTGCATTATACTGAGTCACATCATGGGTCCATCTAGTGCAGTATTGTCTACACTGACTGGCAGCAGCTCCCCAGAGTTTCAGGCAGATGTCTCTTCCAGTCCTACCTGGAGACTAGTGCTTGTTGGAGATAGCCCTTCCCAATCAACTTTTTTTTTCATTTTATTAAATTTTTATTCACTTTTCCCCCTATCATTACATATATCTCATATTAGTAACATACATATTACATCACTTCACCCCTCCCGGGCTTCCCTCAGCTTCCACTTCTGGTTTATTTCCCCCTTATTACATACTGCTGTTTCTTAAAAGTCCACTATTTCATTTCTTCATTATTTTAAATGTTCTTTGTTAATGAAGATGTGAGTGTTTGTTTAAATCCTGCCGTCAAGTCAATGGTCTTTCTTTGTTTCTGCAAATATATTATGAAAGGTGGCCCTTCCCAACCAACTTAACCTCAAGCTAAAGGTGGCATAAAGGGAGATCCAGTTACATACAAGGCTGGCCCTACAATTAGGCAGAATGGAACAGCTGCCTTGGTTGGGATATCATCATCATCATCATTGCTGTTATTTATTAAATTTCTATACTGCCCTTCATCTGAAGATTACAGGGTGGTTCCCAATATAAAAACCACACACCCTAAGCTAGCATGATGCCCTCAGGTGCACTGGAAGATGCTGTTCCATTGAGAGTGTTGCAGTAAGATTCAACTACTTGTTCAGTCAGATCTTGATATTTGGCTCATGCATCAAAATGTATTGGGCTGGCCCTGGATACACAACTGCTGTAAATAAACATTTGACACATTTAAAGTTATGTGGAATCTATTACTCTATTACTATTGGGGGGGATCAAAAGTTTGGACAGGTGGCAGGTTTTAAACTCAATAAAAACAAAATAAAATCCTTAGTTTAAAAGAAAAAGAAAAGAAGTTAGTTAAAGAAAAAGAAAAGGAGTTATCAGAATCTATACACATAGAAATCCATAAAAAGGTAAAATATTTAGGAATATGGTTGACGACAAAGAATCTTAATATCTACAAAGATAATTAGGGGGGATCTAGAAATATGGAACAGGATGAATCTTTCCCTCTTAGAAAGAATTGCAGCAATTAAAATGAATGTACTGCCAAAAATGTTGTTCCTCTTTCAGACAATACCAATAATAAGTGATAATGCCTGCTTCAAAAAAATGGCAAAAAGACATTTCAAAATTTATCTGGAGTGGGAAAAGGCCAAGGGTAAAGTATAAAATACTTACAGATTTAAAAGAAAGAGGAGGCTTTTCCCTTCCAGATTTTAAAATTCATTATGAAGCAGCATGTCTTACTTGGATTTGGGATTGGGTTAAATTGGAAAAAGAAGAGGCAATAGAGTTGGAAGGACATGATAACAGATTTGGTTGGCACGCATATTTGTGGTATGGGAAAGCAAAAGTACATAAAGGATTCTATAATCATATAATACGAAAGTCCTTAATAAAGGTATGGGGAAAATACAAGGAATTACTGGAATAAAAAACCCTGTGGTGGCTATCACACATTGAAGCATTATCATTTAAAACATCAACAATGAAAGGAACATGACCAACATATAGAGATTTACTAACAGAACAAGAAGGAAAATTAAAACTGAAAGACTATGAAGAGATAACGGAATACCTTCAGAGCTGGTTGTACCACAGGCAATTAAATGAAATCTTTAAAGAAGATAATAAGAGAGGATTCACTTACACACTTTCCAAATTCCAAAAGGATATTATAGATGATAATTCCAAATTACAAAAGAAGGTGTATAATATATTGTTGGACTGGGGAACTAAAGATGAAGAAGTTAAATCAGTAATGATTAAACCGGCACAGAGTTAGCAAAGTTAACGGACAAACTGCGTGAAAAGGACAATAGTGGTTTTGAAAAAGAATGGGACCCCCTTACAATATATTTGCAGAAACAAAAACAAACAAACAAAAACATGGGTTTGTTGCAGGATTTAAATAAACATTTACAATTTTATTTATAGAGAACAAGAAGTATAACAATATGATAACATAGTATTGTATATACAAACAGCAGAATGTATCATTTGATGTAATAAACCAGAAATGGAAGCTAAGGGAAGTCAGCAGGGGGGGGGGGGAATCGGAGAATGCATGTTTTGTAATGATATTGGATATTTGTTATGAGAAAATGAAATGAAATGAAATGAAATAAAATAAAATAAAATAAAATAAATAAATTTAGGTGGAGTCAGTGGTAGAGCATCCATCTTTGAATGCAGAAGATCCCTGGTTCAATCCCTGGTATCTCCTGGTAGGGCTTGGGAAGATTCCTGCCTAAAACATTGGAAATCTGCTCCCAGTCCATGTGGACACTAGTTTGCTAGATGTACCGATAGTCTGACTTGGTGTAAGACAGCCAGCTTCTGATGTTCCTAGCTTGAATTTTGTTGTTCTGTTGAATTTGAGTTTACTCCCCCAGCCCAATTGATCTGAAACAGCACACATATTGGACAGAATGTAATTAGTTAGACTGGAGTCTGGCCAGATTGGCATGGGGCATCTTCCAGGAGCAAATGGGAGGACTTGATGGATCAGTGTTCTGATCTAATGTGGCAAATGGTACCTTGTGTTTTCTCGGGAAGAGAAACCTGTACAGTCAGCAGAGCCCCTCCCTCTTTGCATTGTGCATCAAGCACTTAATTATCTAATTGAACCTTTTGCAAGTAAAGAGGAAAAGACATCTGGCAGAGTTTTGGCCTCATAAATCTTGGTCTTTTCACCTGGTGGCTGGAGACTTCAGCAAAGATAAAAATTCATGACCATCTCAAGCATTACTGGAACAGAAGCTGCATGAGCTGAACAGTGAATTCTGTCAGTGTCTAAGACCAGTTCCCACAACCTTCCCCCTGTGCTTTGCAGCTAGTAGGCAATATTAGCTGAGCAAGATAACCAGAGATAAAAGCTCAGCACCATCAGCAGAAGGATGTGATCAAATCAAATGCCTCCATACTTTTCTTGAGCAATGAAAGGCAACCTCAGAATTTCCAGTGGTTTTCCACATGGTGGGGTAGGCAGTCTCCAATTCAACATGCAGATTTGAGCAAATTTAGATTAACCCTCCCAAAATGGAAAATGAGCAAGGTCCCCACCAAAGAAGAATAGCAACTTAAGTTGACAGAATGTGCACAGCTTGCAGACTTAACATGGAGAACAAGGGAACAAGAAGAACATATATTTAAAGAAGATTGGAAAACGTTTATTGAATATATGGAAAATAATTGTGTGCGGCTGAAAACACTGGTAGCATTAAGATACATTCAACAATGTACATATGTTTTGATGGATGTAATATTTGGAAAACTGATTGGTATAATTTTTGTAAAATATGCATGGATATAGGATATGTAAAATGAACCATAGAAAGAGAAGAAGGGAAGTCATTGATATCTTAAGTATGTAAAATGTTTATTTGAAATTGTAAAATAGGAAATTTAATAAAAATCAGTTTGAAGCTGCCAGCAGGAGTGCCACCTTTTTCTGCAGCATCATGTCGACCCCCGCTCTCAAGCAGAGCCAGTGCCCCTGCTGCTGCCTCTTGCCTCTTGTTTCTGACAAAAACTGGGGAGGGACTCTTTGAAAAAGTGGATGTTTGAAATCAATAAAGCATAAAAATGTAGGAAACATGCACATTTGGGTTCATCAGTTGCAGAAAATGGGATTTTCTGCTTTAAGAAAATGGAATCTTGTGCTCCTTGTAGCTTAGAAGCAGAACCAGCCCCACTCTGGCACTAGGCAGAGTCAAGCCTAAAACCCACAGCCATTTCACTAAGACATCAAACTCTATTCTGCATGATCAAGGACTAGATAAAATCAAAAGGAGAGACAGGAAAGCACACACAGAAGAAATCAATTTTTAAACAGCCTCGTGTTTGCCCAGAAGCAAAGTAGAAGGTCTGAGAAATCCCTTGCTTATTACCTTGTTTAAATTTATTCTGGCAATATGCAGACAAGGTTGAACTAGAATTGTGGGCTCAGTGAAGGATCTTGTGGTTACAGTAATCCAGTTCTCAGCTTCCAAATACTTGTTGACCTGACAATCATGTTTTATTTATCTTCTGAACTTGGATCTTATCATTTCACTTGGGAATTTAGAATGCTTTCCGCGAGGATCCTATAAAATCTTGTTTAACTTTAGACATGAAACTTAAATGGCTTTCATCAGATGCTTCTCAAGGTAAATTCAGGTCGAGGCAGCCCTGGTGGTCAGGGAGTGTAAACTGCATATCTTTCTGCCTCAAATCATCACCATCACATTTCTGCCTCTTCTCCTTGAAAAAGCTGGATATTATCCACTTTTTAAGGTAAAGGGACCCCTGACCATTAGGTCCAGTCGTGTCCAACTCTGGGGTTGCGGCACTCATCTCAAGCGAGCCAGCGTACAGCTTCCGGGTCATGTAGCCAGCATGACAAAGCCGCTTCTGGCGAACCAGAGCAGCACACGGAAACGCCATTTACCTTCCTGCTGGTAATTTATCTACTTGCAATTTGATGCGCTTTCGAACTGCTAGGTGGGCAGGAGCTGGGACCAAGCAACGGGAGCTCACCCTGTCGCGGGGATTTGAACCGCCGGCCTTCTGATCAGGAAGCCCTAGGCAATGTAATTATCCTGTATCTCTTTCTGGGTACATTAGTGCCTGCTTCTGTTTCATTGTCCCATATCCAAAGAGCCAGTGTAGTGGTTAGAGTGTGGATTAAGACTGAGGAGACCCAAGTCCAAATCACCACGTAGCCATGAAGCTGCGTGACCTTACTGCACTCACTCTTCAATCCTGTTTACCTCTCAGAGTGGTTGGCTGTGAGGATAAAATTGTGGTGGTAGGGAACCAACAATGTATGCTGCTTTTTGCTCCTTGGATGTAAGGTGGGATATAAATGTAAGTTCAATCTACTACACCATGTTGGCTTAGTAGCCCACTTTGTGTCATGACATGGCAGCTCCTTCCAGAACACTTTGTGTTTTTGAATCAGTGAGTCCTTGCAATGTGCTCTTCAGTAGCGATGAGGGCCAAATCACACAACCAAAAGAGCTAATTTATTGCTACCAAGATAGAAGATTCAGTGCTGCCAAGAGTGAGGCAAATCTGGGAAACGAGCATCAGCATATTAACAAGTTGTGAATGTGTGGCACAAAGAGTTTTCAGTTTACTTATACATGGAATACTTATACAGTGGTGCCCCGCTACACGAAAATAATTTGTTCTACGAGTATTTTCGTAGAGCGAATTTTTCATCTAGTGAATCGCTAAAAAAAAAAAAAGAATCGTCTTGCGAAGCAGCCCCATTGACTTTTTCGTCTTGCGGGGCAGCTTCCGCTAGACGAATGCCGTTCGTCTAGCGAGTTTTTCGTTTTTCGTCTAGCGAGTTTTTCGTCTAGCAGGGCACCACTGTACTTATACTCCTGATTGATGGCCCTGGAACCAAAAAAAGCTCAATAACTTTGCTGATTTCACGCCCCCCAAAAGTTTACAATTCTGGTCATTCCTTCCCCCCAAAAGCTCAACAACTCTGGTCAATCCAATGGTAGCTCACTGCCAGGTTATTTATAGTGTGAGTAGATCGCAGTCTCTTGGACGTCCCTGTAATAAAGGAATGCAACACAAACTCTATTATGCAACTCTATTAAGCATACCAGAAAGATACTTACACATTCTCTTGTTCAACAACTTCCCACTACTGCAAAATGTTTCGCCAACAGAACAAGCATACCACTAAGTGACTAACTTAGTGCAACACTGGATATGACCCATAATGCCCACTCATGGCTCTTCAGAACAAGTCTGCCTAAAATGGGCCACGTTCTCCCTCCTTCAGTATGCCTTTTACAGAAGAGAGTTTATGGTGTTCCAAACTCTATAGGCTAAGGTTCCATGTGATTTTTGTTGTTACAGAATGGCTGCATGGTTTGCTCAGAGGTAAACATCATTTCAATTAACTTTGTTCCTTAGTCAATCACATTGAGTTTCTGTGGGTGGGAAACAAGAAACCATTCAAATGGCTAACCATACGAAAAATACATGGTTACCTTATGACATAGGCCCCAGCTCCTAGGGCCCAAGGCCCATTCTTTTGAGGGCTAGACTAAGTGTGGGAAATTTTTGGCCCACTGGCATGGCCAAGAGTCAAGGATGATGGGACTTGTAGTTTGGCAACCACCAAAGGGCTAATGTTCCCCACATCTGGGATGGATTTTGGATACTGCTGCTATGAAAAAGGCTGAGTATGGTTTATTGTCTCTTATTCCTTGGAGGATCTGATAATTTTAGCTTTTGTACTGTACCGACTAAGGTGGAAGTGGAGGGACTGCTGATTTCCTCTCTTTAACGTGTTTGGGTTTTTTTTGGACAACACCTTGGTCAGGCTTTGTCTGGAAAGGTGACCTAGAAATAATTCAAAATAAATAAAATAAAAGCTCCTAGGAGCAAATAAAGAAGGGGGGTTGTGTGTGTGTTTGTGTGTTTTCAAGCGCAAGATCTATAACCTTGGCTTGCAGCATGCTAGGTTGGAAACATCCATCTTTCATGAGCCATCATGGTGTATTAATGCAGTGCAGGAATGTAAGCGATAGAACTCTTTAAAATTACACCTACACAAAGAGAATAAGACATCCTTTGAGTAATTAGGAGAGGAGAAAGATACCTGCTAAGAAGTTCGAACCAAATCCTAGCAACATGCATTGGAATCTAAAAGTAACCTGGCCTTAAAGTTCATGATCAGTGTTAAAAACATGTAGTCGATGCCACATGGGGACATGCTGATTTTGTATGAGTGAGAGCAAATGCTAGATTTTTTTTAAATTTTCTTTTCTGATCTCAGCATAATATGAAAGAAAACTTTCATTCAAAAATGTCAGTTCTTCGAGCTGAAAAAAACCCACCCATTGCCTTCAATATTTGGAAGAGAAAATGGTGGCGATGACATATCCAATCATTTTGTTGCTCTAAGATGCCATTTCCAACTTTTCTACATTGATTTATCCCCCCCTCCCCAAGAATATCTCATCTTCTAAAAAGGAGAAGAATAAAATATGCCCATTCCACTTTGAAATAGAAGTTATGCCATTCCCAGAAGGGGGAAAAAACAACCATTGCTTTTTAGAGCTTCCCTGGAATGCAATGATTTATTTTATTTTATTTTATTTTTGTATGCAAGGCCAGGAACCACTTCTGTGCTTTGGCATCAATGGAATTATTATATACATAAGCAAGCAATTTGCTCCCTAAGTAGCAGGCATGGAGGAGTTGGCCAGTTTCATAACCCAGCCTAGTTTTTAAAAAAGGAGCCAACCACATACTGCTGCATAATTTTAATTAGACGAGTGTAACATTATTGTGGATGAAGAACCTCTTTGTACATCAGAACAGACAGACTGTTTAGTCGAAAACAGCCACAGTCAGAAGCTGACAGCGAGAGTTCTGTGCTGCTGTCTGGCAGATCTCTTGCTGCAGATCATAAAGGATTAATTAAAATTGTATAAAGCTGAAAAGAGGCCCAAGGTAAACATAGAGCCAAGTGGAATGGCACTAAGCAGTATTCAGAATGTTAGTTCTATAGCCCGAGGCAGGGCGGTTCGACAGATTGCTCTTCAAACTGGGCAACACAGAACTCTGATGGAAGCATCAGTTTGCCTAGATATCACCCTCCTCCCCCTTAAAAAAAAAGAATTGGCAGAGGAAAAAATGGGCAGACACACTCATATTCCCCACAAATATGTATTGACAGAATATAACAGAAACAGGGAGGTGCTATGCAGTGCTTTTTTCTAGGGCTACTTAAGTGCATGCAGTACTAACACTCTCCCCCAAATGATAATATTGTGGCACTTACTGTAACGACTTCATAGTTTAGTTGGTTAGAGCATCGTGCTGATAATGCTAAGGTTGCAAGTTCAATCCCTGTATGCGACAAGCGCCCATTCCTGCGTTGCAGAGGGTTGGACTAGATGATCCTCAGGGTCCCTTCCAACTCTGCACCTTTTTTCCTTTTAAAAAAAATCACTGCTGCTATGACCTTTAATGACTCTAATTTAAAGAGTGGATAGGCATAATCAGGATTCTGTTTCCCATGATGCTAGAGAGGGGGAAATGGATGAGAGGAGAGCCAGTGTGGTGTAGTGGTTAAGAGCGGCAGACTCATAATCTGGGGAACCGGGTTCGCGTCTCCGCTCCTCCACATGCAGCTGCTGGGTGACCTTGGGCTAGTCACACTTCTCTGAAGTCTCTCAGCCCCACTCGCCTCACAGAGTGTTTGTTGGGGGGGGGGGAGGAAGGGAAAGGAGATTGTTAGCCGCTTTGAGACTCCTTCGGGTAGTGATAAAGCGGGATATCAAATCCAAACTCCTCCTCTTCTTCTTCTTCTTCTTCTTCTTCTTCTTCTTCTTCTTCTTCTTCTTCTTCCTCAATCTATCCCTTTATTCCAAGAGTAAGCAAAAAAAAAAAGTTTTTATTCAAAGATTTTATTGGGTAACAGTGGTACATACAGAGTCTTTGTTTTCAAGTCATAGAATCCTTCAAACAAGTCAGTCATATACCAAGTGATACATTACTGTTATATTTTTTTTATTAAGAATTTATAGGATTTTCCAATTAAAAAACCAATTAAAAACAGTACAATACAATACATGGTGAAATACTCCAGACTCCCCCCCTCTCCCACCGAGGGGAGCAACAAATACAAAACCCACCTCTCACAGAGGTAACAAAAATCATTTCACATTTAACCACATATTTTCCAACTCATAGTGTGATGCTGATCCTCTTCCTTGGTCAGTTAAATAAATTTCCATCATTGCTTCTTACAGTGACTTCCTCATTCCCCCCCTTACTGATCTCCAAATTATCACATAATTCCAGATTTTTTAACTTTAACTCTAATTTAAAATCCATCTCATCATTTTTTCTATTTCACATTTATCTACTTCCGCCTCATAATACTTCTGTATTTTCTCGTTGTCTTAACCAAATTTTTCCATATTACTCGTACTCCTCCCTCCCTTGTGGTCCCAGAATTTGTCTTGATACATTACTGTTATAGGCAATATAACAGTATATAGTATATGAACAAAACTTTTGTGTCAGCGCCATGTAAGCAGGCTGTGTTGCAAACTCAGATATAAAAGCTAGGCTCCAAATGGCTCCTTAAACCAGGGTTACAGTCGCCAAAACAGAATGCCCCCTTGCCATTTGGGGGCCAGATGGCTGGAGAGTCGTATTTTTCAATACGACTTTTTCCTTCCTGAAATTCATTCTGATTCTGCAGATAAATTGTAATGAATAGAGTTCTGCAGGAGGTGTTGCTACTTTGTGGAAACAGTCAAGTTCCAAGGATCCCCAGGCATGCACCTCCAGATGGTGGAGACATCAGGTGCCATCCTGGTGCCCGGGCATCTTCACTTGGTCGCATGTGGCCAATAGCCAAGTACAAAACGCGCCTGGTGCCTAGAGAATATTGAATGCTGTAAGCAGGTATTTTATTTTTGCTGGTGGAATGAGAAATTAGATGGCCCAGGGTGTGGTTGGTTGCAGTTGGTTGCAGCGTGCTTGGTCTCTGTGTGTGAGGGTGTGTGTGTTGCTGGATCAGATTAACCATATCAATTTGTATGCTGAAAGGTGTCAGGTGGCAGAGGATCCAACCCCCATGGCAGGTTGCCAGGAACAGGTAAGACATGGAAAAGTCCTTACCGACTGCTTTTTATGCAATGTTGACAGAGAGAGACTTGGAAATGCATCCTCTTGGAATAATGGCATTGCTTAGAAGTGCCCTCTGCTTTTGAGCTCTTTGCTCTCCTACTTTCAATGCCTGCTGGGTTCGGGGTGGGGTGGGGTCTGGAATGCTTTCTAAAGACACTGTGGCAGGGAGATATGTTCACTCTTCACTGTACAGTGGTACCTCGGGTTAAGTACGTTTCAAGTTAAGTACATTTCAGGTTAAGAACTCCGCTAAAAACAGAAATCGTGCTGTGGCGGCGCAGCGGCAGCAGGAGGTCCCATTAGCTAAAGTGGTGCTTCAGGTTAAGTACGCTTCAGGTTAAAAACGGACCTCCGGAACGAATTAAGTACTTAACCCGAGGTACCACTGTAATCACCACTTCACACCTGTTGGCGTTTTTATAGTCTTTATTTACAAGTATTTACAAAAGGCATCACAAACTAATCAACATTAAAATAAAAAATAATAATAATTCCTTCCAGTAGCGTGCTACTGGAAGGAATTTTTATTATTTTTTATTTTGTTTTGACTATGGCAGACCAACACAGCTACCTATCTGTAATCAACATTAGTCTGAGTCCGTTGATTCAGATACCGCCAATGATCTCTGCCCTCTATTCCAGCACCTAAAGTGCGGGACCTTTACAACCCTCCTTTGGTGATGTAAATCTCCCCCCTCCTTCCGATTCAGAGCTTAACCCTTGCAGTGCCTGGAAGGCTGCCGGCTCACATGCCACTTCTTCCTGGTTCCCTGCGTTTACAGACTCTAACACTTCACTGCTGGGCCCTGCTCCCCCCCCCCCCCGCTCTCCAAACACACATTCCGCTGCTGCTTCTGGTCCTTGCCCAACTCTCTCTTCAATGTCAGGGGACTCTGCACGATCTGACTCAGCCCTGACACACTGTGTCTGTCGGCTGTGTGTGCCCCCCCCCCCGGTGCTTCTTCCTCCTCCTCTCCCATTATTTCCAAGCTTCCCCACTCATCTGCCTCTGAGCTGTGATCTCCCTCAAACCCTTGTTGTAATTCTGAGCTGTCTTCTTCTTCTTCTCTGGAAGGGTCAGGCTGGGGAGGCAGTCTCCATCATTCTTACTCTGACACTGGGGGTGGTGGTAGGTTATTGTTTCACTGGCTTGCATATATAATAAAGGGGAGACACACCAGGACAAAGGTGCCCCTCCTGTGCTTGTCCCTGTATCACCATCAATTTGTTAGTTAGATTTTCTATCAGGGCAGTTTCCCATACAGTTTGGTACCAGTGGTCCATGTTCACTCCTGATAGATCCCCCCATTGTCCAAAACCTCATTTCCTGCTGGGAAACCTTCCAGAGGTCATATGCCATGGGTGCAGAGGGCCAGAGGGAAAAAGGGAGCAGAGCAACAAAAGTGAATTCTACCTTTGTATAGTAGGCTCTCCCCAAGGAGAAGGGGACGACAGAGGATGAGATGGTTGGACAGTGTTCTTGAAGCTACTAACATGAGTTTGGCCAAACTGCGAGAGGCAGTGAAGGATAGGCGTGCCTGGCGTACTCTGGTCCATGGGGTCACGAAGAGTCGGACACGACTGAACGACTGAACAACAACAACAACATAGTAGGCTGGTTTTGATGCACAACAACACAACCCTCTCTATCCGCCATCAAGGCAAGAAAGAAGCTTTGTCAGAGTTGAAGGAGACATTCCAGTGAGGCAGAAACAATGTACCCTCCAATGCAAGTCCAACCCAGGACACCATCTTCCGGGTCCTAAATCCCGCACAGGTCACGTATCCTGCACAAGATTGTGGACCCAGAAAAAAACACCCTTTCAGGTACTTTTTCACCCAAAAAACATGTGTTTGGGGGTGCAGCAGAAGATCACAGACCTGAAGAAAGCACTTGGGGAGGGGGGGAAGAACTCAGTCTGAAATTGTGTGAGCAAGATGCCCAAAATGGCCACCATGCTCTCACAGGAAAAAACCCAGTATGTACTGGTTTTTCTGGGGCAGGTCCAGAGAGTGGTGTTGCCTGGCAAGAAGATGTGTAGGGGAGGTGTAGCCTGGGAAGAGTCGTAAGAGCTAAAAAGAGAGATCTGGAAGGCTGTGTTTGGTTCCTAGGACCTAAGATTCACCACACCTGATCTCTTTATCTTATTTGCTCTTTCCTGTACCACACTCTTCCTAAATTCCAGTTTAAATATGAGGACTTCTAAAACTTATCCTGAAATCAGAGCATAAATAGTATGTAGGAACACCTAAAGTTGCCTTATGCCGAATCAGATCTTTGGTTCCTCTGGCTCAATATGGTCTACACTGACTGGCAGCGGCTCTCTAGGAATTCCAGCAGGGAGTCTCTCTCAGCCCTTACCGGAGATGTTACAGCATGGGTAGGCAAACTAAGGCCCGGGGGCCGGATCCGGCCCAATCGCCTTCCAAATGCAGCCCGCGGACGGTCCGGGAATCAGCATGATTTTACATGAGTAGAATGCGTCCTTTTATTTAAAATGCATCTCTGGGTTATTTGTGGGGCATAGGAATTTGTCCCCCCCCCCCGATAGATAGATAGATAGATAGATAGATAGATAGATAGTCCGGCCCCCCCCACAAGGTCTGAGGGACAATGTACTGGCCCCCTGCTGAAAATGTTTGCTGACCCCTGTGCTAGAGCATGAACTTGGGACCTTCTGCATGCAAAAAAGTTCCTCTACCACGGAGCTATGCCCCATTGTGTTCATGGGCACACTCACTACTGTTACTGAGAGGGCTTTTTTCAGCCAGAAGTTCAGAACTCACCAGGACTCAGTTCCGGCACCTCTCAGGTGAGCACCATTGCCATTATAAGAGAACAAGGAAGGTGTTCATGGTGAGCTCCAGCTTGTCTTTTTCTAGAAAAATAGCACTGTTTACTGACATATACTGATAAAACACTTGGGCAGCAGGGGAATGGTTTTGCATCAAGATGCTTTGGGTACAGTGTTTCAATAATGTAAATACACTCTCTCTTGGACATAGGTAAAGCTTGGGCTATGTGAAAATGACCTCCTCAAAATTCTCCATTTAGTTTGTGGGTAATGAAATTGTGCTAGGATTTCACCGAAAAATTCTCTGGACAAGGAGCACAGAGTGCTCCAGCAGGTTAAGGAAGGCCAAAGAAGGAAATTCTCAGAAAATTCTATTCTGATAAATTTCATCTCATTTAATAGATACTGAATAAAGCTATATACCAATGGATGAAGGCAGAGCCCATTGTTTTCCCCAACAATGTAAAAATTATATTAAAGCCATAATTAAAACTGATTCTATAGCTGCACCACTTTATTCAAGGGCAGAAAGTTGGCAGGCATTTGACAAAACATTCTCCAGGGGATGTTGAAATTCTTCTATGATTTGGAAAGAACCAGATTTTTTTTTTAAAAAAAAAAAAAAAAAATCCCAGAAATTCTTCTCCCAGAAATTCTAGCCCATCTCTAAATTAAAATCTCCTGCCCTGGACAATGACCACCAATGACTTTCCCAAAATTACACTGCAGAGGTGAGATTTCTCCATTGTGCTGCCCAACCTTAATTCTTCACCCATCATAGCCAGATTCTGATTCCACTCATACCTGTGTCCCACGTTGTTTATGTTTAGCTGCCTATACTTGATTTGCACTAGTATGATGGAGGCAACAGAGATATAAAGCTGCAAAATTAATAATCCTGATGATTGCTGTTTTTTTATATAAAAAATATACATGACTGACTGCAGCAGCACAAAATAACTAGGTTTGCCCTTTTGCTTTTTCCAAAACACCCCCAGGCACCAGTCCACCTTCAGAAGAATAACCTACAAAAACCTTCACATGATTTTTTTTAAGCAACAGTTTGAGAAAGAAGCAGAGAGAGAGAGAAAGAGAGAACAGCAGCCAGAGAAGGGAAAGTCAGGGGTTGCTCCAGGGCAAGACAGATACATTGGCCAACTCATGTGGATGCCCACAACACAGAATAGCAAAGACCGCTGCAGGGCAAAACTGAGTGGCAGGAATTGCTAGGCTTATAATGAAGGGCATAATGCAGAGCAAGTTAGAGGCAACCTGGGGAGCTATGGAGAAACTTAAAAACACCCTGGAATTATAGGGGGTGCTAAAAGGCACAGCACCTTTGTAATGCTACATTCCTGGAGGGAGCATGAATGGTTTTCGGATTTGCAAAGCCTGGCACAGAAAAGGAAGAGACCCCTCCTGCCCTCCCCACAAACACACTGAGTTGTGCAAGGTGAGGAAGGTGCAGGGGGCGTAGCAAGGGGGTGCGGTAGGTGCAGTCCAGCCTGGGTGTCCCCACTAAGGGGGGTGACAAAATGCTGGGTGGCACTCACTGTGGGGCCTGCAACATGCCCAAACCACGTGTCTCTCCTGGGAGTGACGCGGTGGCTTGAGTGCCTGCAGGCTCCGGGCTGCCCAAACTGTCCGCCCGTTGCCTCCCCCTCAGTTGTAGGGTGGCTGAGTGGGAGGGGGCAGGCAGACTCCTCAGAGGCCCCATGGTGCCCCCATGGGCGGATGCCCCGCCACCAGGCACAGAGCTCGTGCGCCACCCTAGCTGCCTGATTGGCTTGCTCCACAGCTGGGAAGGTGAAGGAATAGCACAGAGACTATTGCCACCGCCACTGCCACTTCTCCCCCCGTAGTGGCTGCTTCAGCCCACCTCATGGTTGGGTCATCCCTGACAGGACCTGTAGATTGTTAAGGTTGCTGGGAATTAATAGTTCTGTTAGGGGTAAGCTGCAGTTTCCAGGATCCTTTTGGGAAATCCATGTGCTTTGAAAGCACATTTAATGTACTTTATTATCTAGGTGACACCATCGATGGATAAACTGAGTCTGCCAGTTGTAGTGGCAGCAGAGCATCAATAGTGCAAAGGATAAAGAACTGAATCCTAATAGTTGGCAGCCCCAGGATATACACAGATAAACACACATGGACACACACTGTTCTACACCAGTGTTCTTCAGTCTTCGATCCTCAGATATCATTGGATTACAACTCCCATCATCCCCGGCCAATTTAGCCAATGGGGTTGGGGATGATGGCAGTTATAATCCAACAAGTTCTGGGGGCCAAGGCTGAAAAGCACTTCCCTACATCAATTATTTAGCCACATCTTACAGCCAATTCAAATATTATAATTTCTGTATGCAATGAGCTATGGCTGCCAGTGTCACAAGGGTTGGACAATCGCACACCAAGGTGGCTGGCTTTGTCATCACATGGCATTTTGCTGAATGTTTTGGTAGCTTTGTTCAGTTCGATACCTTTCCAGATCATAGAATCATAGAGTTGGAAGAGACCACAAGGGCCATCTAGTCCAACCCCCTACCAAGCAGGAAACACCATCAAAGCATTCCTGACAGATGGCTGTTAAGCCTCTGCTTAAAGACCTCCAAAGAAGGAGACTCCACCACACTCCTTAGTAGCAAATTCCACTGTCGAACAGCTCTCACTATCAGGAAGTTCTTCCTAATGTTTAGGTGGAATCTTCTTTCTTGTAGTTTGAATCCATTGCCCCGTATCCGCTTCTCTGGAGCAGCAGAAAACAACCTTTCACCCTCCTCTATATGACATCCTTTTATATATTTGAACATGGCTATCATATCACCCCTTAACCTTCTCTTCTCCAGGCTAAACATACCCAGCTCCCTAAGCTGTTCCTCATAAGGCATCGTTTCCAGGCCTTTGACCATTTTGGTTGCCCTCCTCTGGACACGTTCCAGCTTGTCAGTATCCTTCTTGAACTGTGGTGCCCAGAACTGGACACAGTATTCCAGGTGAGGTCTGACCAGAGCAGAATATAGTGGTACTATTATTTCCCTTGATCTAGACGCTATACTCCTATTGATGCATCCCAGAATTGCATTGGCTTTTTTAGCTGCTGCATCACACTGTTGACTCATGTCAAGTTTGTGGTCTACCAAGACTCCTAGATCCTTTTCACATGTACTGCTCTCAAGCCAGGTGCCACCCATCCTGTATTTGTGCCTTTCATTTTTGTTTGCCCAAGTGTAGTACTTTACATTTCTCCTTGCTAAAATTCATCTTGTTTGCTTTGGCCCAGTTCTCTCATCTGTTAAGGTCATTTTGAAGTGTGATCCTGTCCTCTGGGGTATTAGCCACCCCTCCCAATTTGGTGTCATCTGCAAACTTGATCAGATATTGAGCCCTCCTCAAATGCAAGCCTCCCTAACTGGTCCTGCTGCTGAATAACAGCTTCAGGCGAAGTCCATCGCTCAGTGGTTGAGTGTCTGCTTTGCCTGCAGTGGGTCCCAGTTTCAATTCTCACCATCTTCTGGTAGGGCTGGGAATTAGGTTGACCCTGAAACCCCAGAGAGTCATTACCAGTCAGTGTAGACAGTGTGGAGTTAGATGGACCAAATGGTCTGACTCAGATTAAGGCAACTTCTTATGTCCCTATCTCAGTAGTTTCATTCTCCACCTGGAAGTGTTAGCACTATTTTAAAGAGTTCTTCTTCTCATAAACTGCATCATGTTTTAATCCTACCCTGAAATCAAATTCTTTAAGCGCAACTCCCTCAGGGTAGGAAGCTAACTCTGAATACATTTCATTTGACGGCCATGAACCTGCCTTCATTTTTTTTTTCATATTGGGAATGCATAATGCAAGCATCTCATCTTCTCAACAAGAAAGTAGGACATGTTCCCCATTAGGATGAAAAGGAAGTAATAATAATAATAAAAATACACCTGAGGAAGCTGTAAAGCTTTAGTGCGGCAATGTCAGAAATGGAAGACGTTTCTCTAATAAGATTCATGTAAATACAAATATAAACATAACTTGCTGTTAAAATCACATAAATGCAAAATGCGTGATACAGGGTGAGAATTACAACAACAAAACCTATAAAAGTGATAATTCTGCTGTGCTCTTTGCCAGTTTCTGCCACCAGTATTTTCAGACGTGGCACAATAATTCACCGTTGCTTTCAAACATCAGCTAATTATGGGGGCATATTTGGCATAGCTGCAGTTTCTGCAGCTGTCCCTGTTGACATCAAAAGTGCAAATGAGACAGTGTTTTGAAGGTGTTGGAAATCCACAGCATTGCTTAGCAACTGTAACAAGGTCTGGGGTGGTCAGCAGAGCTGGCCAAAAATTCCAGATAACAGCAGGGTTGCAGAACCTGCCTTATGCCGAGGGCTGCGTTCCCTTCAGGGGTAACTTCTTGCAGAAGCTTGGGTAGGGTGAGAGCCAAAAGTGGTGGGTGGGGTGAAGCCAAAAGTAGACAGCACATAGCAAAACATTGAAATTCACTTCTACAAGGGCCCCTGGATGGTTAAGTCCAGTCAAAGGCAACTATGGGGTGCAGCACTCATCTTGCTTTCAGGCCGAGGGAGCCAGCTTTTGTCCACAGGCTGCTTTTCTGGGTCATGTGGCCAGCATGACTAAACTGCTTTTGGCACAATAGGACACTGTGACGGAAACCAGAGCGCATGGAAACACCTTCCTGCCACAGCGGTATCTATTTATCTACTTGCACTGGCATGCTTTCGAACTGCTAGGTTGGCAGGAGCTGGGACAGAGCAATGGGAACTCACTCGCTCACGGGGATTTGAACTGGTTGGAGGCAATACAGCTCTGAATCTCAATTGCTAGGAATCAGGAGGGCAGAGCATGATGCTGCCCTCAGGTCCTGACTGCGGGCTTCCAATTCTAAGAGAATGAGGGAGGTGTTCATGGTGAGTTCCGGCACCTCTTTTCAGCAATTAAACTTTTGAACACCTTCCATTGTCATTAATGGTACCCCCGCCAGCCCACACGCCCAATGGCTGTACAGTGGCAGAGCTTAAAGGGGGGAGTTTGCAACTGGATAGGGAAGTGTAGGTTTTGCTTTGCAATACCCAGTGGCAAAGCTACATGCTCCACTACTGGGGGTGTGGCGCACATCCCGGGGGCATGGTACGCCGCCTGCGAGGGCGTAACATGTGTTCTGGGGGTGTGACGCACCACCTGTGGGGGCATGGCGCCCGGCGCGCGGGGGTGTGTGCAGCCTGTGTCTGGGGGGCCGCGCCGATTGCACCCTACCGGAATAGTGGTGACTGGGGCGGACCCAGGCCCGTCTTAGAGGGATCTGCCTGTCGGAATACGTTTCACGGATCCGCCATGGATTCATATTTATTTGGTTATTTTATGAGTTTTTCGAGGTCTATTTTTGGTATAACTGCGCGCAAAAGCGAAAGTGAAAGCATGAATGAATAGTATGGTTCACTTATGAGATTAATCCGCCTTTATTTTATAGTTCTGGTCATGTTCAAAGTTGTTAATGAGCGTTAAACTTGCTTCCCGCCTTTTTGGAGGGCAGCAACAGTGATTTTATTGGTTAAGGCATTAATGATGATGTCACGTTTGTTCCCTAATAAAAGGCAGAGGCACCCCCGCCTAGGCGTTCGTTCACGTTTACGTTCAGTTTGGGTTTTAGTTGAAGTCAAGTTTAGTTTAAGGGATTAGGAGCGGGCTGGACGGGTTGGATGGGTTTTTCTTTAGTTAGAGTTAGGTCGCGGAAGATCATTCGGTTTTAGTTTAGATAGGTTCTTTTAGGTTAGCCTAGGGTTAGGCCCGCGGAAGATATTTCGGTTTTAGTTTATTTAGTTAGCCTCGCGGAAGATTGGGCGCGCAGGGACTTTAAGCTTAGGAGAACTTAGCTTAGGGGACGAGCCTATGCGGGTTCTGCCGAAGCCACTAAAGATACAACCGGTGTCTGTCTTCCTTTGGGGTTAAAGGGGGGAGTAAAGTAAAATTTTTAATTTCTTTAAGCTGGTCCGCCTATTCAGAGTCAGGGTATATATTTTATTTCACGAGGCAACTTTTCATTAAAGAAGGCAATTAGGAACTCACACATCATCGGAGTCGTCAATTGGCTTACTCAACATCCTTCAGACTGTGAGACTTGGCCGGCGACCGTGCTCAAAAGCACGCGGAACGCTGGCCGCTTTCCCCGCAACTGGTACCTCGTGCATAACCAGTCCAAGGCCGTGCACGAGGAGCTCCAGCACCCAAACCCCGACATCTGCCGCCCTGGCGCAGCGATCCCTCGGCGCCCCCAGCCTGCCGCCTCTCCGCCCGCCTCCCTCCCGCGCTGGCCGCCCCTCGGGAGGGGGGGTGGGCGAGCGGAGGATGAGGGGCGGGCGGGCGGGCACTCGCGCACCGGCGGGAGGGCGGGCTGCAAGCCGGCGGGGGGGCGGGCTGCAAGCCGGTCGCCCTCGCCTCCCAGAGCCCCAGCTGGAGTGCTGGAAGGTCGCGAGTGCCTCCCTGCCCATGGGGGCGGGGGCGGGTTGGGGAGGGGGAGCCCGGTATGCCGGCGGGCTCACGGGGGCGCCCCTGGGGTGCCCTGCGCCCTGGCGCGCCGCGCCACCGGCCTCTATGGATGAGACGGCTCTGGGCGGACCACTCCCTCCGCACCCCCGTTCCTCCAACAGTGGTGATACCCTCTCCTCCCAAAAAATACCCCCAGGGGAAATTGGCAATTTGGGGGAGGCCAAAGCTGCTGGTGCCTAACTGATATACACAAGGGGAAATGGGGGATGAGGCCAAATCTAATGCTACCTATTTCCCATTCCTGCCCTAAATGTCTGTCTGAAAGGGATATAATTCCATTCAGTGCACAAATCACCTTCCTCTCCTATTAAAGACAGTGGCTCCCAGGGTGCCATGAATGTTCCCCTCAAAGCCTGCTGGCCAGTGGGTAGGGGTTGCTCCAGCATCGTGCCCCACCCCACGGCATGCTGTGCCCACCCAGGCCCTTGCAGAGCCAGGCAGAGGCCCAGGCCAGGTAGATAATGTGGCCCTTTTATTATTATTTTTTACCCTGAGGATTTCAAGGCTTGAACCGTATCTGCATATACCTGTAAAGACGAAATGGAAAATATAGATATACAATAGTGCTTTTTAAAAAATACATAGGGAAAATGATTATTTTAAGTATTTACATTTAAATAATGGTGAGGGATTGTGAATATGCTGACCGAGGCCCCCTTTGGAATAGGAGGCTCGGGCCAAGCGGCCCATATGGCAACCCCCCCCCCCCCGTTTGGGCCTGTGCACACCCTGGCAGGCACCTGCCCACCCCAGGAGCTGGCAGGGAACATTTTGATACTTCCAGGAAGCGCATTTGTATAATCCTGCTCTTCCTTTTTCCTGATTGAACTGAACCATCCTACAGGACCCTATCCTCCTCATCAGAGCTGAAGCTTTCCCTTTCCGACAAGCAACATCTCATGTGCTTCTGTCCTTGAGGAAAGACATGGCTTTGTCTGCGAAAGGTTGCAGGTTCCATCTCTGGTATCTTCAGCTACAGCTGAAAAAAGTGTTTCCACTCTCTCCTAGGAATGCTCAGGGTGTGTGTGTGTGTGTGTGTGTGTATTCTAGTGTGAACTGAACTGATCTGCACTTCCTGGATTTCACACTTCTCTCAAAAAAAGAAGCAAGAACAAGTGTTTCTACAAAAAGTGTGTCCTAGAACAAATTATGTTTAGAAATGCATATATTGACATTGATGCATATATCATGATGTACTTTGTGACAGAATGCATAATAAAATACATATTTAAATTCGAATTTCTATGCATTAAAAAATCCACTGTTTCATGCATTTTAAAAAATTAAATCCACTGTTTAATGCAGAAACAGGAAAGAGTGGACTTGACACACACAGAAATGGTACGGTGTTACTCCTACACAAAACAGATCATTTAAAAACAATGGACACAAATATCTTAGGCGCAATAATTTTGATAGGTCTACTCTCTGTAGAATTGGATATAAGGCATGGACTGGAAATAGATTGATTCCTCCATCTCTCCTTCCCTAAGGGAAACTTTGGGCACATCCATACATTTAAAAGACACTTGTTTCACTTTAAAAGTGCTGGCTTCCCCTTAATGAATCCTTGGAATTGTAATTTGTTAAGGGTCACCTAACAGTTCTCAGTTCTCAACAAATTAAACTTAGAGAGCCACTGCCAGCCAGTCTGCACTGCTAGAAAATACTGAGCTACATGTATCAATGGTCTGATAAGAAAGTTTCCTACATTTCTATCCCCCCAAGAACATAAGAGTTCGCCAGGCAAAAATGCAGAGGCATTCTTTTAAAATAATGGATGCTAATTAGAAGAAGGCTAGGTAGCAAGAGGGTGCCCTGTTGTGTTCATAAGGGTCCCTTATCATTAATAGGGATGGGGGTGGATTCGGTTTGTTAAAATTTTTAATATGTGCCTATCTAATTTACACTTTGCAAAAACAGCCTGCAAATTGAAGGTCATCTGGTCTCAGGAATTTGCACTTCTCAAAATTTCACGGTGCAATTACCGGTAGCCACCCAAAAAAAATGTTTACAAAAATGTCTATATTCATGGACAGTATGGCTAAAAAGGACATATATAGCATATAAAAAGACATTATATTTGCGGGGAATTATTATTATTATTATTATTATTATTATTATTATTATTATTATTTTCGTAGCAAACAGATGCTGATAAGTGGCAAAGTGAAGTTAAGAGTGGGAAACTGAGAGGAAACAAAATTAACAGATGCCGTCATTCCTCTTCAAGGGCAGACCTTCATCTTGTACCTCCAGATGCCACAATACTCTGAAATGTGGAGGGTCATCTCATGCCCCCATCCTCCCAATTACAGGTACACCATGTTGAGTCTGTCAGCATTGCTTGCTTTGTTGTTGTTTAGTCGTTTAGTCGTGTCCGACTCTTCTTGACCCCATAGACCAGAGCACGCCAGGCACTCCTGTCTTCCACTGCCTCCTGCACTGTCCAACCACCTCGTCTTCTGTCCTCACCTTCTCCTTGTGCCCCCCATCTTTCCCAACATCGGGGTCTTTTCCAGGGAGTCTTCTCTTCTCATGAGGTGGCCAAAGTATTGGAGCCTCAGCTTCAGGATCTGTCCTTCCAATGAGCACTCAGGGCTGATTTTCATTAGAATGAATAGGTTTAGTCTTCTTTCAGTCCATGGGACTCTCAAGAGTCTCCTCCAGCACCATAATTCAAAAGCATCAATTCTTTGGCAATCAGCCTTCTTTATGGTCCAGCTCTCACTTCCATACATTGCTACTGGGAAAACCATAGCTTTAACTATACGGACCTTTGTCGGCAAGGTGATGTCTCTGCTTTTTAAGATGCTGTCTAGGTTTGTCATTGCTATTGCTTGCTTACAGGACATGTTTACAGACCTGAATTTTACAGTAGACCAGTAAAGATGGACATGTAACAATGAACTGTGTGTCTTTTTTCCAAAAAGGATGGCTACTCAATGGTTGTTTCCTGCAGCTGAAGAAAATGAGATCTAACAGGAACTCATCTCCTTGACTGCCCAGTATTTAATAGAGACGGACACAGGAGCAGTGTGACAGCTCTGCCGGAGTCTTGCTTTTTTCTCTGTTTGTCAGAAGTGTGTTGTGCATGTGACAGAAACAATCATGAGAGAAGCTGATGCCCTGTTTTCCAAATGCGCCGTGAAGGCTTCCGGCCTCCTATCAGTCAGGAGGAGCTCATCTGGTTCATAAGGTTTGAAACCAGCCTGACAAAAATCAGAAACCAAAGTGACAGGTGGAAGGAGTAGCAGGTTTGGCTAATTTCAATATGAGCTTCAATATCTGAGTCTCTGTGTCTCCCATCAGCTCCAGCCAGCATGGTGAATGAAAGATCCCAAACCTCTCAGCGGTGTGTATATGAACATACATGAGTGCTGGCTGTGCACATGAGAGTTCAGGTAGAAGAGTTTGATATCCCACTTTATCACTACCCTAAAAAGTGATGATGATAGATGTTTATTCGGCATTTGTGCCCATCATACAATACAATCATACAATACAAAACAAGCAGTCAATCAAAAATCAGATAAAATCAAATAAAACGGCAACCCAATACAGGCCGCGGATATAATAACACAACTCACAGGGACCAATATTATCACTTCAATAAAACATATCTAAAAAAGAATTAAGGTTAAAATTTAGGCACCCAAAACTAAAACCAATGTCTAATTCTATTTTTGAAAAACATATCTAATTATCAGTAATCGGCTGACATCCCATTTTGTCTCTTGTGCGAGATGACGGCTGTTAGGAATCTAGCAACCTGTAGAGTTATATAAGGGTCCACATCTTGGAGAACCCAAGCAAGACGTAGGTCAACTGCCTTATCAGCAATGGACTGAATTATCAGATTTAATATACTGGCACGTATCGATCTGTACATAGGGCAATTGAACATTACATGCTGTAGAGCAGGCATGTCCAACAGGTAGATCGTGATCTACTGGTAGATCACTGGACGTCTGTGGTAGATCACTGGTAGATCACTGGCTCCCCCCAAAGAAGCTGAACAACTGTGGCTCCCCTAAAAAAAGCTCAACATTTTACCTCCTCCCTGAAAAAACTCAACAACTTTGACCCGGAACCCCCCCCCCATGGGCCTTCCTCCTTCCTAAAAAAAAAGCACAACAACTGTGACCTGAACCCCCAAAAGGGGGGTAGATCATTGCCAGTTTTTAACTCTATGAGTAGATCGCAGCCTCTTGGGAGTTGGCCACCACTGCTGTAGAGATTCAGTTGATTTGTTTTCACAGGCACACATAGGAGAAACTTGGCCCTTAGTAAATCTATGACTCATCACGTTCGATGGAAAAACATTAAACCTAGCTCTAATGAAGGCATAACGATGTGAAGCAACCGTGAGTGATGTTAAATAAGATGGAACTCTGTAGATAGGGGTAATGCTGATATTTAACGGCGAACAAACTCCCCCACCAGTTATGAGATTTTGATATAGCTCCACATCATCCAGAATTTGGTTTATACACCTTTTTGCTGCAGTAAGATCCAATTTGAGTAATTCAGAAGGTGAGATCTCATAGGTCAGCAATTTGGCATGGATTTTTCCAGCCCACAGATTTGTGAAATCATCCCGCCACATGCACTGAACAAGATAGTGGTTCGGGAGTTTATGCCAGTAAATCAAAACTCGCCTCCACAAAACTGACTCCACTGAGGGGATCTTCATTTCTAGGTGAATGGCTGCATTACTTACGCATGATGGTAATTTTAAGAATCGACTTAAGAATTGGCTTTGAAGCGACTCTAAAGGTGCGAAATTTGCAAAAGCGGCCCATAATGGGGCAGCGTAAGCCATTGTGGCCGTCACTTTAATGCTGTACACTTTCAAAGCTGCAGGGATGTATAAGGCCCCCTCAGAAAAGAAAAAACGGAGGAGAGAGTGAGTGAGGGCTTTTTGTCTTATTATATAAGTATTTAACTTGTGATTTCCACCCCATATTATACTGAAAATAAATTCCTAAATACTTGAATTTATACACTTGTTCAATTTTCCTACCCTCCAGTTTCCATGAATAGAGTTTCCGACTCCTTGAAAATATCAATACTTTGGACTTGGAGTGGTTAATAGACAAGTGGTTTGCATGGCAGTAGGTCACAAGAATCTTAAGTGCTCTCCTTAAACCCACCCTATAGTAGGAGAGTAACACCGCATCATCTGCGTAGAGAAGTAGTGGGCAACGATAATCTGCTATGCGCGGAGCATGAATGAATTTGTCTGAGTCGGGTTGATGGGTGCAAAGACCAAACAGTAAATAAACCAACAAAATCATGATCTGAGCATATATAGCATGATCTATGCCTGCCCTCACATAAACTGCCACCCAACCCCATCCAAAACCAAATGCCATGCCACCCCCATCTTCTGTAAGTGGGAGGAAGGGATGTTTGTGTGTGCCTGTAAGTAGAGGAAAGACAAACTGATAGATGGGGATTTTAGTAAGCTGTAAAGGTGAAACAATGGGGGAACCCGCCTTCAAATTCCTAGTCACCTTTGGTCAACTCACTGCCTCTCAGACTAACCTACCTCACAGGAATGATTGGAATATAAAATATAAAATGAAAATAAAATGGGAAGGTGGGTGAAAAGCAAAGGAGCCCTGGATTCCACGGAGGAACAGTGGGATAATTAACAACAGAAAATAAAGAAATACTGGGAAACTTATCAGTAATTGCACTACAGACCCATGGTATGATTGCAGTAATCAAGATTTCTGAATGAAGGACTTTGACATTAGCTTGCTGGTAAAACTTATTATTTGCACGCAGAAGTCCCCCCATTTTAATCCCTGATATCCCCAACTAAATGAATCTCATGTAGTCGTAAAAATACTGGGCTCAGGGGACCAAAGATTTACTCAGCATAAAACAGCTTCACGTGTTTGCAGATTTTACCGACTGAGGAGCAAAATGTCACAGCCTCTTAGTTGAGATCTCCTCTCTGAAGTCCAACTAACTCTACTTTTAGGTCTACACTGTTTTGTTATTTCATTCCTATCAGCTCATAGCAGTGACTTCTAAAGCGTTTAACTAAATCTCATATGTATTGAGGTTGCAAATGGAACACAAGTCTGGCTTTCTGAATGGAGCCAGGGAGGTATTTTATGCATTCCATTTGATGGCCGAGTTTGCTGAAGCCTTATGTTCCTAGTCAATAATCCCCTTGTAGTGTGTTTGTTTAATTGATTGCAATGCTATGTCAACCTTCCCAGGCTGAGGCCTCAAATATTTGCAAACTAAAATATACATAATGTTGGTCATGAATGCTATACAGCTGCAGATGCTGCAGTTTACACAATAGAGGCTGGAAGCTGGGAAGCCAAACACACTAAATTAATTAGGGTTATGTCCATAGACTTTTGCTGGTTCTATCAAGCCTGTGTACAATTTTTCTTCCCGTTTCTTGAGGGCTCAGGCTCATTAGTTTAACAGGAATGTTTTCAGACTGCTCATCGATGGAATTAAAGGCTACTCCACAATTATAGAGAGTAAATGGGAGGAAATATTTGTTTTTGTAACAGGAAATCATCTTCAGTCTTTCGTCTTCAGTTCCACCTTTCCCATGTTTGCTCCAAACAAACCTACATTTTGAGATATTATGCTCCCAGACCATTCAGATCACCACCACGGGTTGAGGCTTATTTTCTATCTGTTGTGATTAGTTTTGTGAGCCTAGGGATTAAGTGTAGATGTAAAGTAGAATATGTGCCCACTTGACTGTGTCGATTTGCAGAACTGGTGCTTTGACAGAGGCCACACAATGCTCATTCTCACTTGTGCGAAATTTAACTTTTAGTTACACCAGCTCCTTTTCTCTAGAACTCCATGCCTATTGATATTGGTTGAAGTGGTTTTTGACACCCAGTCCTATTTTGTACATTTATTTTAAAAATCTGTCCATTTTACCTATATTTTGATGCTTTTATTTGCTGTATTTAAGTTTGTTTTCATTGCTATTTTTAAATACATATTTTATACCATTTTAGGTAAACCACTTAGATTATTATTTTTTAAATGAAGCAGTATATAAACTTTGCTAAATAAAATACAATAAAGAAAATTTTGCCCACCACTATTTAGGTCGCAATTCAGCTTACCACTACAAATAATATTCTTACTGAGTTTGCAGTGGTGCATCAAAGAAATATTAAAGCATGTTCTGGAAAAGGGCTATTGCTCAGTATCAGAGCGTGTGCAAGACCCCATTTTCAATCCCTGCCACATCCAGTTGCAGTTCCCAAAAAACCCATGTCTGAAACTTTGGAGAGCTGAGCAGCAGTGGCTCTCCAGGGTTTCAGACGGGGAATATTTCCAGTCCTACCTGGAGACAGGGATGTAAAAATCTGTTAATTTTGGTTACCTACGTTTCTCATTTTTTTCCAATATTAAATTCAGTTATCCACATATCTTCAGCATTTTGCATTTTTTTTTAAAAAAAAATAATCCTTATGAAAATTCACCAGCATTTTAGCATGAATTTTTCCTATTAAAACCTTTTTGTATACCATTTTGATAAATATGCACAATTTTGCAAGCCATTTGCCCTGATGTAATGCATTTTTGATGTTCTTTTCACTAATATACGCATTTATATGCACTTGTTATCCTAATATTTAGTGTAAATATTTACACACATTATACATGGGACTGCCTCTGAAGATATTTCAGAAACTACAGCTGGTGAAGAATTCACTGCACATTTTTGTTGTTGTTCAGTCGTGTCCGACTCTTCGTGACCCCATGGACCAGAGTACGCCAGGCACGCCTATCTTTCACTGCCTCCCGCAGTTTGGCCAAACTCATGCTAGTCGCTTCGAGAACACTGTCCAATTAGCACATCTTTAGAGACCAGCAAAAAACTTTCCTCTACAGCTAGTCCTTTGGCCTTTATGGGTGAGGTATTTTTTTCATGTTTTTTCTGTTTTTCTTAGTTTTAATGTTTCTGTGTGGAGTTTATTGTCTGTTTGTTGGTAAGTTGCTTAGGTTTGCCCTGGGCAAGATAAAACAACCAACAAATTTAATAAATAAATGCTAAAAATAAAAATATATGCATTTTTTGGGCACATGACTTGACTGGAGAACTGCATTGCAAAGTGAGATTTTTTTTAAGGAGGCCTGTATTTGCTTCATGTATTGTTTTGCAAAGAGAGAATTAGACAACTTTGTATTTAAATGCGGTCTGAATTGGATTTCTCCTCCATCCCTGCCTGGGGATACGGAAGATTGGACCTAGGACCCTCTACTCATGAAACAGATGCTCTATCACTACAGTCCTCCCCAAAGGGAGGGAAACCAGTCAGACAGGGGCGTCGCAGGGGGGGTGGAGGGGGCGGGGGGCCCCGGGCAGCGCCCCTGCTGGGGGTGACACATCGGGTGGCGGCCCCGCCCATTGGGCTTTTTTAAACTTTTTTTTTTTTTTTTAAATTCTCTTTAGGATATTTTCGGCACTGCCGGGGTGGAGCCGCAGGGGCCGCCAGCAAGTCGGGGTGTCATCCCCCTCGCTGGCCGCCCCTGCGGCTCTGCCCTGGCAGCGCCGAAAATAGCCCCCGCCCTCCAGCGGCTTTTCGCACCGCTGGCTGGCTTGCGGAGCCGGGGCAAGGAGAGGGGCGGGCCAGCTGACCCACCCCTCTCCCTGCCCCACTTGCGCTCCCCCGAGGGGGCCCGGGCGGCGGCTTCGGGAGTCTCTGCAGCCCACAGAGGCTCCCAAAGCCCCCGCCCGGCATCCCCCGGGGCGGGGCGGTGCCGCGTGTGCGTGTGTCATGACGCACGCATGCGCCGCGATGCCCCCGCCCCCGGGGGTGCCTCTTGGCTTCCCGCCCTGGGCAGCCAAGGGGCTAGGAACGCCCATGCAGTCAGAGGTGGGTTTTGGGTAGCGTGACGTGTGCAGCCATACTGGGGCCCCGGCTGCAGGCAGCGCCACAACAATTCTGTAGAGCAGACTGTGAGAGGCGCCAAATTTTAGCGTCACACAGTGCACCGCTGAAATTTGAGAGCTGAAAGTCTGCCACGGAAACCAGTGTTGAGGGTGATGTATAATGACAGCCTCTGTAAGCAGGTATCACCGATGCTGAGGTCTCTAGTGTTGCTGCATATCTGTTAAGATCACGTTGCCAGTGTCACTGCTGGAACTTTCATAGTTTACCTTGTGTTCACGAAGAGGTGGCCTACAGGCTGGTCAGAAAAGCTGGCTTACTTTTGTGGCCAGTTAGTCTTCTGTATGGCTTGCAAGGTCTTTCATCCCTCTGTTTTGTTACCTTTCAAACAGGAATTCTGGACCTCGAGTAAGGAGGGACAAATCTGCCAATTTTGTTTTTTCCTCTGTTCATCATTTTCCCTAATGCATTTTTGGATATTGTTTTCATTTCCCCTTGATATATGCATTTCTGTTCATGTTTATTTTACTGGAAAGCTTCATCGCAAAGGTCACAGATGTGCACATAACAAAAAGATAACCGTATTTTGGTTCACATATTCTTCCAGGGAATGAAAATTATGTAGATTTTCATTTAAACTGCAAACCAAACCAATTTTCTCCCCATTCCCATTCTCAGGTTTTCCTTTCAAATTTGTAATGGACTCCTGTTGTATTGATACCCCGCTCCTGCTCTTCCTATCCCATTTTCCTGTTCATAACATCCTCAAATTATTCCCACTCAGATCCATCCATTTAATAATCCATAGTAATAATAAAAACCTGTTCTTTGGCTACTATTAGTATGTGCATGCACACACACAGAGAGAGAGAGATGACAAGCACTCATACAAGCCTGAATTTCAAAAGCCCTTTTGAATTTGAAAACCGGCAGGATCATCAGAGACAGGTTGACTATAGTGCAATATCTCTAGCCTATTTAAATGCTCTATACAGCTGTGAATAATTCCAATGATAGGCACTTTCATTCTTCATTTTCTCCCCTATTTGGGTGGGAACTAAAAAGCCTGCCCTCAGTCAGAATCAATTTATTGCTTTCAAAGGGAAGGATAATACAACCAACATTTCTAGTCCAAGTTACTGCTAATATCCTGATATTAAAGCAATTTATCAGAAGGAATATCTCAAGACAGATGGAGATAGACAGACAGGCCAATGCAATTTAGCATGGAGATAAAATAGTCAGAAATGCTCTGCTGCCATATAAGTGTGTATGTGTGTATCTTTTTTTCCAGGCTCATTGAAAACAAAAAAGGAGGGTCACTACAGTAATTACACATGCAGATGTGTAATTACTACAGTGACTTTCCTAATGTTTTTTTTTTTAATGATCCTGGAGAAAATGGCCAAAATCATTTCTCCCAATTCAGTGCCTGTGAGGATGACATAGATTGAGCTCCAAGAGATGCAGGGTGATTAAGTGGGGGTTCTGAAATACACAGGCACCTTTTCCAAGTACAGGAGGCTCCTTAATTCAGACAGTCACTCTTAACCTATGGAGGGCAGTAAAGTTGAAAACAGGAGGACAAAGGCTACCCATTCTCATCCCAAGCCTGTCACACACACCCCATGTGTAGTTAATAAAGTTGGGGAACACAAGAAAAGAGTGAAAAGTTTTCCCCTTCTGCAGTCTGTTTAAATAACATTAATTTAATTAATTAATTCAAATGCCAACAGTGCCCTTCAGCTCTCTATATTGGACAAACAGGCCAAACCCTATGCCAAAGGATAAATGGACATAAATATGTTATCAGGAATCACAAGACAGAGAAACCAGTAGGAGAACACTTCAGTCTCCCAGGACATTCTATACAAGATCTCAAAGTAGTTGTCTTAATACAAAGGAATTTCAGAAATAGACTGGAAAGAGAAGTTGCTGAATTGCAACTCATTACCAAACTTAAAACCATGGAGAGACCTGGTCTGAACAAAGACATTGGATTCTTATCTCATTATACATGACAAAGCTATCTTTAGCCATCTCACCCCTTGCTTTTTCCTTTAAGACCAATTGTAGTTGTTATCAGTCATCAACAGTTTTTCCACACCCATCAGCCAATCACCCATTCCCACCACCCTTCTGAGTACCGGTAATATTCCTCCTCACTCTCTCACTATATATAAGGGTCTGGTGACTTCTGTTTCAGTGTATCTGAAGAAGTGTGCATGCACACGAAAGCTCATACCAAGAACAAACTTACTTGGTCTCTAAGGTGCTACTGGAAGGATTTTTTAATTTTTTAAATTTTTTTTAAAATTTAATTTAGTTATTACATTTATAAGCCGCTTTTTCTCCTAAGTTGCTCGAGGTGGCATATGCCATGGATGCAGAGGAGTGGTAGAGGCACCAGCTGGAGTACCCTCCAAGGCAACCCCCAGGGGAAGACGGCTCAGAACCAGGGGTTGGTGGTAGGCTAGACTGAGAAGCAGTGACTGGCCCAAGGTCACCCAGCAAGTGTCATGGCTGAGTGGGGATTCAAACTCTGGTCTCTAAGGTCATAGCCTAACACTCTAACCATCACACGAACACTGGATCTCCAATAATCTCCTGCATATTGCTGGAGATTCCTTTAAAGTAAGATTGAGGGCATATTTCGCTTAACTTCCATTTCTTTCCCAGGTATAGGTGAGTGTGATGACACAACCCCCTATCGGGATAACCAGCTTCTGGGATAACCAGTAATCCTGGAGAGCCTGCTCCCACTGGTTATGATGGGTCCGCTGGTTATGAGGTTATCCTGAAGGTCGTGAGAAGTTTTCTGGTGTTGCAAAGGTTCTGAAGAAATATAGCAGAAGGTGCGGCCGAAAGCAGGAAAGAGGCCAAATAAAAAATAAGAAATAAGACTGCAGTCAGTTGTTGGGGTGCGCTCTCCCAACTACTCTCTGTGTGCGTTCTTTCTCTTTCGTTTTCTCTCTCTTTTCTACACGTGCTCTCTCTGTGCTTGTCTCGCATTTCTGAACACCGCTAACAGAGAGCAGGGGCCATTTATTAACAAACTGAACAGCATCGTCATGCAAGCATAAACCAATCAGAGCATTACGATAGTCAGTGTTTCCGGGCGGGAAACAAGCTTGCGACCGTTACCGGGAGGCTTCCTGGCGCGCTTTCTAGCAGGCGCGGAGGGATCCAGGCAGCAATCACCAGCCGGATCTCTTTTCTTCCGTGCAGTAGCGCGGAAGGTTTTGCGAAGCGGCAAAGCGCGGGAACTCCCAAAAATGTATTCCCACAACCCCCTGCTTGTGTCTTTGCCCCAGCTGCAAATGGATAGGATTGGGGTGTCAGAGTATTATGTGCACTAGCTAGACCTTTCTGCATCATTCTCCCACCCACACAATTTCTCATATTTAAAAAGTTGCTTTGTACTGAACAGGTTGCCCTACTCTTGCCTAAGGCAGTTATGGAAATCTTTCCCAGACATCAGGGTCATAATGAGATGCATTTGACACAAATAACTTAAACACTCCTCTCCATCCTTTCAGTCACAAAGCCACCCATTCTTTTTCAATCTGTCATTTTCTTTCCCTGAAGATGTTCAATTAGAGCAGCATTGCATTTTGCTGTGTTTTTTTAAAAAGAGAGGCTGAAATAGCTCTGGATTTGTATCCACAATATGAGTTTAGACCCATGGTTGTTTTTATTAATCCACTATTTGAAAAGTTTTCATAAGAACAATAAATATACCAACAATATAATCATAAGAAACAAATAACCATTTGCTGAGTGCATCTACAGATAGTGAGGAAACCATTTCCAAATTGAATTACTTTATACTGTATATATTTAGGAAAATTTCGTCTTTATAAGTGAATTGGAACTTTCTACTATTATGCATTTCGAATGGGCTGTGTTTTTCAACATGGCAGAAAGATATCAAGAATTTATGTGTTATATGCACAAAAATTGTAATTCAGAGAATGCCCAGGCATAGGTTTGGGGCAAATACTCTTTGGTGAGAGAACCCCAACAGAGATTTAAAATCATAAACTACGCAGTATTGTAAAGCATGGAAGTATAGGCTGTTAGACCTCTAAAATATCCCATTCTAAGTTGTTTCCAAAGTTTCCCCTCTTTCTTTAGCATAGAAAGAGACCACACATTTGGTGAGCTAAAAGTGGTTTACTTACAAATTCTTCAAAGGTCAGATTCATGTGTTTTTCCATACAGCAGTCATAAAACACAGGCAGTAAAACTTAGGTTCTAAAGTGGTAAATGTTTCTAAATTATTTGTACAGAAACACAAAGATGGCTTTGTAGAAAAGCCATGCAATCTGAGCTTGGAGAAACCAGCCCAGACCTATTTATAGTAGAATGGAATAACATAATAAGTCTTCCTCCCAAGGGGTGTGTGTATGTGTTGGGGGGGGGGGGTGATCTAGCTAAGCCTGGCAAGGCAGCTTATTCCCTTGAGTTTGCTTAAGGGGCCAGAACTCAGCGCTTAGTCCCATCATGTAAAAAATAGGGCTGTAGAAATACCTAGATGGGAATGTTGGGCACGCTTACATATAGCAGTTTAATTGTTTTCAATGAGTAACAAGGAAGTCAGACAGGAAGGGAATGTTTCAGCATTTACCCCGACCAAAGCTAGATGATGTTTGTGAGCACTCCCATGCTTGACTGTTGAGATGAATTATTGTTATGTTATGCAAATTCATTGTTTGGGCACTATTAATTATACTGTTTGTCTTGTTGCCTTGAACTTTTTTAATTAAAGAAATGTATATGAACTTGTTATGGCTTATGGCTGAAACAAATATATTTGAACTGAATGTGATGCACCCGGCAACTGCTGTATTTGTAATAATGACTCCCCAAAGGGGTTGTTTTAGAAGCATCTTAATTAACTCTTCCTCAGAAATGCCTGATCACCATCAGCATAGTCTCCAAAGTTTCACAGATGAAAAAATAGATACATACAGGGCTTTTTTCCACATAGAACTCTCCAGAACTCAGTTCTGGCCCCCTCTCAGGTGGGCACCATTCCCATTATAAGAGAACACAGAAGGCGGTTCTGGTGAATTCCGGCACCTATTTTTCTAGAAAAATAGCACTGGATATATATTGTGCTATAGAGTGACACATCTGAGATTTTCTGCTTCAGGCACAGCACCAGTCAGAGCCGTGAGCAGACACCGACGAGGCATTCTCTCTAAGCCACCCTGTTGTCCTCTGATGTGATGGTGTTGTTCCATTGCCAGTATGAGACCAAAATTCAACTGCATGGAATATGTTTGTGTTTGTGTTTGTGTTTGTGTGAGAGTGAGTGTGAGAGAGTCTTGTTCTTTGCCTCAGGCAGCAAAATATATTGAGCTACCCCCAGCACAGTGCTTTATTGTTTATTTATTTGTTTATATCCCGCTTCCAATGAGCTCAGGCTGGCATGATTTCTCCTCTCCATGTCTTATTCTCAAAAACAACCCTGTGAGGTGGCCCAAGGTCACCCAATGAGCTTCATGGCTGAGTGGGGACTTGAACCCTGATCTCCAAGGTCCTTACTGTTGTTGTTGTTCAGTCGTTCAGTCGTGTCCGACTCTTCGTGACCCCATGGTCATGAGCACGCCAGGCACGCCTATCTTTCACTGCCTCCCGCAGTTTAGCCAAACTCATGCTAGTCGCTTCGAGAACACTGTCCAACCATCTCATCCTCTGTCATCCCCTTCTCCTTGTGCCCTCCATCTTTCCCAACATCAGGGTCTTTTCCAGGGAGTCTTCTCTTCTCATGAGGTGGCCAAAGTACTGGAGCCTCAACTTCAGGATCTGTCCTTCCAGTGAGCACTCAGGGCTGATTTCTTTAAGGATGGATAAGTTTGATCTTTTTGCAGTCCATGGGACTCTCAAGAGTCTCCTCCAGCACCATAATTCAAAAGCATCAATTATTTGGCGATCAGTCTTCTTTATCCTTGTCGAGCGCTACACCACACTGGCTCCCAATTTGTGTTCATGTGTGTACATATAATTTAAGCTGCTCTACAGCAGCCTATCCCAACCTGTTGTCCTACAGATTTGGACTACAACTCTTCATTCCTGACCATTGGTCATGCCAGCTGGGGGGTGGTGGTGATGGGAGTTGTAGTCTGAAACATCTGGGAGACAACAAATTGGGTAAGCTTGCTCTAGAAACAAGATGGATCTGCCTCTTGTTCCCACCATGAATAAGACCTGCAATGAATACTAAAAACATTTTAACAAGGCATTCCCCAAAGGGAGAAACAGAGAAAAAACAGAGCCAGTAATTTACCATGGACTGAAACTAGAAAACAGTATCTGTCTGTAGTAAATGGGGACAGCTGGATCATAAGAATCAGCTGATCAATATTATAAAGGTCTCACATTGCTCTCCACTCTGGTGCAGAACAAAACCAGAATGATTTTAATTGAATCCATAAGTGCTCTAATCAATAAGGCTAAGCTTCAGAAGAAGAAGAAGAAAAATGTACCATATTTTGAGTTGTGCCTCTCCCTTCACTTCCTACACACACACACACACACACACACACTTTTGTGTGTAGGCACGTATCAATATTGAAAGCAACCATTCAGTTTTCAGTTTTTACACTTGGATTCTAGAATGATTTTTTTCTCATTACTCAAGAGTCTTATATTGAAGCTGCTTCGGATTTAATATGGCTAAGATTCATTCTGTTGCTTTTGCTTTATTAGTCGTGCTTGCTTGCCCTCAGCATTTCTGCTGGCTTAAATTAACTCTGCATTGAGCATAAGCCTTTGAACTGAATTCTGATTGCTTTATGCACCTTTAAAAACTGCCAAGAAAAGCCCATTGACTTACATTTGGTTTCATGTGGATTTTTAAAATAGAGTAGGCTCCCCGCCCTGCAGTGCTATGCAGCTGAGGGAGGATTTCTAATATCGATAACATACACTTGGAGGGGAGGGGGGGAAACAAACAGGTTTCTCCTTTATTAAACAGCATATTATAAAACACAAGAAATCTACAACCCAAAAAAGTATGAGAAAGGGTTCATGTATGCAGCAATCATCTGATATCATCCTCCTCACTGCAATGATGCCATGCACTAGTTTAAAAGGAGTCACTTCATTAATGAATCTGTAACAAACACAGATAGGTTTGGGCACTGTAAACTGAATGAATCTTAGGAGGGAAATTTGCCTCATGCTAGGTGACATGATCCTGACTCAAGGTACCAGTCCATATCAGCATCCACCATAGACAGCTGGCCATGAAGGTAAGTCAGAGGTAGGGAAGAGGGAGAAATTCAGTTCAGCTCTCATTTAAAAAGTGGTCTCACCTAATTCACAATTTCCAAAGCAATAAATACAGAGCAAAACTCAGTCATCCTTCAAAATTCACACGTCTTCAAATTTTGCACAGCAGCTCTCCACAGAGGCAGAGCTAGCTGTGCTGGCACCTGGAGCGGCGCACATGCTGTGTACCTGGGGGTGGGGCTAGCCACACACGGGGGCAGGATGAGCGTCCCAGGGGGATGGCGCAGTGGTGTCACCCCCCTCAGGGATGAAACCTGGGCACGCTGCACCTACCGCACCCCCTTCCTCCACCAGTGGCTCTCCAATCGAGTAAAGTATGCAAAAATGCAAATACTAGGGTAAAGTGTGCATAAAAATGCATGTATTACTGAAAGCAACATACAAAAGTGCAGTCTACCAGCTCCATCTGGTATGCAGGCTGAGACCCTACCTGCCCGCGGACTGTCTCGCCAGAGTGGTGCATGCTCTAGTTATCTCTCACTTGGATTACTGCAATGCACTCTACGTGGGGCTACCTTTGAAGGTGACCCGGAAACTACAACTAATCCAGAATGCGGCGGCTAGACTAGTGACTGGGAGCGGCCACCAAGACCACATAACACCGGTCTTGAAAGACCTACATTGGCTCCTAGTACGTTTCTGAGCACAATTCAAATTGTTGGTGCTGACATTTAAAGCTCTAAATGGCTTTGGTCCAGTATACCTGAAGGTATACCCCATCAATCTGCCCGAACATTGAGGTCCAGTGCTGAGGGCCTTCTGGCGGTTCCCTCACCATGAGAAGCCAAGTTACAGGGAACCAGGCATAGGGCCTCCTCAGTAGTGGCACCCGCCCTGTGGATCGCCCTCCCACCAGATGTCAAACAGAAAAACAACTGCCAGACCTTTAGAAGACATCTGAAGGCAGCCCTGTTTAGGGAGGCTTTCAATGTTTAATAGATTATTGCATTCTAATATTCTGTTGGAAGCCTCCCAGAGTGGCTGGGGAAACCCAGCCAGATGGGTGGGGTATAAACAAATTATTATTATTATTATTATTATTATTATTATTATTATTATTATTATTATTATTATTATTTTATTAGGGGAAATTGGTTTGCAAAACAATATGCATGTTAGGTGAAATTGCATAGAGAAAATGTGTACACAAGGACTTTGTCAGGAGTGCGTGCCGGAGCCAGGCCCTGGGACCAGCAGGGCTTTGCAGGACTGGGGCCCTCTTTGGCTTGTTCTGAAGAGGCAGGGTGCGGCTTCACAGGTGAGGCTGCTTAGTAACTCACTGTAACTGGTGGCAGGAGCCAGCAGGGATATAAGGCCAGCTTTCCCCCTCAGCTTTTTGCCACAGCAACGCATTCCCTGCCTCGCTGCATGCCTCCTTGTTCATTGGTTGTGACCTCGTGCCTTGACTCTTGGATGGTGACTCTGTGTCTGGACCCTTGGACTGTGACTGTGTACCTTGCCCCTTGGACTGCGCCCTCGTGCCCGACCCTTGGACCGTGACCACGTACCTTGCCTCTTGGACTGCGGCTTTATGCCTAGGCATAAAGACTGCGGCTTTATGCCTAGACTTGAACTGTGTGCCTCCCGTCCCCTGGACCCCTGCTCCTTGGACCCTCTGCCTGACCCACTTGCCTCTGGTCCTGACATTCCTTGCTGCCAGCCTGGACCGTGACAGACATTTTTTGTTTTGAAAGAAAAGAAAGTATGTAATGTGGAAATGTGAACAACTGAAGACCAGAAAAACTCAGGGAGGGGTTTGACCTTCATGCTTTCTTTTTATAGGACAACATAATAAATTACTGTTGTGATGATTCTACTCCCCACCCCACCCATTCTCCATCAGTTATGAGAAAATATATTGCATTTTACGATTATCTAAGGGGTGGGGAAATGGAATAAATATTTTTGTTAATGTAAATCCAACCCAAATAAGTCTGCAGATAGGACTTCAAGTTCAGCACAAATGTGTATAGCCTGGGATGAACATGACAGAAAACTATGAGGAGAATAGAACAACAGGCTTTTGTTCCCTCTCTTAGGCACCAAAGAGACAATCAGCTTCATTATCTTTTGGATTTCTCTGATCATCATAATTTCAAGACCGAAGGTTTAGCTCCTATGCAGCACAGCACTCAACCATGATTTGTCAACCCTTGCGGACTGTCACAGCTCTTTCTGGAGTCCATGACTTTCTCTCATGCCAAAGCTGTGATCTCTCAAAGACTGAGGGACATTGCAAGACAAGAGGACATTGCTTGTGTGAAACCAGGGATGTTTTTGGGGGAGCAGATCTTCCGGAATGCACCAGCCCCTTACCTGGTGGAAATCCAATATGTGGAGTATCGCAGACTCCTCACAGCAGCAAGGTTAAACGTCTTGGAAACAGAGGTCTTGTTGGGAAGATATAAGGGAGTCCCATATGCTCTGAGAGTCTGTCCCTGTGCCTCAGGAAAGGTTGAATCAACCGAACACATTCTCCTGACCTGCCCATTTTATGTTGCCCTTAGACAGAAACTGATAGCTCCACTCTTAGGCCACCTTAGCCTGGTAGATGGAGAATGTCAGGTTTCGTTTTTGCTGAATAATTTTACTGGCACCACAACTTTTGAGGTGGCCAAATTTCTTTTTTTGGCCCTTAAACAGCGTAAGGTCAAAATTGATGGTATCAATATGGGTTTTTATGTATAATTTACTTTTAGTGTATGTTCTAGTGTAAACCCCTCTGAGTTGTCTCAGGTTTTAAAATTTGTATGGATGATTGTGTTCTGACTGACGGTCGAATAAATTGTTATTGACTATTGATTTGTCAACCTCTGGTAGCATGCATTAATGAACCTATGAGCATATGGAGATCCTCAGGTGAGGCTCTAATTTATTCCCAGAGTTCCTTGGGAAGAGTGATTGACTGTTAAACCACTCGGAGAACTGTAGCTCTGTGAGGGGAATAAGGGTCTTCTAACAACTCTCAGCACCCATAACAAACTACAGTTCCCATGGTTCTTTGAAGGAAGCCCTGACTGTTTAAAGTGGGGTAATAGTGCAGATGGGGCCTTTGAGAGGCAGACACTGGATACATGCCTGTGAAGAAGACAACAAGAACAGAAGCAATGTCTGTCTCAAAGGAAGGAACAACAAAACACTTGGAGTGGGGAGACTCCTTATATACCAGGCAGACACAATCAAATCCAAGAGACATGTCCAAAAGAAGCTTATTCCTCACACCACAATTCAGAGCACCTAGCTAATGTGTTCATTTGCATTTCTCCTCCCATACGGTTCTGATTATTATGGTTCCCTAATAAATACCTTCTTTTTTTAGGATAAAGAATTGGGGTTGATTGTACATTGGTGTCTGCTCTGTCCATTGGGGAAAAGGGTATCTAATACCAGAACATGGAGACTTAATGAACTGTTCCTTTATTATGAAAATGTAACTTGAGAAAATTGGTAACATCGTATATTTCTATGATTATGGTAGCGTAATGCAGCCCATCCAGAGCCTACCATGGGACTGCATTCATGACAACATTAAGAAGCAATTATATCAGTGCTGATTCTTGCTGGAAGAAAAAAGCAGACCCTCACTTCAGATCTCACTCAGAGGGGGGGGGGAGAGAGAAATGTACACCCTAAATTGAGTGCTAACTCTAAGGAGCACTAGAGGAGAAACATAGATTCTAGGGGAGCAGGGAAAATACAGAATTTCTAGGAGAGGAACCCGTAGGCAGTGGCGGACCTACATTTGGGGGGCCTTGATGCTCTGTCATGGGGGCCTCTTTGCAACCTGCAACAAGATCTGGGTAACCACTGTTACCTTTTTCAATGGAGTTGTTCCACGACAGATCACCAAACATTTACAATGTTTGTGCTACTGACTCTCAAACTTTGGGATTGTTGAAATACATACAACAAAAAATTAATACATTTGACTCAAATCAATGCGACTCAGGTTGGATCTATTAGACCCCCAAAATTTAAGCAATGTGGACTAAAGTCGCTTCTGGTGCCCCTCTGGGATTAGGTGCCCTGAAGTTTAAGCTTCATTAGTTTCATAGTAGATTCGCCTCTGCCTTTATGCAAAAGACCACAGGAGGCAGTGATGACCACCAGGTTGCAGAGCTTTAAAAGAGAATTGGACAAATTCACGAAGGAGACGGCTATCAAAGCCTACAAGTCACAAAGCTACACTCTGCCTCAGCCGTCAGAGACTTCTGAATACCAGTTGCTAGCTTGTGTTCAGGTCCTGCTTGAGAATTTCCTACAGACATTTGGTTGGCCACAGTGAGAACAGGATGCTGAACTACACAGGATGTTTGTCTGATCCAACAGGGCTGCTCTTATGTTCACAACTGTGGTGCTTAAGTATCCTCAATATCTTTGCAAGAGAGAAAGGTGGGAGGAAACAAGCACCAGAACTTGGACATACCTCCATTACCTCCTGGCCACCAAGTAGCCCTCTACATTCAGGGAGTACCAGTGCCCATAGTTCAATGGGACAGCACATGCCTTGGATGAAGTTCAAGGATATGGAATCTGTGGTTCTCCAGGCATTCTTGGACTGAAACTCCTATTATCTCAGACTGTTGGTCATGTTGGCTGGGACCAGCCGAACCTCCCCCCCCCCAGCCCAGTGCAAATGGGGTTTGGTTGCACTCCTATAATATTCAAACAAAGACTGAGAAGGTGATCACATACTGTATATTCTTTTTGACCCATTACTAGCCTATTTTTGTGATCCCTGTTGCTGTTGATATTTTCTTCTGTTTGTGCCTTTGGGGAATACCTTGCTAAATTTTTTGTTTGTGTGAGTTGCTAGAGTAGTTGTCATTCTTCAGGGTTTAACTCTTTCTCCGGATTGTCTTGAAGTTCAGTCCGAATATGGGACAGGTGCTTCTTGATCCAGATGCACACATGAATTTAAGAACCATAATTCCATCTAACAAAGTTTGATGGGAGATGCCAAGTTATGTTAATAGGATACAAGTATCTGATGGAATTTGCAAGCTGGGTAAATGCCAGACTCCTTGCAGGAATCACATAAGCTCTAAGCAGAAGCTCAGTAAATGTGTGGCAGTGATGAAACCAGGATCTGACCCCCTTTTTATGTTTGCATGTTCATATGAATTTATATTCAACTGTATGTGTAAGCTCCCTGGGTGTGATCAGAGGCACTGTTTTTTGCAGTCCTGTATGCAGAAATGTCATCAAACATTAAATCTTTTGATCAGCTGATTCTTATGATCCAGCTATCCCCATTTACCAGGAACGGGAGCAGTTTTCTGGTTGCAATGCATGGTAAATCCCTACCTCTGACTTTCACTTTGGAAATTGCCTTTTAAACCATTGTACTAGTATTCATTTCAGGTCTCCGGCAGGATGTTTGCAGATACATCTTATTTCTAGAACAGCCTTCCCAAACCTGTTGCTATGCAGATGTTTTGGGCTACAACTCCCATCAGCCAGCATGGACAATGGTTATGGATGACTGGACCTATAGTTCAAATCTGGAGGGCAATAGACTCTGAGAAAAGTTAGATGTAAACAAGAGCCCTGCTGGATGGTGCCAAAGGCCCATCTGGTCCAGCATCATGTTCTCTAGAGGGCTAGAAAGATGTCTGTGGGAAACTTATCAGTAGGACATGAGTGTTCTCCTCACTTGTGATTCCAAATAACTGGTATTCAGAGGTATGCTGCCTCCAACAGTGGGGGTAGATCATAGTAATCATGGAGTTGCACCATGCCAGGGTCAGCTCAAAGTATTTTCTGTGTGATGTGAAGGATAATGTGGCTTTCCCCCACTCTTCCCCATTCCATGTCAGCACCTAGTCTAGTGCTTATCTTGATGGACTGCATAACTGATTGCACTGTGGATTAGCATTTCAATTGTCTAAGGGTCATCTGAAAAATTGTCTCTTGGCCCCACAATGAAGAATCCTACAGGAATGTTTTCATGTTCCTCTTCTGGATCTTGCTTGTTCCAATGATATCTAGTGGCACTGAAGGTTGCCTGTGCTTATCTATTCAAGTATTTCATTGGGATAAATTCTGCTAAAGCAGTGTGAAACTTTGGGTCTCCTTGGGGAGATAAGCAGAGAAGACTGCACATTCACAAACAAACCATTATACATCTTTCAACGAGTCACGGAGAGCTGCTTGTAAATTCCATGCTGCTAAGAAGGCTCCAGCCATCAGGGACTGAATAGCATACAGACAGCTTTCATTCTGCGACTCCTAAAGTCTGAAGATACAGAGCGAAACCTGCCACTCCTTTGATGACTATTTGGCACACTGTATGTGAAGCCTAAAAGCCAGAGACCTGGCTGGGATGATTAAGGGGGTTGAGTCTATGGCTGAGCTTGAAATTTCTCTGGAAATAATATCCTGAGAAATTCTCTGGAGATTTCATTTCTAGGGTTGCCCCACAGCTGTTGGAAAATGCCACCCACTTGGAGTCTGGAATGCTTTCCCAGATTTCAGATATCTACAATGCTCCTATGGATCCAAGCCAATATATTCTAATACTGTTGAAGGAAGCAGTAAGTTTGTCCTAGTACTTCCAGTTCTCCTCTCTTCTCGTATTTATTCCCCCCCCCCAATCTAAAGTAACATAATTTCGTTCACCATGAAGTGAACGAATATTCATCAGAATTTTCTGCAAATTTTCTTCTTCACCCCTGTCCAAAAGTGTTGGAGAATTCCACCTCATTCCAAACAACAACAACAACCAACAATAACAACAACGGCACCCACAGATAACATGGATAATTCTGAGATTTTATTTTTTAAATACCTTTTATATTTCACCTTTCCTCCAAGAAGCTCAAGGGAGCAGACATGGTTCTTTGTCTCCCCACTCTATCCTCACCCTGAGAGGTAGGTTAGGATGAGAGGCAGTGACTGGTCACACAATGTGTTTCATGGCTGAGCAGAAATTTGAACACTGGTGTCTCAGAGCCTAATCCAACATCCTAACCACTACACCACAATGGCTCAGCCCTAATTAAGTATGATTTCAAGAAAAAGGAAAAACAGAGAGCTTTGTACCATTTACTGCCACCACTTGGGCTCAAACTACATGAGATTATGCATATCCCTTTAGTATTTTTCCCTACAAACCACCTGTGGGGTGCGAGATGATTCTGAATGAGGCCGTGGAGCTGGGAAAGGGGATTGAATTCTTTCCCTACCTAACAAAGCTAAGCTTTCTACCAAGTTCTCTTATTAAACTGCATTCATAATCACCCTGTCCATCTTTCCCTGTGAAACTTTACTTTTATAATCACTTTCAATATGTTTATCCATCATGGTTAAGGCCCTCAAACTTATATTTTAATGGAACCTGTTAAGAAGCGAAGAGAATTTTCTCCCTCCTTCCCTCCCTCACCACAACATTAGAACTCAGGACCATGCAATGGAATTAACTATCAGTAGATGCAGAATGGACAAAACAAGGTTCTTCATGCAACACTTATTAAATTTATGACATCCACTGTCACAAGAGATGGTGGATTTAAAATGGTATCAGCTATTAAGGGAGAGAGCTTGAACTCAGCGTGACTATCCCACATCACTGCAGTTAGGATTGAGCCTCCAGGTTGAGCCTCCAGGTTCAAAGGCAGTATACCACTAGGCAGCAGTGGGAGAGGGCTGTTCATTTTATGTCTTGCTTGTGGGCTTCCAGGAAACACCTCATTTACCCCAGTGGAAACAGGATGCTGGTGAGAAGGGGCATAGGAAAGACTAGTATAGGGAATGCAGAGCCTGTTGCCCTCCAGATGTTGGACTCCAACTCTGAGCAACCCAAGACAGCATGGCCAATGATCAAGGATGTTATATTTCAGCAATATTCAGAGGGCTGCAAGTTCCCCTGCCCTGCCCTACACTACAAAAAATTTCATTAGGGCTGGACAAAAAAGAGACTCCTCCCATTTTCACATTTCCTATAATTTAACAAATGACACTGCATCATGGCATGCTTTTCCAGGATATTATGGGGAACTGAACACAACAGCTAGCAGCATAAAGAGCTAGTGAAGTACCAGAGAGGCTCTGTCTTTGAACCACCCTCACCCCCCAAAATCACATCATCATCAACATCCAAAGGAAGGCAGATAGTTTTACCCCTCTACCGGTATTTCATTACAAACTCTTCCAAACCTCTAAAAAAAAAAATCAAGCCCACCCCATTTCAAAAGCACCACCTTGGAGCTCCTAAACCCCACATCAAACCCCGAAAAATGTTCTTTTTGGTGCAGCTAAGAAAAGACTCTCATGTTTGCCCATCTTTGCAGCTGCACACTTCAGGCAAGAGAGCCTAGAAATGTAGCCAGCAACTTGCATGAATGTGTACTTCTACATCATGTGAAGAGCTGTTGGTTTTAATTTGCAAGACTCTGGGCACTTAGACATTTGCATACTCCTGGCAAAGTCATCTGCCACATGCTCCTCTCTGGTCCTGGGGAACTGCTTTTTCACCCCCAGTTCCCTGTCCCTGGCAATATGTGGTCCTGTTTTCCAATGTTAATGAGATCACCCTGCTCTTATATGCTCTTCTGTTGAGACCCTCACTTCTCCCTGCCTTAAAATAGGAGCAAGGACTGCCCTATATCTCCATAAACAGATTTCACCTGGTGCACCCAGGCACACATTTCCCCTCCAGGACAAGCAGAGCCACAGATTAATTAATTATGGTATTCCACCTTGCCAAGCTGACACAGTTCAACTTAATTAGCTTATTCCTTTTTACTGAAAACTCATCGGCCCCATAGAGATATTTTTTTTAAACAAAATTGTCTTAAAAAGAAAAAAGGAGGAAACAGAGTCCATATTGGAATCATGCAAAAACAGGGCTAGCACAGTTTGGAAGGCAGGCAACAGCGAATGCATCTTCTTTTGCTCTATATTCCAATGGAAATATAGACTCCGAATGACCCAGTACTGGATTTGTAAAGAAGGGCTAGTAAACTTGTTAATCTTTAGGATAGGGGTGGGGAATGTTGAGGGTCTGCAACATCTCTCATCTCTTACAACTGGCCATGCTGCATGGAAGTGATGAGATTTGGAGTCCAACATGTGGAAGGCCCAAAACTCCCCATTGTTGCTGGAGAAAGGGCTGTAGCCCAGTAGCCAAGTACCTGCCTTGCTCACAGAGGGTCCAAATTCAATCCATGGTGTCCCTCAAAACAACAGGAGAGTCTCCTGTCTGAGTCAGAGAGCTGCTCCCAGTCAGTGTGCAGACAATACTGAACAAGATGGGCTCAGGTGGTCTGATTCATTATCAGGGAGCTCCCTGATAATGGGAGTTTGTGACCTGCCAGATGTTGTTGGACTCCAACTCTCACCAGCCCTTGGCAGCATAAGCAATGGTCAAAGATAAACTCACTGTGAATCCTGAAAGAACCACTCCTTGTTTGTCTGGCCCATTTTTACCCAGCCTGGGAGCGTGGGACCTCAACTGATTCCAAACACTGCTTTATCTGCTGTTTAGGATGCCTAGAAACCATCAGGGTGGAGTATTGTTTAGAGTTGTGTGTGTGTGTGTGTGTGTGTGTGAGAGAGAGAGAGAGAGAGAGAGAGAGAATATATGTTCTTGGTATGAGCTTTCATATGCATGCACACGAAAACTCATACCAAGAACAAACTCAGTTGGTCTCTAAGGTGCTACTGGAAGGAATTTTTTTATTTTTTTATTTTATTTTCATTATTGTTTAATATGAATATGAAAGTTTCTGTTATGCCGTTTAACTGTTAGTGAATCTTGTGACATTGCGAGCCACCTTGAGCATGGTTTGCTATGGAAAGGCAGCATACAAAAATACATAATGGCAATGATGATAGCGGATGTTAGAATTAAGCAACATCTGGAAGGCCACAGGTTCTCCACTCCTGCTCTGACCAGCCGTTTGCTTTGCAGCAATAAGCAGATGATCGTGTTTCACTCCAGGTCAAAAGCTTCACTCACAGATTTCTGCATATTTTAAACTTCTATTAAAGGAACAGGAGCTGTCCAAAATATCCCCCTGTTGCCATTTGGCATTGTTAAGGGCTAGTGCTCAGGCTGGCATGGAGAGCGCACTTTCCTGATTTGCAATCTTGCTTCCATGATCCCATGCTCTTGACATCTGGCTGCTGTGGATGAGATTTCAAAGGATGAGATTTCAATATCCCCCCCCACCTCTTCAGATAAATGATTGGGGCAGAATTAACAGATATTGGGTGATTTGATCATTGATCTCCTGTATCATTTTTACTTTGTGCGTTCACCAAGAGTGGACAGCTATTTCTGAAGCAATAAATGCTGTATGTATCAAGCAGAGGAGTATCTTCCTCAAGGGGATGGGAACAGCACAGGCTGTCATCCTTGGCTTGAGAGCAGAACTACTGTATACTCAAGGGTCTCCACCTGTTGAGCTGTGATACATTGGAAATGCTGTGGGTAGGGATGAGTGAATCTGTCTATTTCTAGCCCGTGTCACTTTTGCATATTTCACATCCATAATTCTACCCCTTTCCATTTTGACATTAATATGCATTTTTTTAAAAAAAATTAAAAACAAATCCTCTTAAAATTATATATTTAAGTGTATAAAAAGGTAAAGGTAAAGGACCCCTGACAGTTAAGTCCAGTCGCGAACGACTCTGGGGTTGCGGTGCTCATCTCGCTTTACTGGCCGAGGGAATCAACGTGTTTGTCCGCAGACAGTTTTTCTAGTTCATGTGGCCAGCATGACTAAGCCGCTTCTGGCACAACGGAACACCAAAACCAAAGCAGTGCACGGAAACGCCGTTTACCTTCCTGCCGGAGCGGTACCTATTTATCTACTTGCACTTTGACGTGCTTTTGAACTGCTAGGTTGGCAGGAGCAGGGACTGGGCAATGGGAGCTCACCCCATCATGAGGATTCGAACTGCTGACCTTCCAGTCTTCACATCAGTCTGAGGCATCTCTATCATGTCCTTTCCTGTTGGAATTTTTAAAAGACTGCATTCCTCAAGCGTCTTTAGTGATGCTGTCCTGCAACTGTTAAATACTCTGGGAACCAAAGATGTGTCAAATAACATTGGCCAGAAGAAGACACAATTGTGGTAGTTGAAATAGTTCCCAACTAAGGGAAATATTTTTTTTCTGGGTCTCTGTCCATCTCTGTCTCTTTCTCTGAGAAAAAGTTCATCAGGGTTTTTCAGCTACCAGCCACCATTATTCCCCAAAGGGGATGCCTTTGGCTTGGGCATGGAAAGGAGCAGTATACCAGGAATAGCCAATATGGATACCAATTCCTATCAGTCCCAGCAAGCTTAGCCAAGGCTGTAATTCCAACAGCATCTGGAGGTCACAGTGTTGGTTATCCTTGTAGGGGTGCTGTTTGATTTCTTTGTAAACTGCTTCATTTCAGGTCTAGGTCCAAAGGTCAAAGAATGTGGGTCATGAGATTGACAGCAAAACATATCTTAGAGTAGACCCATTGAAATAAATGGACATAAGTTGTTGTTGTTGTTCAGTCATTCAGTCATGTCCGACTCTTCATGACCCCATGGAGTTGGACATAAGTTAGGCATGTTTAATCATCTCTAGGGATCTACTCTGAGTGCTGGATACTGTTGTTGGATACAACCCATGGTCTAAAATGGGCATGGAGAACCTGTGGCCCTCCATGCCATTGGTCTCCAGCTTCCACCATCTGTAACCAGTCTGGTGGGCCTGACGAGAGTCCAACAACATCTGGAGAACCACAATTTCCCCATCCTTGGTTTAAAATATGACAATCATCACAACTTGTCTCCATTAAACATTAATGAGCTAACATGTAAGGTGGAAGCCACTTGTCTGACACTGTGCACCATTTCAATGAGGATTGTTGGCAACAATGTGGGGCTAGGGGATCTCTGTTCCGCATTTGTTGACAGTGCCGAAAGACCTGGTCATTTGGGTCCTGGATTTTGCAACATTTTTCACCACTGGCTCTATGGTTCTTCTTTTCACCAATTTGGATTGGTAAAGTGGCTGGAGTCAGTCACATTTCATTGGAATGTATACTGATCTTTTGCCCATAGGAGCATAGTTGCACAAAATGTTCGTGGTTCTAGTCTTCTCTCTGATTAAAAGGCAATTAGAACCTTTAAGAAGAAGGTCTATGGCTCAATGGCAGAACACAAGCAATGTGTGTGAATGCCCCAGATTCAACCCCTGGTGTCTCTAGATAGGACTAGTAAAGATTTCAGTCCAAAATCCCAGAGAATCACTACCAGACAGTGTACTAGATGGGCTAGTAGTCTCCCATGGTATAAGGCATCTTGCCTATGTTCCCATCACGTTCAGTCACATTCCTATGAACCTACTTGCAAATGTGTAGCTTTAGAAGCATGCTCATCTTTTATCCAAGGAGGGGGAGGAGGAAAAATATTCAAAACTTGAGAGGTTATAATGTATTCTTATTGTGAAATAAATCCAATATGCATTATTGTTAGTAACATTGTTGATGTGATTGGCTGTGTTGTCATACATGTAACACAATCTGCATCAATATTCCTGGTGGTTTATTCATGCTTCATTGGACTCATTTCACATTAATTATAATTTTCCTTTGTTTTTATATAAAATGAAAACCTGGAAATGAGAAAGTTTATAAAAACAAAAACCTGGTTATTTTTCAAATATACTGTATGAGACAAAGGTACCGCCTCACAAAGAAAACCAATTCCATTATATTTTCCCCACCACCAGAAAAAAATAGATGAAGTGGCTATCCCATGTCCTGGATGAGGTGTTCAGTTAGGGAGGACAATTTCACTTTGGGACTGCAGGAAACCAAATATGTCTTTAAAAAAGAAGTGGAAGCATCAGCTGGAAAGTACTGTGTAAATGCTCTCTATTCCCTAATTCCCATAACAGTTTCAGGGCACAGATAAGACTTTGCATGCAATCAGAAACAGTCAGTGTTGTGAAACTCTCTTTTCAGCCCTGTTGAAGCTTGGATAAAATTAAATTCATTTCCTTGGCTTGGTTTTTGCATACTTACTGCTGCAGAGAGGCAGTGTTCTTTTACATTGCGGTGATTCATTCTTTTTCCAAGACCAAAGCAACAGTTTACTAAAAATAAGGTTCCTTTTTAAGTTCAAATAATGAGAGGGAATGTTGTGTATTCTCTCTCTCTCTCTCTCTCTCTCTCTCTCTTTGAATTAAACTCCTGTGGCAGAGTTCTCTGTTGTTTGCCTTCTTCCCTGCTTCTGGGCAAATTGTTCTCTTTGGAAAACTAAGTAGAACTGAAGCAATGGGTTCATCAACATCATAAATTTCCAAACCATGTTTGCTTCTAATTCAGAATTCTTGAACAACTTGTTCAGAACAAGCACATATATTATAGAACTTTACCTGAAACCAATAGGGCGATACTCTGTTTTTAAACTACCTAATCCCTATAGTTGATCCTTTAACACAGGGGCAGGGAATTTGCAGCTCTCCAGATGTCGTTGGGACTCCCATCAGCCTGAATCAGCATGGCCAATGGTGAGGGGATGATTGGAGTTGTAGTCCAGCAACATCCAATGAGCCAAAGGCCACGCATTGCTTCTTTAACAAGTGCTGGATATCCAGCAATAAACTGGTGGTCATGTGTAGCTCCTGGGCATGTTCTTCATTGCTCACTTGTATTTGTTTATTATTATCACTGTGAGGGGAGAGACTTCATCAGGCAAGGCCTTCTTCTACCTGCATTGCCCCTCCCTCCCTCCATAAAAAGGTAAAGGTAAAGGTACCCCTGACTGCTAGGTCCAGTCGCGGACGACTCTGGGGTTGCGTGCTCATCTCGCTCTATAAGCCGAGGGAGCCGGCGTTTGTGCACAGACAGCTTCCGGGTCATGTGGCCAGCATGACTAAGCCGCTTCTGGTAAACCAGAGCAGCACACGGAAACGCCATTTACCTTCCCACCAGAGTGGTACCTATTTATCTACTTGCACTTGACGTGCTTTTGAACTGCTAGGTGGGCAGGAGCTGGGACTGAACAATGGGAGCTCACCCTGTCATGGGGATTCGAACTGCCGACCTTCTGATCGGCAAGCCCTAGGCTCAGTGGTTTAGACCACAGCGCCACCCGCGTCCCCCCTCCAGCAATAGGAGTCCTCATAAGGGAGCTGTTCCTGGAGGAAGAACTGTGAGGGGAGAGACTCCATTAGGCAAGGCCTTCTTCCAACCTGCCTTGCTCCACCCTCTAGTCTCTGCTTCTCAATTTGCATTGTATTATTTGATGTACGGTGGCTTTATTGTAGTTGAGAAATTATTTATTGTAACTGTTATATGCTGATATTATTTTATACTATTCTAATGATTGTTGAATTTTTCTTTTTTATGTAGGTTGCTTATTTTAAAGTTATGTTTTATTATCACATTTTTGTATTGCATTAGATTGTTATAAGATGTACATTTTTTGTTTCTTCACCTTGTAAACCGCCTTGAGTCTCGTAAGATAGAAAGACGGTATACAAATTAAAAATGATGATTATGGTGATGATGATTGGAGATCAGACCTGTGTTAAAGGCAGCAAACTGCAAGACTAAAGTAACAAGCACATCTTCATCTAGGTATTTATAATCAATATCCATCCTTTGTACTCATTGGATGTTGAGCTCAATTTCCTCTTTGGCGTCATCGAAGCTACGAGCAAAGCAATACAAATGTAGATATTTTGAGTATTGCAACCATCCAACACTCAAGAGAGGATCGCCTATAGAACTCACTGCATTGATCTTCTTCCATGCCATCTCCATCTTGATTCAAGTTTGATGTTTCTTTGCTGAGATTGAGATTTAGAATTGCCAGCATCTTCCATACTTCTTGCCAAAAGAAGAAGGAGAAGGAGAAGTGGCTGTTTCTTAAGGTAAAGGGAAGAACTTCCCTTAACAACAAAACCAGTGAACTCCCCAATCTCAGCCTCTCTGGCCTCCCATACAGTGGTACCTCGACTTACGAATTTAATCCATTCCGAATGCACATTTGTAGGTCGAAAAATTCATAAGTCGAAAAAAGCAATTTTCCCCATAGGAATGCATTGGAAACGAAAAATTCGTAAGTCGAGTAAACCGCATCTAAAATTCATAAGTCGAGTAACCCCCATCTAAAACTGCCAACGGATGTCCTTCGGATGTCAAAAAATTTGTAGGCGTGCGGGCACTTTTTTCATTCATAAGTCGAAAAATTTGTATGTCAAGTAATTCGTAAGTCGAGGTACCACTGTACTTCAATTAAACCCAAGAGGAAGGCATCATGAAGTAACTCCTCCTATTGTGCTTAATGGAATGAGGGGGGGGGGGAAGTCACACCACCCTCTGCCACCTTGCAATGATAAAGAAACCTCAATCCAATCCCCATCAAAATTATAAATAAATCCTGTTGTGGGAATCTTCAAAAATGTTCTGCAAATGAGTCACTACCAGGAAGTGAAGTCTCTTTTTTCAAGGGAAGAAAACTTTCAAGAAATGGGAGTGGGGATTTTGGCACAGCACTATTTGAACATGTGCATCCAGTTTCATTTGCCTCTTATACCTACACACAAACACCCACACCGAGAGACAATCCTGCATATGAATTGGGAAAGGTGGAATACTGCACTAACTTTAGCCTCTAATGGAATGGAGCCGTGATTATGTGTGTGCAATTTCTTGAAGTCAGTGTCTGCCTCCCAGGGCACCCCTGTTCTAATTAGATTAACTGTTACTGTCAGGGCTATCTAATTGCTTGCACTGAAGAAAGCAAATTGCAGACAGTACGTATCAGTGTAAAATCAAACACAAAACAGGTGTTTGCTAATTAAAACTGAGATTTTAATGAATGACCTGTGCGGTTTTGGTGAATAAATACCACTCTCAGCATCTGCTCTGTAATTAGGTTCCAATTTCTCTCCCCCTCCCCCCACAAGTCCCAGTAAATAACGGAGAATGCCAAGTTTAAATAAAAGCTACTAATCTTTACTCCTTAATGGACAAAAGCAGATGTTTTCTGTCCAGATAATTGTAAGCATAGCAGGAAGATGAGCAGGTTTTTAAAATAAAATAAAATAAAGAGAGAAGTCAGCACTGGATTTTTAAGATCCACCCTTTGCCCTTCTCAGAGCAGTTATTGGGGTCTGAAACACATTGGGAGGTACAAGGTCTTGTGAAACCTTCTGGAAAAAAGGTAGCAATTTGATTTTTACACTCTTGGAGGCTACTGCCTCTGCCAATCCAAGGAACATTTGCAGTCTTATTTTTAGCTAATTGGACTGCCTGCCGTGATGACCTCATTCAGCACATGTCATACTTTTCTTCTGGACCCATTTAAAAATGCAAAAGAACAACTCATTAAGGCACCAGATCCGCCCGAGGATTCCTGCAGGTGACAAAAGAAAGGAGAGATTCTTAAAGAGCCTCTGAGCCATACAGCCCTGTTGCAAGGTCGTGATTGGGAGATCACATCTGTTCCTTTGACCCAGGCATAGCCAACCTGTTGAATGCCAACTCACATCAACCTTAGTTAACATGGTCAATTACCATGGATGGTGGGAATTGTCCAGTAACATCTGGAGGGAATTGCCACCAATGAGGAAAGTGCTCTTGTGCACAGGTCCTGTTTTTAGTTTTTATATAGACATCTGGTTGGCCACTGTAACCGGGATGCCAATAGGACCTTCCACTGTACGTGGATCGGGCCCCTTGCATTCCTCCATCGCCTGCACTGCAATCTGTTGACAAGAACTGCTGCTTATGTACATCTGTTAACTTAACCTAGCCTACTTCGCAGGGCTGTTACAAATCTAAAACATGGGAGGGAAGAAAAATGTACACAGCCATGAGGTCCAGGGTGGAAAAGCAAGATTAGGGGCTTATCCACACTTCCTCTTGCACCACTGCTTTTCCCCTGGGGAAACCACTCTTTAGCCCTCAGTGGGAGCAAACTGTTAATTTGTGATCTACCTCAAAATAATAATAATAATAATAATAATAATAATAATAATAATAATAATAATAATAATTTATTTATACCCTGCCCATCTGGCTGGGTTTCTCCAGCCACTCTAGGCAGCTTCCAAGAAAATATTAAAATACAATAGTTCGTCAAACATTAAAAGCTTCCCTAAACAGGGCTGCCTTCAGATGTCTTCTAAAAGTCTGGTAATTGTTTTTTTCTTTGACATCTGGTGGGAGGGCATTCCACAGGGCGGGTGCCACTACCAAGAAGGCACTGGTTCCCTGTAACTTGGCTTCTCGCAGCGAGGGAACTGCCAGAAGGCCCTTGGCACTGGACCTTAGTGTCTGCGCAGAATGATGGGGATGGAGACGCTCCTTCAAGTATACTGGACCGAGGCCATTTAGGGATTTAAAGGTCAGCACCAACACTTTGAATTGTGCTCAGAAATGTACTGGCAGTCAATGTATATCTTTCAAGACCGGTGTTATGTGGTCTCGGTGGCCACTCCCAGCCACCAATCTAGCTGCCACATTCTAGATTAGTTGTAGTTTCCAGGTCATCTACAAAGGTAGCCCCACATAGAGTGCATTGCAGTAGTCCAAGTGAGAGATAACTAGAGCATGCGCCACTCTGGCAAGACAGTCCGCGGGCAGATAGGGTCTCAGCCTGCGTACCAGATGGAGCTGGTAAACAGCTGCCCTGGACACAGAATTGACCTGCACCTCCATGGACAGCTGTGAGTCCAAAATGACTCCCAGGCTGCACGCATGGTCCTTCAGGGGCACAGTTACCCCATTCAGGACCAGGGAGTCCTCCATGCCTGCTTGCCTCCTGTCCCCCCCCCCCCCCAAAAAAAAGCAGTACTTCGCTCTTGTCACATTTACCACATTCCTGGTAAATATCTGTCCATCATGCCCCTCAAAAGCTCAGTGGAACAGATCAAAGCTGCACTGCTATGCTCTCTTAGGTGAGGGTAAACCCCATTGACCACAGCTGGATTTACATTTGAGTCAATATGCATAGGAAGAGGCTGCACATCTCCAAGGAAGTTATGATCCACATGACCTTTAAGCCTAGAAGCTCTTTCCTCTAATCCCAGTTGCTTTGGTTGTAAGTATTGAGTGATGTGAACTCTGAAGATTCTCTTGCCCAACATTTTTATGTCACATATTCCATGGCAGAGTGTGGAAACTGAAAACTAAATGTGGGACTGAGCCTTGATGAGATTTGAATATGGGGCATAGGAAACAGCCTTCTGTTGGGTCAGATAATTTGAACATCTATCCCAATACTGTCATCCTCACATGGGACAAAAATGATTTGTCTATATCCCTTCTTAGAAGTCATGAGATAAGAAGACAGTGCCTCTTACAGATAAATAACTGCTTAAGGAATGGGAAGCAGAAAGATATGGAACAAATGGACAATTCTTCCAATAGTGACACGTAGGAAGTCCCCCTAGCATCAGTATTGAAGTCTGTGCTCTTTAAAACATGTTAATAAATGAACCAGAGTTAGGGAACAGCAGTGATATAGCCATGTTTGCTCATGATATAAAATGGTTCCATGTGGTTAAAACGAAAGGGGGTGTTTCCAAACTGGAGGAAATGGGAATTAAGATTACAAATTTCTCAAAGTCCTTTAAGGTGTGTCAGCCAGCTGCTGACTCCTGAAACAAAACAAAAACAAACATGAAACAAAACCACAACTCCACACCTTCTGGTACTGGCTGGTGTGAACAGCAGGATTTCAGATGCCATGGTGCCTCTGCCACTCTCCCCAGCCTTTCTGCTCCCAGGAAGGAGTCAGGATTGTTCCCTTTGAAACGTAAGAAAGCTTTCAGCCCAACCTTGTTAAAAGTCCAGTTTTGACGCTTGTATATGTGTTTACAAGCCTGTGCATTAGAAGTATGATGGATCCATTCCAATGCCATTTTTGAGATTTAACATCTTGCCTTCTGCTGCTCCAGAGAATAGGTCTCAAAGCTATGGATTGAAATTACAAGAAAGGAGATTCCGACAAAACGTTAGGGAAAACTTGCTGGTGGTAAGAGCTGCTCAACAGTGGAGCAGACTGCTGCAGAAGGAGGTGGATTCTATTCATTGGAGGCTTTTAATAGAGTTTGGATGGCCATATTTCATGGATTCTTTTGCTATGATTCCTGCATTGCAGGGGTTGGACTAGATGACCCTCGGGATCCTTTCCAGTTCTACAATCCTAATTAATTCTGGAGATCCTCAGAGTGGAAATGAACTCTAAAGAATTACATCTATAACAACTTATGCTAGCTAAGACTTAACAGGGCACTGCAACAATGCAATAAAAGAAAAGGAAAGGAAAAAGAGGCAGATGGGTTTGTTTAAAAAAAGAGAAAGGTTTTATAAAATAAGGACACTTATTGTTGGGAAAGTATTCTGTATGCAGGGCATTCACCTCTCCCTTCCTCTGTACATTCACCACCAGTGGTGACTGGTTAATGCAATATTTCACAACAAGCCCAAGACATTGAGCTCATAAAAGCGGTCTTGTAGTGTTTTCAGTGTAATAGGGTTTCTCTTCCCCCATCTAATGCTATTAGTCACTATTTTTAATTAAAAAGAGAGTCATTTGAATGTGTGGAGCTATTTTATTGACCAATTCTACTAATGTGGCATGATAGATGCAAATTGCACTATGAATTCTCACTACATCTGCACCTTTCATATGATATTTATGGAATTCATAACGCATTAATGGAATGTTCTTGCAACACCACATACATTTAGTTCCATTTCAGAGTTCTGAGGATTTCATTTGTTTCTGTTTTAAAATTTAGATGTACCACCAAGGAAATGAGCAGCCCAAAGGTCATTGTCAATTTCCTCCCTACTGTAAAATGAAATTTCCTGCCTGGTGATATATATCCAGTGCAAAAGTAGGTATCTTCTGGCAATTTCCAATGCTCTGAGCAGGAATGAGAAACCTGTTGCCTTCCAGATATTGTTGGACTACAACTCCCATCATCCCTGACTATTGCCCATGCTGGCTGGAGCTAATGGGGGTTAAGAATCCACAAGTTCTCCATCCCTAACTAGAGAGACTAGGTAGTTTACTACTAACAAGTAATGGCCCAGCAATAGGCTTGCGCCAACCCGCCTCATATTTGACAGTGGCCTGACCAATAAATGCACCACTTTGTGGCCCATGGGCATAGCAAAGCAGAGGAGCAGAAGAAGAAGGGCGTTTCCTTTTCTTCCTGATAAAAGCTCCTCTGTGCACCCCTATTGGAGCTCACAGAGAAAGGTTGGCCATGCGGGCAAAGCATGGATTGGCCCAAAGTTCTGCATCATTCTAGAAGCAAATCTACAAGGGCTGACATTGATGCTGAAATCCAGCATTGCCTGCGCTGTGTGAGTGTAGCTTTCTCCTGATTGAACTGGAGAGTGCTTGAGGACCAGGACATTCGAAAGGGAATCCAAAATGCTTGTTTACAAAGCTATTCTACTACCAACCTTACTGTATGCTTGTGAAACATGGACCACTTATAAACACCATCTCCAACTCCTCAAAAGATTCCATCAACGGTGTCTCCAAAAAAAATTACACGTCACTTGGGAAGACAGGTGAACTAATGCCAGTGTACTGGAAGAAGCAAAGGTCACCAGTGTTGAAGCAATGATTCTTCAACATCAACTTCATTGAACTAGTCTTGTTGTGTGAATGCCTGATTATCGTCTTCCAAAGCAACTACTGTACTCTATTCTGAACTTGAAAATGGAAAGCGTAATGCTGGTGGTCAACAAAAGAGGTTTAAAGACTCTCTCAAGGCAAATCTAAAAAATATATAGTATAAACACCAACAACTGGGAAACAGTGGCCTGCAAGCGCTCCAATTGGAGAACAGCCTTTACCAAAGGTGTCATGGGCTTTGAAGACACTCGAACTTGGGACGAAAGAGAGAATCCTGCTAAGAGGAAGGCACACTTGGCAAACCCTCACCGTTATCAAATCCTGCCGGGAAACCTATGTCCCTACTGTGGAAGGACGTGTGGATCCAGAATTGGCCTCCACAGTCACTTATGAACTCACTGTTAAGATTGTGTTCATGGAAGACAATCTTACTCGGCTATGAGTGATCACCAAAGAAGAAGAAGAAGAAGAAGAAGAAGAAGAAGAAGAAGAGAAGCAAATCAACATCGAAGAGGAAGCTGCTGTCAATGCTGCACGGCTGAAGGCAGCAACCTAAAGAGGCACAGAAGCCTGATTGGCAGAAGGTGGTGCCACTCATGTTCCCTTATGTCTTTTGGTGCTGCTGACTTGCACAGCACCAAAAGTTGCACTCCTTTTAGTGCTGCGCTCTAGCTCTAGTCAGCTGACTCCCACCAAGCGCTAGTGCTGGACATTCCAGGATCAAAACAGAAGCCAATACGGCTTCTGAAATTCCAGGAATGGCCCATTAAAATAGGGAAAATTGGAGGGTATTTGAATATGATAACTTGATCTATACAATGATGTATGATGTGGGGAGAAATTGTTTCCTTTTTGCTTCCTCATAATACTAGAACGTGGGGATGCCTAATGAAGCTGAATGTTAGAAGATTCCAGTCAGACAAAAGAAAGTGCTTCTTCACACTGTGCTATGGAATTTGCCTCCACAAGAGTGCTGGCCACTAATTTGGAATTAGACCAAAACCATGGAGGTTCAGGCAATGCATGGCTACTAGCCATGATGGCTACTACCTCCAGTGTCAAAGGATGCAGGTCTCTGAATACCCCATCACTGGGAAACAATATTTCCCTCATGTTCTGCTTGTGGGGTACGCAGAGGTATCAGGCCATCCAAGAGGATGTTGGACTATATAGGCCTTTGGTCTCATCCAGCAACACTCTTCTTAGGTTCTTGGTGCAAAGCACTCATCTCTATCTATCTATCTATCTATCTGTCTATCTATCTATCTATCTACCAATCAATCAATCAATCTATCTATCTATCTATCATCCACCTATATTTTTCCATTTTTCTCTTCTCCTTGCTTTCCATCTTTTAAAATTACAAAACACTCCAGGTGACTATTTACATAAATTATAGGATTCACATTGCCTTTTCCTCTTTGACTCATCATTCCAAATTGAGCAATCAGATCCCACCCTCCACTACCTAATCTTTTGCTAATATAGAGAAGCATTGTTTTTATTTTTACAATAATCCAATTGTCAATTTGCCCATCGAAAGTGCCCGATGTCAAGCTTGCTGGGTAGAGAAATAGAGAGCCTTAAATCACTAGCATTAATGTGCCCTTTCAACTTCCCTCTCATCTTTCTTTTTCTTGAGCAGCATCCTAGTCAAAAAATGGAAAAGAAAAAAAACAGAAAGGAGGAAAAAAATGTGATCATTATGCAGCTCTGGTCACATCCCAGCTATCCCTAACATCTTTCAGTTGCTTTATGACTAGTGGGAGTGTTTAGAGCTGTCAACATGCTTTCCCCAAAGTTATGATTAGCATCACTCACTCCAGATACATGTTCAGAAGCACCGACAGCTCTATTTATCTAGAGAAGCAAGCTGCAAACAGAGCTAGAGAAAAGCACTGATTGGTGCTACTTAGGTTCTTGGAGCACAAATAGGCCCATTGCCAGGAATATAAAGTTGATTGTGCCAAAGTGTCAGGCAGTGGTTAGTGTGAAATTGGGCAGATGGAGGCTTAAATCTCTATTTAGACGTGAGACTCAATGGCTGACCTTCAGCCACTCACAATCTCTTAGCTGAGCCTACCGCACAGGGTTATTGTAAGGATAAAACCGGGGGTGGGGGGTGGGACACTAGGAACACCACTTTGAACTTACTGGAGGGAAAGCAGGATATAAATGCCATTTAATCGAGAGAAATACATACACCTAGGCTAAATACATCTGCAGTTTTTTAACTGTGTCAAATATGAATCAAATACAGTATAAAAGTAATTTTATAAGAGAAGGGACTTAGCAGAAAGATGGGGGAGAAAAGTGGTTTGGCTCATGTTTTAATGGGAGACTATCTAATTTGCATCTCCTAAAAAAAACAAAAACCCACCACCAACAACAGTAATACACAAATCAGAACACAGCTATCCTTTTCAATTTGCACCTTTCCAGATTGTGTGATGCAGTTCTTCAACCCCAAGATGTGTAGGAAAATGCATATATTGGGTGCAGTGTGCATAAAAATGCATTTATGGGTGAAAATAACATTAGAAGAGTTTGAAGAGGAGTTTGGATTTGATATCCCGCTTTTCACTTCCCGAAGGAGTCTCAAAGCGGCTAACATTCTCCTTTCCCTTCCTCCCCCTCAACAAACACTCTGTGAGGTGAGTGGGGCTGAGAGACTTCAGAGAAGTGTGACTAGCCCAAGGTCACCCAGCAGCTGCATGTGGAGGAGCGGAGACACGAACCCTGTTCCCCAGATTACGAGACTACCGCTCTTAACCACTACACCAAACTCATTGAATATAATGATCCATTATATTGGGGGAATGGGGAAAGGTTTATATTAGGAGAACTGCACAGTACAATGACTTCATACCCTCCAACATTTCTTCGATGAAAATAGGGACGTCCCATTCCATAATGATAATTTTACTATTTATACCCCACACATCTACTGGGTTCACCCAGCCACTCTGGGCAGCTTCTAACATATATTAAAATAATAAAATAATAAACATTAAACATTAAAAAACCTTCCCTATGCAGGATTGCCTTCAGATGGCTTGGTAGTCAAATAACTCCGTATCTTCCAACATTTCTCCAGTGAAAATAGGGACATCCTAAAGAAAAGCAGGACACTCCAGGATCAAATCAGGGACAGCTTCTGTAAATCAGGGGCTGTCCCTGGAAAAATAGGGACACTTTAAACAAAAGTGAGGGCCTTTCCACTCACTGGCTGGGACAATGACAGGTGACAGCAAATTATTTCTCAGTGAGAAATTGGGCAGGATATCTATAATTCCACAAATATAGAGAGCAGAGGCTTACCTCTTTTCCTGACAGCTGAAAATGGAGGGAGGTCAGTCCCCATGACTCTGATCTTATGTGTTTGACTCACTCTTCCACTGCACTGCAGACTGTTCGATGTTGCCCTATACCTAATGCAAGCCCAAGAGCTCAGCTGGAAGAAGTTAGCACCCTGACTTCACTGCCACCTCCCCATATTTACCGATAAAGATGGGAATTCCCTCCTTAGCTCAATCCCCTGCAGCACACCACTTGAAAGTGTGGCAAGGCTTCATAGGAACAGCCCAAATATAAGAATGTTTCTAAGATCTTGGGATTCCGTGAAACTGTCAATGCAGTGCAAGCGCAAGACATTTTGCTGCCTGAAGCAAAGGGCAAGATGGACGCATGTGCCATCTGCCTGCACAAGAGCCAGCTGGATTGGCAGTTGAATTTTATTCCAACACTGTTGACAGGAGAACATCCTCCACTGTGCCTGGGCCAGCAGGCTAAGTTAGGAGGACCAGAAAAGGGCAGGTGTCATGCATAGCTCAATCCTCCATCTGAAGGGAATAGCTGGGGTGGTTTGGAGGAACAGCCAGGGAACTGCCACCACTGTCTCCTAGCATATGTCGCTTCAGGGCAGTCACCTCACTCTGCAAAATGCTCAGCCCAGCCCTGTGAAATGTGGCTTGCCCTATCCTTAAGCCACCTATAGCTACCCATGTTTTGGGGCCTCATTTGAATAGAATTAACCAACCCATCTGCAGTGGGTTCCATGATCACTGCAGATGGTGACAGCAGTCACAAAATTAGAAGACGCCTGCTTCTTGGGATAAAAGCAATGACAAACCTAGACAGCATCTTAAAAAGCAGAGACATCACCTTGCCGACAAAGGTCCGTATAGTTAAAGCTATGGTTTTCCCAGTAGTGATGTATGGAAGTGAGAGCTGGACCGTAAAGAAGACTGATCGCCAAAGAATTGATGCTTTTGAATTATGGTGCTGGAGAAGACTCTTGAGAGTACCATGGACTGTAAGAAGATCAAACCTATCCATTCTTAAGGAAATCAGCCCTGAGTGCTCACTGGAAGGACAGATCCTGAAGCTGAGACTCCAGTACTTTGGCCACCTCATGAGAAGAGAAGACTCCCTGGAAAAGACCCTGATGTTGGGAAAGATGGAGGGCACAAGGAGAAGGGGACAACAGAGGATGAGATGGTTGGACAGTGTTCTCGAAGCTACCATCATGAGTCTGACAAAACTGCAGGAGGCAGTGGAAGACAGAAGTACCTGGCACGCTCAAGTCCATGGGGTCATGAAGAGTCGGACATGACTAAACAACAACAACAACAAACCAACTTGCTACACCTTCAACATCATAATCACTACCACTGCAACTAATAATAATAATAGTGAAAATTTAATAGCCAGAAGGCACTGAAAGGCTTTTATTTTTATTTTTATTTTATTTTTCATTTATATACCACCATTTTCTCCAAGAAGCTCAAGGTTGGCACACAGAGTTCACCTCCCTTCCCCCATCTCATTTAACCCCCACAGCAACCCTGTGAAGTAGGTTAGACTGAGAGGCAAGACAATGAACTTCATGGCCAAGTGGGGATTTGAACCCTGATCTCTCAGATCCTATTCCAACACTCTAACCATGACACCGCACTCGAATCAAAGATCGAAATCACACACAAAAAATGGAATAAATGCGAGTGATAAATCGAGTCCTCCATTAAAAGAGGGCACGTGTTGCAGTGCGACTGGCAACCCGACCCAGTGTTGTGGGGGTAATTGTAAACTATGGCCACAACCCCTGGTAGGTCAGTCCCATGTTGCTGGGGTGAAATCTGACCAATGGGGCATCGTAAAATACAGCAACGCGGGACCTATTTAAGTCCCTGCAAGGCTGCTGAGCTTCCTCTTTGGGGCTTTCGCATCGGAACACCCACCCACCTCACCCTATATTTAGGGCTTGTGCTTGACCTTGCTATGCCGTCGTGTGTTATCTGTCATTGGGACAGGGGCACGGCAGAAATTTTCCCCACTTGGCCGATTGGCTGGTGCCATTTGTGTTTTGCCTGCCACGTAGCAATTAGTCACAACTTGTAAGTTGTGGATAGGCTCTGGTTCAGGTGATAGGCGTAGCATGGGATGTGGCCACGCCTATGCAAATGCAGGATATTCTGGTAGAGGAATACAGGGACTCATTGGTTTGTCGGTCCCCAAAAGGGGTCCAGCTGGTGCCCGAGTCCTGGGGACATCAGGATAGCTGATAGGTACCCCTGCCAGCAGTTGTCCCTGGTGTTCATCTTTGTCCTACGAATGTGGCTCTGGGACAGTTCTGCCTGCAAGGGTGCAGGGAGATATTCGAACCAGAACCTATGCAACCACTCACTTGGTTGTAATCAATAAAGTTGTGGTCCAAATTCTGCCAAAAACCAAACCCAATTTCTGTCTCTTGTGTGAATTTATTTGGGGAGGGTTAAAGGTCTAAACACACAAATACATACATAATAAATAGATAAAGGTAAAGGCACCCCTGACCGTTAGGTCCAGTCGCGGACAACTCTGGGGTTGCATGCTCATCTCGCTCTATAGGGCAAGGGAGACGGCGTTTGTCGGCAGACAGCTTCTGGGTCATGTGGCCAGCATGACTAAGCCGCTTCTGGCGAAACCAGAGCAGCACACGGAAATGCCGTTTACCTTCCCACCAGAGTGGTATCTATCTATCTACTTGCACTTGATGTGCTTTCGAACTGCTTGGTGGGCAGGAGTGGGGATTTGAACTGCCGACCTTCCGATTGGCAAGCCCTAGGCTCTGTGGTTTAGACCACAGCGCCACCCGCATCCCTGGTACATAAGAAATAAGACTCCTCAAAACATTTCAGGTGCCGGAATGGTCAGAAATATCCACAGGTCACTTGTGAATATTGGCATATATAAAAATGCCAAACCTTTTGCAAAACCCAGATAACCTTTGGCTTAATTTTATAGTGTTGAAAGACCATGTATTTCTCTCCCGATGCAGGTGTTTAATTAACATAGCAAAGCTGGAAAGATTGTTGTTGCTGCTATAAACCAGGATTGAAAACCAGGAGTTACTTGTAGGCACGATGCTCATTCTTGGTCTAATAAACGGTAGTTTTATTAGACCAATATAATTACATCTGAACCTTCATGTGCCTCTTGGAGTGGGCTCTAGTGCAGTGAAGCTCATGCCGTAATAAATCTAAGATGCCACAATGCTCTCGGCTGTTTAATGTTCAAAAGAAGCACACAGTTTCTTGCATATATTCCTTTGCTGGATCTTTTACTCTTGCACAGCTTGGTACTCTACAGTGACTCTTGACTTAGAATTTCAATTGCGATTGATTGTGCAGCTGAGGTGTTCTATCTACCCCAATTTTGTGCAGAACAGGGAAAATTATCTGTCTTTCCAACAGAAATGAAAGCCATAACTCCTAAAGAATTCCATTGCCCTGGCAACCTTTCCTCCTTTCCCCCTTTTGCTTCTTTCCTCTTCCCTGCAAAACCACGTAATTTGCTGCGAGGTCTGAGTCTCTCAAGTGATTCATTGGCACATGTACTGCAAGCTCTTGCCATTGTCTAGGTGCATAATTCTCTTTTGGTTGGTTATTTGTATCAATGCTTAGGAAATATAAACCTCCACCAGAAATAGAAGGGGGGGATAGAGAGAGAGAAGCATGAAAATAAGACTTGGGGAGATTATTTAGCGGCCTGACCCCTCCTGCCCCTTCCCCAGTACTAAAGCTCATGGATCATGAATATTGCCAAGTGACTAAGCAGACATTTTCTTTCAGGTTGTAAGTGGTTCCCAAGACCTGCATATGAGTATATGTTTGCTTATCGACATGGAGGAGAAAAAACAATTTTCTGTAGTTCTGGTTAGCATTTGTACCCTGAGAAGCTGTAATACCCCGAGAAGCTGTAATAGATAAATGAATACCTCTCTGAATTTATTTGCTTTTTTCAGATGCATGCAAGCCAGGGAGGAAGAGGAAGAGAGAGGCAGGCAGGCAGGCAGGCAGGCAAAGAAAGAAAGAAAGAAAGAGAGAGAAAGAAAGAAAGATGTGCATTTTTTTAAAAAAAACAAATTTTATAAACACACACGGTTTACATAAAACAGTATAAAATATTCATTAAAATAGCAATTTCAGAAGACTTAAAAAACTGTAGACATAATAAAAAAATATCAAAATATAGAGAAAATCAGCATTTTCTAAAGGAAACACAACAAAATTGCATTCCTGCTTAGGCTTGCCTAAACAAAAAGTTTTTAGCAGTTGCTGAAAACAGCACAATGAAGACACTTGCATAATAGTAATGGTCAGGAAATTCCCAACAGTCCATTTTTACCAGGGACACTCTCTGTTGTTTTTTCTTACCTACCTCAGATAAACTGTTATTCTTATTTTGCCCATATCTCTGCCCTCTGGGAATGCCTTGTCCATTTTTTTAAAAAAATATATTGTTTATGTGAGTTGTCTTCCAGTAGGATTTAGCAGTGGCCTCCAGAGGTTAAGCATGAGATCTGAGTAACTCCGTTAGGAGGAAAGGTTGCAAAAAATGAGGCTTCTTAAGTTGAGGAAAATCAACTTAAGGGAGGGACATCATAGATGTGGTAGTAGATGCATCTTGGGGAAGAGCCATAACCCAGCATCTGCTTGGCATGCAGAAGGTCTGAGATTCCATCGTTGGGATCTCTAGGGAGCTTTGGGAAATCCTGGAGAGTCCCTACCAGGTAGAGAAAACTGAACCAGAATGACTGATGATCTGATTCAGTATAAGGCAGCTTCCTATGTTCCTATCTCTGTTTCCTCTCTGTCTCATAATGCTAGAACCTACACCCTCTGGAGTTGATTGACAGCAGAATCCAGGCATACAGGAGGAAGTACCTCTCCATCCATGCAGCACATAAGTAAATTATAGAACCTGCCCCCACAAGATGTGCTGCTTTTGAGCCCCCAAATAGCTTGGGACCAGTGGCGAGAAAAGAAAAACCCACTCAGGTGTGACCACCAGGATGTGTGCAGGGAACTCTGTGGGTTCACACACAAAAAATCGATCTGCGGCTCCCTCTGCCCTTTAAATTCTCTCTCCTCCCTGGGTGGTTCCTTTGCAGCTGCAGTTTAAGAAACAAAATGTTGTGCTTCCCTCGGCATCTCCCTCCACCCTTCGTAGACATTCCCCGTGAAGGTCGTTTCCTCCAAGAGACAAGAGGCAAAGATGACATGAGCGCTCGAGTGCAGCCATTGTTTTTCCATGCACAAAAAAAGCTCTAGCAAACAGATTAAAATTTAACGTGGGGAAAGGTCTATTAATCTATTATTAATTAATATTCCATATGTTGCCTGGAAGGCAAATGAGGGTCTTTTGAAGCCATCTGGATTGAAGTGTCTTCTGGAAGCCCGCAGAATGGAGATGCAATGGAACTCGTCTGCCACATGCCAAGTTGCAAGGTAGCTGGAAATGCCGGTGATGAGATAGTGATATCAGATGGGGAAGATGGCTGCACACTTTGCAACAAGGGAAGAACCTGCCATGTCCTTCATCAAACTATGGATCTGCATTTCTTCTCCAGAGAGGGGGGAAATGAGGTGTTGGGGGGTTCATTGTTGTTTTGTGGGGGGAGGGGGAAAGTGTATACTGTCATCATCAAATAGCTGGTTTAATGGAGGACAGTTAGTGCTAAAATAATAGACAAGACATGCTACTGGCTACCTATCAGCTTCTGGGTGCAATTTATGCCATTGATTTACACCAAAAGGTCTCTGTAAGCCCCACCTCCAGGAGTCCTTAAGCACATGGCTGATCATCTGCTATTTACTATCAGGATGCTGTCAGCGGCTCCTGGCTGGTTGCCCAGGAAATTATAAAGACAAGGAAAAGTTTCTTACCATCCTTTTTTATTTCAGTCTTTACAGAAAGAGGCTAGAGAACCCAGCCTCTTGGATAATGCCATTGTCCGAGTGAATCTCCACCCCATCTCTCTGACTTCCTCATTCATCACTTCTACGGGTGCTGGTATATGCCCTCTGTCCTTGAGCTCTTTGCTCTCCTACTTTTAAGGCTCGCCGGGTTTTGGAAGATGGAGTGTCTGGAATGCTTTCTAATGAAGTGTCAGCCTGTTGTTGCTCTGGCTCTCCCATTATTTCCCAGCTCTCCCCCCCCCCATCTCTGAGCTGTGACTTCCCGCAAACCACTGCTGTAAATCTATACTGTCCTCCTCTTCCTCCTTCCTGGAGGGAACAGGATGGGGAGGTGGTCCTCCACCATTCCTCCTCTGCCCAGTCCCTGACATTTACGCGGGGAGTATGTTTGCCCAGTCCCCTCATTTGCTTGGAAGAAGGTTCTCAGGCTCCCTCTTTGTGTGGGGAGGATGGAGGTGAGAGGGATCACATCATTGTGCTGGCCAATCTGCTGGTGGCCAGCTGTTCCCATTTAGAGGTTAAGTGCCACCTTTTACCTCTGCATTCTGAGCCTTTGTACTCATCCTCTGAACAGGGCTAGGGTGAAAGGTGGTATACAAAATTAATATATAAATAATTTTGGGAGGTAACATAGCACCCCAGTTCTTACATCAGGGATCACTACTTGAAATCTGTTGCCCAAGGTTGCTGAAGGCACTTCTCTACCATTTGGGTTGATTGCCTCCACAATCGTCTATCTCCCACTGATTTAACTGCTGGGGAAAGCTCAGTGGTAGAGGATCTGCTCTGCATACTGACGGTCCCAGGTTCAATCCTTGCAATCTCCAAACAGGGCAGGGAAACACCACTTGTCTGAAATCCCAGAGAGTCGCTGCCAGTGTGTTTCAACAATAATGGCCTAGATGGACCAATTGGTCTAACCCATGAGAAGAAATGGACTGGAACTAGAGGGTGTAAAACAAGGTATGACTGCCATTTCTTCCCCCTTGGACCAAGTAATAGGTAACATATAGCTTAATGTCATTGTACTCTGAGTTGCCCCATCCTGCTCATCTTCATTGGCTGTCATATGCAGGGCTGTGGAAACTCAGAAAGTGATGGCATTGTAACACACATTTCTATTGCTACATTGTGTTACAAGAACAATATATAAGGCTGCTGTCTTAGGCAGCAGCCATATTTTCTCCATAATATACCAGTAGGAACATAGAAAGCAACCTTATCCTGAGTCAGGTCATAGATCCATCCAGCTTAGTATTGTCTACAGCAAATTGTGTGTTGCGACACGTTAGTGTGCTGGCTGCAGTGTGTAGGTGTGTGGCACAAGCGCTCTTATAAAGGGTTAGTTTAACCTCTGATTTGCTTAGTGAAACTGAATTACTGTGTCACGAAATGAAGCATGTCTAAAAAGTGTGTCTCCAACATGAAAAGTTCGGAAAGCTCTGGTCTACCTTGACTGGCAATGACTCTCCAGGTTGACAGACAGGAGACTGTCCCAACACTACCAGGATCTGCCAAGGATTGAAGCTGGGACATTTTGCATGCAAAGCAGATGCTCTACCACCGAGCTATGACCTTTCCCAAATAACACATAATTCCGACCTGACTAACCAGACTAAAATGATTAGAATGGTCAGAAGAAACCAAGACCATTTGGCATAAGCAGAAGGTGATCAGATCTGAAGATCTACTGTAATAGGGAGGGGACAGCTAGCAATTGTTCTGTCCATCTTTAGTGAGTGTCTTAGGGTACTTTGACTTGGTGTGTAACTGCTGCTGCTTGAGAAAGCCCAGGATGAGTTGCCTAATGTATTTGAAATGTGGAAAAACTGCTGCACTTGCAAGAAGATGGGACAGTACCACCTCAGTGAATTATGAACTGCCACTATTACTCAGCAAGTCTATGGCTGAGCCTGTTTTTAGGATTCTCTCCTTAGTAGTTCATCCAAGAAAGTAGCTCACCAGGTCACAATATTGCTGATGTGGTTCCAGGAGTGATCCTAATATTTAAAGTACTGGCAAAAATGTTTTTGAGTTTGTTTGTTTTAAAAAAAAATTGAAACAAAACAGAAACATAGGAGGGAAAGCCAGTGGTGGAGCTTCATGCTCCAGCACTGGGGGCGGAGAGCAGGCAGGGGTGGGTCTCACACGTGTCCCGGGGGCCGGGGGGCGCCACACAAAGGGGCATGATGCGCCTGCAGGGGTGTGACACACATTCTGGGGGTGTGGCGTGCTGCCTGTGGGGGCAGGGTGCTCAGTGTGGGCAGGGGGGCAGCTGCGATGGAACCCCACTGCCTTCCTCTTCCTCCGCCCCTGGGGAAAGCACTGTTTCTGATGTCAGAGAGTCTTGTGAATATGCAAATTGGAACAGAGACAACTACATTCCATTAAATGTAGATCACCAAGGAGAAAGTTCCAGCCTTTAAAAATAAAATAAAAATACACTTAGCCAGATTTTATTGTAATGCACCACATTTACTGAATATTCAGATTGAAAGATAACACTTTAAATCATCGTTATTTTGGGATGGTTTATTGAATGCAATAGAAGAAAGGCCAATGGTAATAAATATGTTTGTGGGGAAATGACCTAGCTTGTGTAGCTGCACATAGCTGTAAATGGGGCACATTTACACAATAAAGTCACAGATTTATTGCTTCTGTTTGCTGGCAGTGACCAGCTTGTGTGTGCTATTTCATTGTGTACAAATAAAATTGATGGGAACTGTACACCAGCCTAGTAGAAACCTGGCTGTTTTAGTGAGCAACACTCCCTCTCTTAGTTCACAAGTGGAAACAGAGCTAAAATGAATTTATTAAGCTGAATAAAAAAAACATTTTAGCATAAATTCCCAGCCAGCAGTATGGTTTTGAGTAAGGTGGTATCATTTTCCATTCTGTCCCATATTAATGGCACGCAGCTCTGTTTCCATTCCACTGCAGGGCATCTTCCATCAAAAACTACATTATTCACTTCACTGCAGGCATACCAGGTTCTGCCCAACATTGTGGGTGTCCGGTGTGACATGCCTGGTGTCACACATGTGGTGGAAATAGGCCCAATGGAGCCCACTGCACACTCAGAAAGGCCCGATGAGGCCTGCCCAGGCTCAATCGGGCCCTCTCACTGAATTGCGGCAGGCCCCATTGTGCCTTTCTGAGGGCACAATGGGGCCTGTTGGGCCTTCTTCCAATGTGTGGGCCTGGGAATATTGAGGAAGCCTGACCCCCCCCCCTGAATTGGGGGAGAGGGGCTCAGTCCCCAAAGCCCTACAAAGATGGCTTTCAAGCTTGCAAATGGGATTTGACTGGTGAGTTGCCCCATCCACCTGTCAATGTTGACCCACAGGGTGGGGCCAGATCTTTATCCACCCCAGTGTAAACAATATTGCGCTAGAAATATAAATAGTCTGGCTCAGTCTATGACAGCTTCCTATGTTCCTATACGGTGCTACAGAGACCTTTGACATTATATTGATTCTGCTTTGCCCATAGAAAGAAACAGGATGGAGAGGAGGCTAAGGTGGCATCTTTTGCCATCTAGTGTCCACCAAAGTCTCTCAAGATTTGCAGCCAGTAAGATGCTCTAATGATCTGAAGCCGACTCTAGTAGCCTGAAGGCTGGCCACATAATAAACAAAAAGGTAAGAACATTATTCCTTCATATTCTCCTTCTCGTTGTGCCATTATGTTGTTAATCTGTTTCATGTCATTCATTCCGGAGAAACTAACACTTGTCAGGGTTGAATTAATGACATCCAGTGTCTATAATTTACATGAATATGGTTATGTATAGATCAATTGCCATTATACCTCTGCAATATTTGCATTCCGTGGGAGAGCATAATAGCTGGGAGATGTGTGTATGTTTAAAGTGGTAATCTCTGTGGCTTTTTGTTGTGTACAAGGCAATAAATGGCTGTTGCAATTGACTAAATGCCATTGCGCAGCAGTTCATTGTAATTATGCTACAAAGGAGTGAATATGGTTGTTATTATGCCATAAGCCATCAAGCGGGGCAGGGGGAAAATTCTATCTTTGCTTTGTGCTGGGAGGACTTGGCAAAGTTGTTTCTGCCTTTGCCTGGTATTTTTGAAAGAGGAAGAATGAAGAAGCAATTTAAAACCAACTCGGTAACAAAGAAGGGATGGACATTCTCCCATTCTTTGACAGATCCAGTTCAGTTCTTATTAAATTTAACAAGCTTAAGGCCTAAATGCCAAGCGCACGGGGATTGGGAGGTGGAGATTTTAAAGTGCTAAAATATACACACTTCCTTGTGTATATTGGAGAGGCACCAGTTCAACATGGTCTACCCTTGAAAAGGACCTTCCTCCAGTTAGGGGTTGCACTCAAACTTTGCTTTTCCATCTACTCCCCACTTCCCCAAACTCAAAAAAAACCTTATTTTTTTATTGTGGAGGGCTTCATCAACAGGGGAGAGGACCTGCAGGATATTCTCCTTGGTGCTGCTATGGGCAAAGTGTCTTTTCCAACTACTGTATTATGGGGCTTGATGGCAATCCCATGTTTCTGGCACAAAATTAATTTCTGTAAGACCCATGCTCTGAATGCCTTTGGCTGTGGACAGTGGTGGAGGAAGCCACTCGGGCACCTGGGACGGTACACCCAGGGATGGGGCGAACCACCCATAGGGGCAGGGCGCTCCGCAGGGCCTCCAGAGTCTGCCTATCTCTTCCCACTCAGCCGCCCTACAGCTGGGGGAGGAAGCGGCCGAACCGTTTGGGCAGCACAGAGCCTGCGTGCGCCCAAGCTACCGCGTCTCTCCCAGGCCCTGCAGCGAGTGCTGCCTGGGATTTTGTCACCCCCCTTAGTGGTGACACCCAGGGCGAACCGCACCCACCACATACCCCTTCCTCCACCTCTGGCTATGGAAGTAACACCACCAGGCCTCTCCTCTGTTATGGGAGTTTATTTTGTTCCAGTGAGAGCTTGAGGCTCACAGGGACAGTAAGGGGTATTCTGGTGGTGTCAGGTTATAGCAGACAAGGACAGATGAAGCAGGTACGGTCCAGTCAAGGTAAGAAAAGAAAAGTCATAGCAGAGAAGGGCAGGTCAAGGCAGGAAGAATCTGGCCAGAAGCTCTCTTGTACAAGGAGTGGAGGGAAAGCAGGACCTCAGAAAGCTTCACATGATCCCTATTGGTTGACACCCTGTTCAACATGAATTTCTTCTGAGTAGATATAGTTAGGGTTGCACTGTTAAGTAGTCAAAAATTCACACCAAAAATTGACTTCTTTTTTTTTTAAGGTTTTAAAATTTCCTCATGAACTGTTGGAGAATGTTAGTCTTTCCCAGAAGAATATTCATTGCCACACACACACACACACACACCCACACACACCTGCCCACATTTTATCACTCACCATTAGAATGGACAATTTTTAGGAGGGGTATTCTCAATCAGTCCTAACCATCTAAAAACGAGTATGCATTTAAATACTGTTTTAAAATGTATTTTCTCTCAAAATGTGCATTCCTCAATGCATTTTCCTTTCTTTTCCCTTCCTTCCTTTTTTTTTTTTTTTAAAAAAAAAAGATATAAAATTGAGTTAAGGAAACATACCGTACAGGGAGTTCAGAATAAAAAGGGAAAGACAGCCACAACAAATACATCAGACAGACATATCAGAGAGCAGGCGATATATCAAGTTCGTAATAAAGAACAGGAAACATTAATTTTTATTATATTTCCCTTCAAATATACAGTTCTAAATGTATCTTGATACCTTTTTCTTTGAGATGAGAACTGCTTCGAAACATACAACAACTATGGCTACTTGTGAATCATTAAGAATGCAACCCAAAACATGTCTAGTCCAAAGTAAGTCCCGCTGGATTCAATGGGGTTTACTTCCCAGTAAGTGGGGCTGGGATCGCATCCACTTTTATGATGTATGCATTAGCCTGTCTCGAGCCATTTTGCTGCCTTAGCTGAAGGACAAAATGGCGCCCTTCCCAAGCCTATATGAAGAAGTCAACTGGACTAGCAGCTAATGATTCCTTCAGCACTGGCAGTGGGATTGTGTGCTCCACTACAGGCTAGTTTACTGGGCACAGGCCAGACCATGCAGCACATGCAGCAAACTCTTTATTTGTTGTGTGTTCCTCAGTTTACCTGGGTATCCTGTCTACTTAACACAGCAAGTGATTAGGTGTGGATGCCACCTCCCCGGCATCCACAAATTGGGTTCCACCATGAGTAAGAGCATGTGTTGTGATCGGGACCTGGCAAGACACATCCCATCCTGTGGGGGTCGGGCCGGTAGCCGGCCTTAGCAGCTATAGGGCATAGAGGTGTTGCTGGGCAAAGCTAGATGTAGCAATTTGTGATGGACAGCTTAGCGTCCTATATATTCCTCTGCACGCAGGGTGATCTTCCTCTTGGCTTCGAGCTTCTGATCACCCATCCTGCCCCCCCTCTTTTTCTTAGGCCTCTGTGCTTGACCCTGCAACTGCCTGTCATGGGGTCGTCTGCTTTGGGGCAGAGGCCCAGTAGGAATTTTTCCACCTGGCTGATTGGCTGTTGCCAGGTGGTTTTGCCTACTGCAGTAGCAATTTGTCACAACTTGTAAGGTTGGCGGTTAGGCATTGATTCCTGTGTGGATTGCTGGATTGGGCAATACCCATATCCAGAATCATGATGAAACTGGGAATCCCGTTAAAGGAATCCGGCGACTCTTATGCTTTGTCCGAGCCTCCGGTAGGGGTTAGGGCTGTGGCTGAGTCCCCGGGACCATGGGGAGAGTGAAGCGTTGTCGCCCAGCTCCTTAACTCTCCTCAGTGGCCTTCTCCCAATCGCTGGTTCTAGGCCAGCCTCTGTCCCGGTAGGACAGTAGTCTGAACCAATGCCTACGCAACCACTCACCGAATTTGTATTTAAATAAAGTTGTGGCCTAAATTATTGCCAAAAACCCAAATATAAATTATGTCTCCTGTGTCAATTCATTTGGGGGGGGGGGGGTGACTTGAGGTCCTTGATACGCAACATCCTTTTTCTTGCATGTCAGAACTGGTGTTCCATGGCCACAGCAGAATGAGTCACTAGGACAGGACAGGACATTTATATGATGCCTAAGTATACCACGGGACGCGGGTAGCACTGTGGTCTAAACCACTGAGCCTCTTGGGATTGCCAATCGGAAGGTCATCAGTTCGAATCCCCGCGACGGGGTGAGCTCCCGTTGTTCGATGCCAGCTCCTGCCAACCTAGCAGTTCGAAAACACATCAAAGTGCAAGTAGAAAAATAGGTACCTCTCCGGTGGAAAGGTAAACGGCATTTCCGTGCGCTGCTCTGGTTTCGCCAGAAGCGGCTTAGTCATGCTGGCCACATGACCCGGAAAAACGTCTGTGGACAAGCGTCAGCTCCCTCGGCCACTAAAATGAAATAAGCGCCGCAACCACAGAGTCGTTCACAACTGGACTTACCTGTAAGGGGTCCTTTATCTTTTTTAGTATACCACAAACAAATGTTACATAGAATGAAGAACATCCTGTATTTACTACCACATTTAGGTATGTGCTACCTTACTTTTGTTTCATCAACAGTTTTACCAGGGAGAGTTATTTGTCATGTTTGCCCTTGATTGTATTTTAACCTCTGCTGCTATCTCAATATCAAGTTACAATTGCTCAGGCTACTAGTGCCTAGCACATTCTGATCTCTTTGCTGCAGTTCTCAAAACATTTCCTTATATAAAGGATCACTCCAAGAGGCAGAAGTGAGTCTCAGTAAATCCATAGCTGGGTTTGCACAGTAATCCTCTGACCACAAAAAAGGAGATGCAATGTTTTGTTTCATCCAAACAAAGTTTGCATACCGGTTCTAAAACATGTGTGAGATGCTGCAAGTTAAGTCAGAGAGATTTGCAGTCCACGGTACAAAAAAATCCTGTTTGAATGAAAGCGCTAACAAGCAGCTTTTCTGCGTCTAGTCAGAGCTCTGCTGTTTCAGGAAAGAAATGAGATGGTATGATTGGTCCAAGATTGTCACCTTTTGTATTTCTTTTTCACCTGTGACAGAAGTAGAGAAGGATAAAACAAAGGAGGGGGAAGGCAGTTTCTCCCTTCAAGAAAACGATGTTCTTATGCTTAAATTATCAATAGGAAATTAAAAGAGACACGAATTTAGGCAGGTTTCATAGAAATATCAATGTAATCCTCCTGCCTAACATTCTATGTTGTTCCATTTTTCCACTGCTATTGCAGTGCTTGGAAATGTGTAGAAAATGAGAACCAAAGAATGAACAGGGGGTTCCTTTGAGAAAGACCTAATGAAGGGGTAGCTAGCATGTTATTGTTTCCAGTAGCTAGCATGTTATTGTTTCCATGTTATTGTTTCCAGTAGCACCTTAGAGACCAACTGAGTTTGTTCTTGGTATGAGCTTTCGTGTGCATGCACACGAAAGCTCATACCAAGAACAAACTCAGTTGGTCTCTAAGGTGCTACTGGAAAGAATTTTCTATTTTGTTTCGACTATGGCAGACCAACACGGCTACCCACCTGTAACTAGCATGTTATTGGACTCCTACTCTCATAATCTCTGATTATTGGCCATGCTGGTTTGGGGTGATGGGACGGGAATGCCGACGACTGAGGGATCATGGTTCAAGCAAGGTGAGACCAGAAGCTCCTGGTTCCCAAGACACAGGCAACTTGTAGGGAGACCAAGGTGCATGTTCAGGACAACAGGCGGTGTTCTTGCAGCCGATGTCAAACATCCAAATTGCCTTAGCAAAGTTCTGGCACAAGTGGCTGAGTTAGATAGCAGAGCTAGGTAGTAAATGCCTGGAGGCCTTGCCCCCTCAGTGCTGCCTCCCAGCCAGGTTAAGAGCCAGCTCCTTCTTCTGCAGACAGCCTCTGAGGTAATGATTTTCCCCCACTCAGGGAACCTTAATTCTCCAAGGAGGATGTGGACTGACCAGCCTTCAGAATCTGGCAGCAGAGGTGTCTCCTTGGGGCTCAGACTCACGTAGGACATACCAGGGACAGCATTCATCTCCTTTGTGGAGCTGCAGTTGACAGAGAATTCTGCCTCCAAGGAAGACTAATCCAACAACACCTGGAGGGTCCCACCTTGGCTCTTTCTGGTCGAAAGTATTAAGGGCTTTTTGAGATTATTGAGAGGGGACAACTGATCTCCCTCTGTGGAGGGAAATCAACAGCAGACTCTCCAACTATGCATAGGGTAGAGACGGTGGATAGAGATCTCTCCCTCCCCCCCCCTTTCATAATACCAGAACTTGGCTTTATATTGCAATTGAATGCAACACAAACTTTCCCCACAGGGTAAATCCTTATTGCCCTTTGTTGGTTTGGGGCCAGATCCTATGCGGGGAGGCAGGAATTGCTGGACAATGGACAGCTCCAAGAGAGCTACTTGTTGCAGCGGAGGTTGGAGGCAAACTGAACCTCTGCCCCTAGATTATTTTTCCTAGGCTCCACCCCTTTGTGTAGAATTAGATAGGGCCTTCTGTCTGGCCCAGGGATCAGCAACCTTTATCAGCCATGGGCCAGTCCACCGTCCCTCAGACCATGTGGTGGACGGGACTATATTTTGCTAAAAAATAACAAATAAAAAAACGAAAGGATTCCTATGCCCCACAAATAACACAGATATACATTTTAAATAAAAGCACACATTTTACTCATGTAAAAACACCACAAATAACCCAGAGATGCATTTTAAATAAAAGGACACATTCTACTCATGTAAAAACACGCTGATTCCTGGACCATCCATGGGCCGGATTGAGAAGGCGATTGGGCCGCATCTGGCCCACGGGCCTTAGGTTGCCTACCCCTGGTCTGGCCTGAAGACAATCACTCCTCCTACATTTAGTGGCCTCCCACCTGAACTGCCTCCTGAATTGCTGGACTGGTGATGTATTTTGGGAGGCACTGGGTTCCTCCAGCTCAGAGGAGGACATCTAGGTCTGCTCAGTGGCGTAGGAAGGGGGGCAATGGGGGTGGGGCACCCTGGGTTCCACCCTAGAGGGGGTGACATTCTGGGTGCCCCCTGCGACACCCAATCCGAGCTCTGTGGCTGCCTGGTAAAAAGCCACACTAGGCGGGAGGCTCACAAACCTGCTCGGCGCACGCTTTGCTATTTCCGGCTCGGGCGGAGGCGAGGGGTGGAGGCGAGGAACCCCTCGCCTCCACCCGAGCCGGAAATAGCAAAGCACGCACCGAGCAGATTAGCCGTCGGCACGCACTTTGCTGCTTGGGCTGCAGGCGGAGGCTAGCTGCGGGCCAAGCCCTGCCCCTCCTGCTCGGGCTGCAGCCAGAGGGGAGGGGCAGGCTTCTCTTGGGCCGCTGATGCCCCTCCCTGGCTCGCCTCCGCTCTGTAGCATCGCTACGCATGCGTTGAAGGTAATGACGTATGTGTCATACGTAGCGACGTTGCGCATGCGTGCTACAGAGTGACTCCGCCCCCGGGTGCCCCCAGGTTTGCCGCCCTGGGTGGTGAAGCAGCTTCCACCGCCAGTGGGTCTGCTTCTGGCTCTAGGGCCTGTTTCTGCAGGAGGTTGTTTCATGAGTTGTAGGCCTAGCAGTGGTCTGATTTCTAGCAGCAGGCTCAGAGCCCTGAACGTGGTCCAGCTGCTCAGCTGGCTCTCTGCAGCCTCTTAGCAATCTCTGTTGCTACTGGACTCAAGGGTTGTGACACTCTGGGGATTTGTAGGGGTGTCCTCTTTTCCCTGCACAATTGACTTGCGTTTCATTTCTCAGAGTGTTCATTTTGACAGTTCAGCCTTGTTATTGTCTGCCTTCCAGGACCTTCCTTCCTTCTCCTTCTAATGCGCGCCTTACTTTTGCGTGAGCGAGGTATACATTCCCCCTCACTGTCATCTAGCACAGAGGTAGCTTTGTGCTAGGGCAGCACCCCATCTTTGATAATTCTGCAGCATTGGATTCAATTTCAGATAAGCAGGTTTTGACGAAGAACAAAATGTCACCAGGTTAGTTGTCTGGGAATGCCACGTACATCTTTGTGGGAAGGAAGACGTAGGGGTGAACGGCCTGGTTTCTATTTTTACGTGAACTTCTCTTGGGTCACAGAAAGAGTAAATAAAGCTTAATTAAGGAAATGGAAGAAAACATTGCAAGTCCATATTTCACACGCACCCCCAAAGAAAACAACTCCTACAACAGAACAAACTATAAATCATGAAACCTAATATTCTAATTTTGCATGCTACATAGATATCCTACTCAAAAAGCAATTTTCTGGGTGGGAATTTACACAGTCCCCCAGACTCACCTTGTATCTATATCTTTGCATTATTTTAAATCCCAGCAACTTTCTATTTTTTAAAATTGTTTTCTATTACAAATATTTCCCATACAAACATTAAACATTGATTTCCCTCCCCCCCGGTGTGGTTCATTTAGTTATCCATTACTATTGTATATATAATTACTCCATATCCCCCCTCCTTTTCACTATATTTCTGCTTCATTAATACTGCTGAAATTACTCTAACCCTGCTAACGTTTCAACCTGTTTACAATAATTCTCCAGGTATTCTACAAACATTTGCCAATCCTCTTTAAAAACTATTTATTCCTGCTCTATTATTCTGTTAGTTTGCCAACTCTACATATTCCATTAGTTTCATCTGCCACTCCACCTTCGTTGTTGAAACCTGGGATGTTGTTTGCTCCAACTGAGCGCTAAAGGGGTGGATTTTTTTGTGGGGCAAGTTCCGGGAAGAGGGGGGGGAGCTCAGACACAGAGCTTTATATTATTATTAAAGATTTTCTTGGTTTACAAAGTGTGTGTAATGTCTCTCGTATTTTTCCATAAAACATTTTTACAGATCAATTTTAGTTGTTGAGACATTAGGGGGAGAGGGGGGAAGGAAGTGGGTGGGATGGGTGGGGTGGGGGAGATGATGTTTCTATTTTCCTTAATATATGTAGGATTTGGTATCAGTGTCGCTTGTGTTGGTTCTCTGTTGTTTGCTTGTGTTTCTTTGGCGGTGAGAGGTCGCGATTGGCGTAGGGTTTGATTGTTCATTTGTGGTTGGCTGTGGTGGTCTTTGGTTTCCTGTGTGAGTGGGGTGGGTGGGTGTTTTGGATCAGGTTAGCCATATTGATTTGTATGCTGTCGGTAGATTATTGTCATTCTCTTGTTGGGCTGCGTGTGCGATGAAGGGGGACCATACGGGGGTGAAGGTGTCTTCTTCTGTTTGTCCCCATGCTAGTTTTAGGTTGCTGGTTAATTTTTCTAGTAGGGCTGTAGAATGTGGACACAGAGCTTTTAAGGGCAGACCTGTGCCTGGAAAGAACAGGGGGAAAGGTAAGTGTGGATAAGCCAGTGCAATGTAGTGGAAGTGTTGGAATAGGGCCTGCAAGAAAAGGGTTCAATTCCCCAGTCAGTCATGAAACTCACTGGGTGACCTTGGGCCAATCACCTTATCAGAGTCTAGCCAACCTCACCAGGATAAACTGTGATGATAAAATTAGGAGAAATAGAACCATGTTTGCCACCTTGAGCTCTTTGGAAGAAAGGAGGGACATGAATGTCATAATAACCCCCTCCAAAAAAGATAGAATACTTTAATGTGTTTCTGCTCTAGCATAGGTAAAAGCTTTCCTGCCCAATAACCATAAGCAGATGGGGATGAGGAGCATTATGTAAGTTTATTATTCCCTCTAATGTAGAGGTGTAAAACATCACCTCCCCCTCAACAGAAAACAATGATGAGATAATATAATGAGCTTCTTTCAACTCAGAGCCCCAAGCTTGTGCATGTTCTATATATTTAGCAAGAACAAATCTTTGAATTAATTGACTGTAGCATTCATAACCATCTTAAATGCAGATAACAGCTGTTCGCCAAAGGTGTGCGGTGCTTTATCACTCCCTACTCTGGTTTCCATGGCTCATCCTTAATTTAAGCTGAATGTTCCTTGGTGGGAAAGAGAAAATAAGCTTAATATTAAAGTAATTTAGTAACTCGCAATGGGGATCAAGTCTGGCTTCATTTTCATTTTTATTACATTCAGTCAGAGCTGCACTGGTGTTTCGCAGGGCAGTATGGAGAAGGGATTGGGAACTGGGTGATCTTTCTCAAGAAGACTCGCTGTCTGGAAAGGTTCATTGGCTTGAAGGGAATCAGTAGATTGTTTAGCTTAGTCCCATGTCATGGAGTAAGGCATTCTATACATCAGCGATGGAGAAGTTATGGCCCTCCAGATGGTTTTGGGCTACAACTCCCATCATCTCTTGCCCTTGGAGCTGATGGGGGCTGGAATCAAACAACATCTGGAGGACAACAGGGGTTTCCAATCCCTGCTATACAAAACTTCTCCCCAAATCTTGCCTGGCCATTTTACTGAAAAACTTCAAGGAAGATGGCTCTACGACCTCCCTGGAAAGATTGTCTGTTCAGCTCTCCCCTTGTGCATTTTGGGAATATGGCAGCGATCAGCCAAATATTCCTTATAAAATAACCATGAAGGTACGGGTGTTTCATGATGGTACTAGTAAACTAGACCATATGGATTTGAAATGGTAAAGTGAAAAGCTGCATTAAAATGAAATATATCAAATATATTTCACCGAAGTCCAAAGAGCATGCAAGGAAACACTGTCTCCACAAGGGAGAGACATAGCCACACATGCATTATGTCCAAAAGCACGGTACAAGAAAACATGTGCTTCTATTCCCAGATCAGCATGGGTGCAAGCACTAGCATTTTTTATTTTCACTCAGAACCAAACATGAGTTAGAAAATAAAGAAGGATCTTGTATTATTATTATTATTATTTTTAAGAAACAATGGTAAAGTAATATTTTCTGGGATGGGGCGGAGGGCAACTGTAATTAATTTCCCCATTATATTTAAAAAGCAATGAAAGTATTTTGTTTAAATGAACTGATTTCATCTAACGGGTGTTTCAACCTCCAGAAGCTGAATGCACAGTATTGGTGTATCTAATTGCCTAATTAAGTTATCTCAGTCCCTAAAGAAAGGTGAGCATTCAAGACTGGTTCATAGTTCTTTCAGATAGTGGCAGGTGACCCCTGCTGTCATCTCAAGGAAGCAGGGGGAGGAAATAGTCCTCTGTCTTGTATTTCAAAGTGCTAGCTTGCCAGCTACTCTTTGAATAGAACAGCCCCCTGAACTTAAATCACTTGCCAAGTCAATAGGAAACACTTCAGTACCGTATACCTTTTTGCTCTCCAAGTCTTGCTGTGTTGTGCGCTGGTTGTTAAGAAAACATCTCTTGGGTCTCTGATTGTGTTGGTTTTATTTCTCCTTCCCTTTTAAAGGAAATACTTGAATAGGTTATCAATTCTAACCTAGAAAATGGAAAGTCAAATTGTTGTTGCAGTGACTTTATGTATCTCCAGCAAAATGGTTTGATAAATATGTGCATACATTGTTATTAATCAAGGGCATTGTGGCAGGGGGGAAACTGATTTCACTATGGCTGCATTGGCTGGGGTATTTTTTTTCTTCTTTATGTTCTTCTGTGGATCTTGTAGCTCTTCATGCTTAGCATTGGAATTTATAGACCTTCTGGGTCCATTGACAGAGGAGGGGGCCCACTTCTGGAAATTGCACAAGGCCTCCTCAGACCTAGAACTGGCCCTAAACCATAGCACAAGCTAGTGCTGATCACTACAGATTAGTCAGCATTTTTTTCCCAAGCATTTGTGGTGATGAGCATACAGCCTAAGTCTTTGGGTGACACTGGCTGCATATAAATTTCTGACAGGCAGTCAAGATGTGTTCAATTTCCAGCAGCTGACATAGACATATTGATCAAGGTTAACTGGTTTATCTATGAATTTAAAACAATCACTTTCCACATTGATGCATAATTATGATTTGTAAACGTTAGAAATTTAACAAGATAAGAAGAGCACACATGGATCAGGCCAAAATCCCATCTAGCCCAGTATCCTGTTCTCACAGTAGCCAAGTAGATGACTATGGGGAACCTTCAAGCATGACACAAGCACAACAACTATTCTCCCCACTTCTGATACACAGCAACTGGAATCCAAAGAAATACTGCTTCCGACCGTGGAAATAAAGCATATTTGGTTCAAATGTTACTTGCAAATGTTCACAGTGCACAAACAGATGCATACACATACCCTCTAGGAGAGAAAAATATCAGGGAGACACTGAAGAAGGCGGCAGGAAATTACCAGGGCTATTGTCATGAGATGGAACAATTATAACGGGTTCTCCTTCATGGAGAGCACGTGTTGCAGTGGGGGCCTGCAAACTACCCCCTTAGTTGCTGGGCGGGTTAGTTTGGATGGCCACTGTTATGACTGGACCCTGGGTGTTGTTGGTGAAATTTGTATGTTGCCATTCAGTGATGGACAGCCCAGCTTTTATAAAAGGTTAGCTCGCAGAGTGTTCCGCCTCTTTGTCTGCGAGCTTCGGATCACCTGCCTGTCCCTCCCTAATTTTTAGGCCTCTGCGTTGACTTTGCTATGCCTGTCATGGGGTCATCTGCTTTTGAGACAGGGGCCTGGTAGGAATTTTTCCATTTGGCTGATTGGCCGGTGCCATCTGGTTTTCGCCAATGCGTAGCAAATAGTCACAACTTGTAAGGTTGGCGGTTAGGCATTGGTTCTTATTTTGCTGGTTGGTGGAGGGGACTGTTGACCGAGTTTGCCCTCCAAATTGATGATGTTTGGTGGAGGGGACTGTTGACTTTGTTTGCCCCTCCAAGTTCATCATGGTGTGTGGGGATTTCCGTTAAAGGAACCCAGGGGCTTGATATGCTTTTGTCCGTATCCCCCGGTCGGGGGCCAGGGCCACGCAAGAGCCCCTGGGAGCCTGTGGGAAGAGGAGAGAGATGATTCCTGCTCACTTTCTCTACCCGGAAGGCTTTTCCCTTTACTGACAAATGTCAGTTCTGTCCTTAGGGGACAGATAGTCTGAAGCAATGCCTAAGCAACCACTCACGTCTCTTGTAAGTCTATAAAGTTGTGGCGAAAATCATGCCAAAAACCCAAAACCAAATTATGTCTGTGGTGTGAATTTATTTGAGGGGTGGTTTGGGGACCTTGACATGGAACAAAACTGATTGCAAATATAACAGACAATAAGGATACACCATGTTCGGATACTATGATATCACAAAGGTGGTTTTCTTACATGCCACAAGAATTCCGGAGAAATTCAAAAGCCGATTGGAGAATTTGCAAAAGTCACCTAGGAGTGTATAAACTTTCCTGAAGAAAGACCATTTAAGGCTCAGCTTATTTTGCTCATTGCATAAGATAAAATTATAAATACATTCATGAACCTATTTTTACTGAAGCCAATTGCTTGTTACATTAAAAATGCCTTCCTCTCTCCCTTAATCTGGAGCATTCAATTTAATCGCCACCATGCTAAGAACAAAATCATAATTAAAGGAAGACGAAAGGGGTGGTGGTTTTATAAGGCTATTTCCTGCATCCAGACTCGTAATTGAGATGACCTAAATAGGAGAGTGTGCCTTTATCACTGCAAGAGCACTAACTTTCATGAGACAAATAAACAAATAAAGTTCTCCAGAGTCTTAATCCAAACTGTCATCATGGAAATCAAGGTGTGTTTTTAAAAGTTAGATCAAAGCCAGCACATCCCACTGTGAGATCAGGGGCTGAGAAGACTAGAAGATTGGCTTTGTTGTTGCACTGCCATGAAAAGGTAGTTCATTACGACTGCCTTGCAGGAAATTAACAACAAAGATGTTCATTAGCATCTCCTCATGCACACTCCTTCCCAAAAAGGGGGGAAAGAAATAACAGCAACAAATGTTCTTTGAAATTAGTAGGAATCATTTATATTTTGAGGTCAAGCAAGATTATCATAAAGATCCCCTCTGGTCATAAAACCCTACTAATCTTTTATGGAAAAACAGATGAGAAGTATAAAATATATTTTTTAAAAAAAGCTCAGTCACGACTGCAGGAAGAGAAGTGGCCATAAACCAAGGTCAGGAGCTTTCAAATGATCTGGCTCGTTGCTTATGTGGCTCCCTTTGGAACACTGAATTTATCGGTCTTCATGACCATTAGAGATGAAGTAAAACTTTGATGAATCACAAGCATATGTGATTAACAGCCCTGCTTAGCCTGGGATTCATGGGCAAGAATGTTGTTTTCCAAGGTTGTGAAACTTGAATTTCAGGTGTTGTTTTTTTTTTACAAATGGTTTTGCCAGAAGTGAAATTCATTACACACATCCCCCCTTTTGGGGTTGGGGAAGGCGGGGGAAGGATTGTTTGCCAATTCAGGAAATATTGCCGTCACTCTGAATTGATGTTCTTTTCCCTTAATGACACTTAGCCAAATTTTATAGGCTACATACTGGAATTATGATGTCATGCTCTTCGTTATGTGATCACCAATTGGCTGTGATTACCCATGTGATTATAGTTAGGAAGCATTATTCTTACTCTCCATTGCTTGCCTTGGTAGTGTTGCCCTGTTTATTTAATTAGTTACTGCTTTGCATGACACATCACAAAAACAATTAACAATAAAAAAAGCTTTATAAAAATGTATTGAAGCAATTTCAGTTTCAATTAATGGGACAATAATATATATATAAAAGAATATTCCCTTAAAAGGCAGGTTGAAAGAGAAAGGTATTAAATAGGCACCCAAAAGACAACAGTGACAGCATCAGTTATGTAAATGGATAAAGTTTCAAAGGGTAGGTGCCACCACACCAAAGGCCTGATTCCTACATCGTACAGAAGTGGTCTCCTGAGGAGAGTATATCTGCAGATTTCCTGCAGAGCACAGTAATTGGCTGAGTAGATAATGGGTGAGATGATCTTTTACAGTATGTACAGCTAAATATGAATGGCAAATAGAAGGGGAAGAAATGGAGGCAGTGAGAGATTTTACTTTCTTGGGATCCATGATCACTGCAGATGGTGACAGCAGCCATGAAATTAAAAGACGCCTGATTTTTGGGAGAAAAGCAATGACAAACCTAGACGTGAGAGCTGGACCATAAAGAAGGCTGATCGCCGAAGAATTGATGCTTTTAAATTATGGTGCTGGAGGAGACTCTTGAGCAGGGGTCCCCAAACTAAGGGGTCCCCAAACTTATCCATTCTTAAGGAAATCAGCCCTGAGTGCTCACTGGAAGGACAGATCCTGAAGCTGAGGCTCCAGTACTTTGGCCACCTCATGAGAAGAGAAGACTCCCTGGAAAAGACCCTGATGTTGGGAAAGACTGAGAGCACAAGGAGAAGGGGACGACAGAGGACGAGATGGCTGGACAGTGTTCTCAAAGCTAACTAACATGAGTTTGACCAAACTGCGGGAGGCAGTGGAAGCCAGGAGTGCCTGGCGTGCTCTGGTCCAGGTGGTCACGAAAAGTCGGACACTACTAAACAACTAAACAACAACAACAAAATATGAATGACTTGCAGCATCATGGCACCCATCCCAGTCACTGTGTGATCCGTGATTGGATGGTGTCAGTGGCAATATCTGGAGGGAGCCATGTTGGCTAACCCATCCTAGGGCACACAGCTGCACTTCTGTGCAGATTCTTGCATGTGAGAACTGGACAAATGAAGAGCAAGGCTTCATGGAGCAGGTCTGTAGGATGTCTTGATCTTGTGTGGCTCTGACAATCAAGTGGGGAGCTGTGGGGGTCTATTTATGGCTGCTTCATCTCACTCTTCTACTATGAAAACCCTGGAAACAAGGAAGGGAAAGAAGAAGAAGAAAAGGTAGCTCATTAAGCTGCCCCAATTCCTCCTCCTCTCCTGCTGTTTAGCTCACTTCTACCTCCTCCTGTTTTCTGCAACTGCATTTCTAGTCTGCCTGAGGAAAATGCCATTTGCTCAGTCTGAACAATATAAATAAAGCAAAACTTTGTATAGGAAATACGAGCACCAACAATGGTTGGTAATATGCAATACAAAAACTATATTATTATACTAATCACACTGTGTTGCTATTTCCACTGCAGGTGAGTATTTGCATGTCAAAGTACAGCATTATGAATTATAACCCTTCCAAAACAATCTGTTCCAATTATTCTCTGTTACAGTACAATGGAGTAGAAAGAGATTCCCTCCCCTAAGTCACCCTACATATTAAACTTTTGCTCTCTATCCACTTCCCCTCGTGTAGGGCGACTTACTCCCCAAGTAATTTCAGTATAAGCTATTTTTGCCCATCTAACCCCCCACTCCCCACATGTTTGTTTCATTGGCCACATTATCTGCACCCTTTCATGGAAGAGTCAGAAATGGCCACTGTTGCATATGAATTGAGACTTGGACCAACTCTACCATTGGGCAAAGTGAGGCAGCCTCCTCAAGTGGCAGGTGCAGAGAGTGGACAGCTAGCCTGTTCAGGGCCGGATTTAGGTTTGATGAGACCATAAGCTACTGAAGATAATGGGGCCCTTTATATGTTGAGCTGTCCTTTCTTTGTCAACAACAAATTGTCGCTGTTTTTTGTGTTGAATATATGCTATATGGTAATTTATGGACCTAATAGGTATCTAAAGCCATTTGCACATAACAAAATATGTATTTTATCAAAGTAATTGTTGAACTGAAATACAATTGAATTTTTGGGGGGGCCCAAGAGAGTGTGGCCCTAAGCTATAGCTTGTTTAGCTTATACGTAAATCCAGCACTGAACCTGCTGTCCTCAGGTGCAGTGGAAGACTTGGTCAACAGCCAGTCTGACTGATTTTTGTAGCTGGAAAGTGGAAGGGATCATTTTGTCCTTTGCCTCAGGCAATAAAATGTCTTGGTCTGGCTTCGACTTTGACTTCATTCACACAGCTCAGACTACTTCAATGTGCTCCAGATGGGTCTGCCTTTGTAGAGTGTTTGTAAGCCTGAAATGGCCCACAGCGAAATTACAAGAGTTCTAAGTGGGGGTCACCATGCAGATCATGCAAACTAGCCCTTGGCTAAAATCCTCCGGAGGCTTTCACAGGGGCAATGAGGTCCCGTAAAAGTGAGAGCATTTCTGGCCACCTTCATGGGAGGCAGGGCAAATTAAAATCATTTGAGAGAGGTAGAGTGAAATTCTTGCCATATTTACAGGAGGTAGCAGGGGACATAGAGAGCCATTGCCCAGTGTGGACAGCCATCCTTTTTTCATCAGTAATGCCTCTGGGAATGAATTTACTGCTTAATGACCAAAGTGTCTTCTAAGAGGTTTGCAAGTATAAACCAATTCCTCAAAAAGAGAGAGAAAAGCAAGCACTCCCCTCTTTTCCCTATGGGCCTGTATATCATTGTCATGTGGCCCTCGAAAGGTTACCCAGAAGGCAATGTGGTTCTTGGACTGCAAAAAGGCTCCTCACCCATGATCTACAATTTGGTGGAAGGCAGTGAGAGAGAAAAGGAACACACACTTACAAAGGACTTCTTTAAATCATTTCCATTTTAAAAAGTGAGCAATTTCTCATCTTAAATAGATTACAGTTCTGAACTTTAAACTGGGTCAACAGATTAAAAGATTAAACAATTCCATTTAAATCTTTACCTGATTTTACCAGTCTGAAAATCTCTGGATTTTATACTGCCAGGTTCTTTCTCTCTCCCGCCCCTCCTCCCCACCCTCAAATGGGTAATATTAGAATCAAAGGTAATAAAACCATTGATCTATAGTGAGACAATATTAATATTAACACAGAGCTTTTATAATTAATTTGCTGCCAGATGAAAGGCAAGCACCAGGTCCTTTTAGCAGTGGTGATTAAAGTGAGACTAACCCTTTGAAAACTACATTTGCATGTACAGCAGGAAACCCAGAATCCAACAGATGACTTTGCAATGCTTCGTGTTTGTTGTCACAATGCAAAATATTAAGCAGAGGAGTCACTCAAAGTCAGTGAAGGAGTCTCAGTTTTCCCAGAGTTTAGAAGAATTTCACTGTAAAGCCTTGAGTACTCTTTTTCGATGACCTGTTTGGATGTTTCATAAAGACATAGGAATTACAGGTATAGTATATGCAAAATCATTCATACGTTGTTGTTGTTGCTGCTGCTGTTGTTGAAGGCACCCTTTCAGCGCCAATCAGCTGATTTGCACTGACAGTTAGTTCCATTTTGCCCATTCACATGCCCAGTTTGGATTCAAACCGTATCTACAAATGCAATTTTTCCTCTGCAGATCAGCAAAGCAGTCTGTAATCTGCAGAGGGAAAGAATCCATGTGCACGCATGTTACCTGCAAATGGACAACTTCAAATGGGCTCACTTGCAGAACCCTTTTCAAGGTGCACTGTTAGTGCCAATCAGCTGATTGGTCTGTCAAGTTAACCCCACTTTGCAAGGAACAACCAAGAATGCACTTAAAGTCCCTGACTTGAAACTGCATTGTTGTCTGCCCCACACTAGGAACGTCAAAGAATTCCATTGGAAATTGAGATGGAGTGGAAATGGACCCATGGTCACTCAAGGTTAGGGAAGGAGAACATGCAAGAGAATAGAAACAGTATTCACCATCATTTTTAATTTTTTAGTCTGCAAATAATTACAGTATTTTCTGCATTGTTTTTGATGTTTCTTTTCCACTGAAATGCATTGAAGTCATTCACAAAATTAATCGCATAATGAATTGCATTAGTTTTGGCCATAGCAGATAATGGAATGAATAACATAGGTTTTAGTGAGAGTCAAACTGTAGCAGAATGGAAACAGTGCTGATTGTGAAGAGCACAGGATGGGATGGAAATCCCTGCCTGTTTACATCCCTATCCAAATATGAGGTCATGAGTGGGGGAGTTGGGCAGGATTCAACGAAAATGGCCTCTCAGGTCAAATCAACAGCCCAGCCAAGCTACTTAGGAGGTTTCCTACCACTGCCCTGGAAATAAAGTTAGCTGTGAAGGTCATTTTCCTTTTAATATTTAATGTGAAGTAGGAGTGGGGGAAATTATGGTTTCATGTTGAGCTTTTTTGAAAGTAATGAAAGCTTAGCTACATGGAAGAGGGCATGACAAATGTGGAAGAAGGAAAGGTCAGGCCATTTGCAAAATCTCATCATGGCCTCATAGCATATTCCCTGGGAAATGAGCTGAGCTGCCAGGATGAGGCATGAGAACCATCCCATTAGGCCTTTTAACACCAGCTTTTAAACAAGTTATAATTGAATTTCTCTTGACATCAAGAATGATATCTTGCCTCGCTGGAGTAACGCAGCATGAGGCCAGTGAGGAAGAGTGTATTGGGTCTGAAGTAAATAATGGAAGCAAAGGCAGGACTTATTCAAGTCAATTATGGCAAATGTCATTATGCAAAATTCTGCGTTGGTACAATGGGGAAACCCCATTGTACATATAATGCAGTGACAGGAGAAAAGTGTAAGCCACTAAAATATCTTATTTCAGCTGTGGGCTGCTGGCTTCCATAGATGGTACTTAGGCAGTTCACAACACATGAAAAGCAGGATATAAATGTAACAAGCAACAACCATACAGTTGTACCTCGGGTTACGTATGCTCCAGGTTGCGTACTTTTCGGGTTACGAACTCCGCTAACCCGGAAGTGCAACCCGACGCATGTGCGATTTGTGCAAGCGCAGAGCGTTTTTCTTGGTTTTTTTCAGGCTTTTTCGGGGGTTTTCAGTCTGCGCATGCACAGAACGAATTGTTTGTGTTATGTCCTTTTCGGGTTACGTACTGTAACCCAGGGTACTACTGTAGTTTTTAGATCAAGAGGGAATAATACACTGGCTTTTGTTATCAACCAAGAGACCTATGGCCACTGGGAGGCTGCCTCCATTGCTTCTCAGGAATAGCATCAAAGAAAGGGAGAAGCCAGATTGGCAACATCCATCAGTTGAAGAAAGAGTACCTGCAAGGAGCTTGTTTTTCCCTCCCTTCTTTGTTCCAACTGTCTGTTGCTTTTATCCTCCAGATTCATGGAGGACAAAGCTATAAATGTTTGCTAACCCTGCTGGATACATTCTTCTGCTACAGTCCGACAGAGTTTGCTTCTGAATACCAGTTGCTGGAAACCTCAGGTGGGAAGGGTATTGCTGTGTTCAGGTCCTACTTGCAAGCTTCACACAGGTATCTGGTTGGCCACTATGCTGGACCAGATGGGGCTGGACTAGATCACCTGATCCAGCAGGTTCTTCTGAAGTTCTTCTGGGACCACAGAATCAAGGAGGAAGGACCCTCTGGCCAAATCCATTGACCAAAGGAACAAGAACCACCAACTGCTATTCATGCAAGAACACCAGCAAGGGAAGATCAGCCTGGACCAAACTGGATATAAATGCTTATAGCTCAACATTTTCTTCCAGCATTAAAGAACCAGTCTCACTTCTCTACCTTTTTGCCCTAATCCCCTTGCCTTGTGTGTGTGCATGTGTTTATTTTTTCAGCTGGTAAGCCTGGTGGCAGAGCCTGCCTGCCTCCCTCTTTCCCCTCTCTCTTTATTGATGTCAGGTACTTTTGAGAAACAGCAATTATCTGAAAAATCTGGGTTAAAATATGGCAAATAAATAATGCATAGGGCAGCCCATTTACAAGAATGATCCACCATGTAACAGTAATCTGCAATAGCTCAGAAATTGCTCCTTTTTATTGACATGACCTGCCCTGGCACAGCAGTCCAGACCCTGATGGAGATGGGAAGGGGCTGAATTATTACAAAGATCATAGGCACAAGCTCATTGAGGTGTTGTATCAAGCTTGAGTTTGTCAGCCAGGAGGCCACAGAACCAAAATCCCCTGAAGATCTATTTCCCTCAGCACCAGTGGCCTCACATACCTCACTTTAACACAGACAATACACAAGGCAACACAGTGCTAGGCTACAACCCCATTAAACCTCCTCAAGATGGAGATCTCAGCTGAGCTCCATGCCTCATTGGAACAGATCATCTAGCCAGAGCTATCCAAGTCTGTCGGTTACTGCTCCATTTAGTCTGACTGACTACACCATCCTCAAATGTCTGTTGACCCCTGTGGGGCCTCATTCGTGGTCAGGACAGCACAATTCTGGCAGACTATGAGAGAAAGGTTATTGTACTGCATATTGTTTTTCAGTCATCTTGATTATAAAGCTGGCATCAAGTTAAAAAATGAAAACAACAACAATCGACTTCAGAGCCTGCAGCCAATTTTCTTTGCATCTGTGAAACAATGGTCACATTCCTCACCATGTTTGAACCTTAATCTGTACTTCTGCATCAGAGTTCTGACTCAATGTTTCTATTGACAATGTTTAATTAGTTAATATCATCAGCAAGTGACGTTTTGCTTTCGTGGCATTTTAAGCCATATGTTAATAAATCCATTGTTAATATTGACACTTCAGGCAGATACCGACTTAACCCAACATGGACTCAGTGTGTCTAGATTGAAATGCTTCTTCATTTGATAAGGAAATAACTTTTTCTAGCTCGAAACCATTAAATCTTTGAGTTTGTCTTGACTGACCAAGCATACATTGACTGACTCTGGATCCTGACTTTTGCTCTACATGACTTCCAGGGCAAGTGTAAATACTGGCTTATGCCTTTTAACATGTATTACTAAGTCAGATTATTAGAATAAAATGAAATGTTACAATAAATGCTCTCTCTCTTTCCCCACTCCACCCTACACAAAAAAGTATGTTTAAACAGAAGGCAAAGCAGCTGTAGGGCTCCAACCTGGTCCATGCTCCCAATTCAAATGATGGTTTCCTACTGTTCATACCATCCTGTGCTCTTATTGGCCTCAATGATACAGCATTTACATTTCTGATCAGGGACCCAGAGTTGTTTTTTTCTTCAAAATAAAAGGAGCTACTTATGTATTTATTATAATGGGTGGTTTGGCACATGGTATACTATTGCATATTACTTTGTTTATATATTAGGAGTGTGCACTGAGCACAAGATTCAGTTTTGACCCCAATTTTGTGCTTCAAGAAAATGCTCAAGTCGTTTCAAGGTGTTTTGCAGGCTTCCTAGTTTGCCTCAGGGTCTGCTTTGTCCACCCACCCACCCCAATTCACAACTGGTAAATCAATATATGAATATAACTCCCCCCACCTCTCCTTTTGACAGAAGTAGATTAAATTTGTAGGCATATTGGTCCTTTCACAATGGATCACATCTTCCAAATTCCGGTCATTTCTATGCAGGTTACATTAAATTTTTAATATTTTTTTTTAAAAAAATGTCTGTAGCTTTTTAAATTGTTTGGTGGAATTGGAGGAGATGTGCAGGCAAGGTCACCCCTTTTGAGTACACGAATCTTGCAAAATTTCAGAAGATCAGCTACAATGGTTTCACTGCTGCCAGTGTACTATGCAAAAGCATAGGCCTTTATTTACCATTTCAGCTACATCAGAGGGAAGTAATATTCTCCTTTCAGCTTAGCAATGACTATTTCTGTGTGATTTTGTGAAAAACATTTTCCACCCCAGTAATACTGTATCTTGATTGTACAAGCAGTTTTGAAGCATAACTGAGAGGATGAGATGGTTGGACAGTGTTCTCGAAGCTACTAACATGAGTTTGGCCAAACTGCGAGAGGCAGTGAAGGATAGGCATGCCTGGCGCGCTCTGGTCCATGGGGTCACGAAGAGTCGGACACGACTGAACGACTGAACGACTGAACAACAACAACAACAACAACAACAACAACAACAACAAAGGCACATCAAATATGGTGATGAAGGCAACTTGGAAGACCTAAGTGCTGGTGATATATTGTCATAAATGAACAAATAGTCAGAAATAATATTATTGCAGTTCAGTCACAATTTCAAAAGTGTTGTCCATTTGGTAGGGCTGCCATACATCCAGAATTTCCCAGACATATCCGGAATACTGCAGTCAGAAGCAGTGTCCAGGTGGAAATTGCAAAAATGTCTGGGAAAATCTGGACATATGGCAACTCTATCAAACTTTTGAAATTGTGACTGAACTGATGATTCCCCTTAAAATTAGCTCAACAACTTATTCTTATTCTTCATCATCTTCTTTGAGGTTTTGCAAAGAAAAAGCTCAACAACTTTTTCACTTTATGAAATATGGCAACATTTGGGTTCCCCACCACCACCAAATAGATTCAGTGGTGTATATTCTTTTGAAAGGCATTGCTTAGTCTACCTCCATGCTTTACCACTTTTAACTGAAATGCTTTTTGAACCAATTTGGACATGAAATCCATACCCCTACTAAGAGACAGCTGGATCTTCACAGCAATGATACAGCTAATTTACATCTCTCACGCTCACTTCAGTTAATGACAAATACATTTTTGCAAAACATTTTCCCCTAATTTAATGCAGTTCTATGTTCCTTTCACAAATGTGCACATTTTAATTAAGTACATGCAGTTTTGTACAAATTACATGGCTAGAGAAATGAATGGAAAAAAATCAGAGAAGTGTGAATTTCAAAGGGGGGGCTCTCTTTTGGTTCACATGTTGGTTCTAAAAGATCAAATTAATAGGTTCACCTATAAATGTAAATTTCTACCCCAATAATGCAGGACCTGCCATTTGCTTCCCCTCACATTAACAGATGCCCCAACTCACTTCAGTAATGGTGGTCAGCTAAATGTGAGAAAATGCTTTGAAGCTGGGACATTAGTGTTAGTATGACCTAACAGAACAAAATAGACTGGTTGCCCCTTCCATTGGCAAATGAGAGACTACTCTCACATCTTCTGTGTCACCACAAAAGGTTCTGGATAAATCACTCATTTCTCGAAAGGATGGATGCTCAACTACCTTGGTGCAGCCAGGCTCACCTGGGAGACTTCTATGGGTTTTGAGATCACATCTACTCATTACTCTATCACAAGGATGGGGATTCTGTGGCCCTCCAGATGTTCTTGATTGAACTTCAAATCCCATCATCCCAAGCCAACATAGCCAATGGTCAGGGATGACAGAAACTAGATGACTTTATTGGGAGGACTACAGGATGACCATCTCTGCCATGGCATCTCTAGTGAGGCTCCATTTCACCTGTGGGGTTTGGCAGGTAGAAATGATGCTGTTGAGGCTAAGTCTGCTAGTATTATTATTATTTTTTAAGATCAGTTGTGCTCCCTTCCCCTTTTCCTAGAAAAGTGATTTATGGAATCATAATGAAATGTCAGGGAATGCATCACCGACAAGATAAAAGCATTTGATGGTGATTTGTAAACACAGTGAATGCGTCCAGAGAGAGGGAGAGTCTATTGATGTTTTCATTAATAAAAAGCTCCATAGAGCCTGTGGAAGGAAATATATATTACTAGTGGGAAGTGCACGGGGCTGCCTGGGAATTTGAAGAAACAACCAAAAGTGATTTTTAAATAGTGTAATTTGAGAGTTTGAGGGGTGTACATGTGCGCGCACACACACATGCACACACACACCCCAACACCAACACATGCACCTGACTCAGCTGTGACTCATTATTTTGGGTGTGGGTGGCGTTAAATTAGTGTTAATTTGGTCCACCATCTTGACTCAAATGGTGCCTGGCATCCCAACATAGATGGTGACCGATGCCTCCGCCTCAGGAACCCTCATGCCAAGTTTGGCAATGATACCTTAAGAGGCATTCTAATTGGCAGAGGTTGGAACAGTACTGTCAAATTGGGCAATAATAAATTCAGAGCCAACCAAATTGGTGCAGGCTGCACCAATAGTGCCATATTTGGTGAAGTCTCACCAAATGGAGCAATGATATCTCCATGGATGTCCAAGTCAGTGCAGTTTGGACCTGTCACACCAAACTTTGGATGAGGTCTTGCCAAAGTCACATTTCAGACCACCATCTTGATTAAAAATGGCACCCAGTACCACAAGATTGACAAAAACGTCTGTCCCTGCATCAGGAACCCTTATGCCAAGTTCGACATTGGTGCAGTTTGGACCCATCATGCCAAAATCAGGTGAAGTCGTGCCAAAGTCATGTTTAAGACTGCCATCTTGATTCAACATGGCACCTGTTGTCCCAGCATTTACGAAAACTTGCTTCCCTCCCTTCAAGAACCCTTGTGCTGAGTTTGAAATCAGACAGAGTCATGTCAAAGTCAAATTTCACACTGATTCAGAATTGTGACTGACATCCAACATAAACAAACAAACAAACAAAACCCCACCCCCACCTCAGGCATCCTCATGCCGAGTTTGGCTATGATGTATCAAGAGACATCCAAACACATAAGGAACAATTGACAAACAGATAATAACATAGTGGTTTAACAGTCAATCAATGTAGTCCCCAGGGAAAACTGGGGACTACAGCTCTTTGAGAGGGATAAAAGGTAAAGGGATCCCTGACCATTAGGTCCAGTCAAGGACGACTCTGGGGTTGCAGCGCTCATCTCGCTTTATTAGCCAAGGGAGCTGGCATACAGCTTCCGGGACATGTGGCCAGCATGACAAAACCGCTTCTGGCGAACCAGAGCAGCACACGGAAACGCCATTTACCTTCCCACTAGAGCGGTACCTATTTATCTACTTGCACTTTGATGTCCTTTTGAACTGCTAGGTTGGCAGGAGCAGGGACTGAGCAATGGGAGCTCACCCTGTCGCGGGGATTGGAACCTCCTAAAAATTATCTGCACCTTTAAGAGCTAGACTTCTCAGGATTCTTGGGGAGAAGCCATGACAATCTGAAGTGGAATGATACTGCTTTAAATGTTTAGTGCAGATGGGGCTGAGAGACGGGTTTGCCCAAAGTGTGGCCCCTCCATTATATAGAATAGTAATTGTACAGTTGCAGAAAAGGGTTATTGTTTATAGAATCCATATCTCTTGTATTCTATCTCATTTTATCTTACTGTACATCCCTTCAATAGCTTTGGCCATGAAATGGTTTGTACATTTTTAAAACGATAAATAAATGAGGGGGCAGGGCTGGTGAAGATGTTAGTTGATAGCATTTCCTCATACATCCCACAAAGTATACCACGGCTAGGCATAATTCAAATCAACACCACTTCAAGTCAGATTTGTGTTAAATGTATGGGACAACCATTTCTCCCTGTGCTAAAGTCAGTCCAAACCCGCTCAGCATACAAACTTGCTACTCTAATCACATTCTGTGAATTGGTCCCTCAGTATATTAAAAACCTCCAGCTCCATCATAAAGCGTATGGCTCCCCCCACTAGTCCACACTTTCATACATATGGTCAGAAGCTCATGTGGGATGTGTAAAACATGGACAGAAGATGGCACTTGTCAATCAACAGGCACGTGTACTCTGGGGCAAGACACTTCCTTCATTTTCTCAATGGTTTGATTTGTCATCGTCTTCTTGACAGCTTTAGGTATTACAACATAGGCTTTGCAGCTTGAAACTGTTCTCAGCTGTTTTACACTTGCAGATCTTTTCCTCTTTCAGAAAGTGCCAAAAAATAAATAAAAATAAACTGACAGCCAAAACTTGTGAGGCCTGGTGTCCTGATTTATACATGTTGGATGTTGAAGATGACATTCAAGATGTTATGTTTTGATGAAGCTGAACAATGTATTAGAAGCAGCCCAATCTATGCAATGGGATGCGGGTGGCGCTGTGGTCTAAACCACATAGCCTAGGGCTTGCTGATCAGAAGGTTGGCGGTTCAAATCCCCACGATGGGGTGAGCTCCCATTGCTCGATCCCAGCTGCTGCCCACCTAGCAGTTTGAAAGCACATCAAATGCAAGTAGATAAATAGGTAGCACTATGGCGGGAAGGTAAACGGCGTTTCCGTGCACTGCTCTGGTTCGCCAGAAGCAGCTTAGTCATGCTGGCCACATAACCCAGAAGCTGTACGCCGGCTCCCTCGGCCTATAGAGCGAGATGAGTGTGCAACCCCAGAGTCGTCCGCTACTGGACCTAATGGTCAGGGGTACCTTTACCTTTAATCTATGCAAGTTCACTCAGAAATAAATCCCACTCTGCTCAGTGAGGTTTACTTCCACATAAGTGACAGAAGCCATGGTCAATCACATCAATTCCAATTCATAACTGTATGGCAGACAGATTTCCTGGATCACAGTAAAGTGTCAGTCTAGTACCTCTAGAGCAGGGGGAGAATTTCAGGTCTGCTGGCCAAATATGGTCCTCCAAGCAATGTTCGAAATTAGCCTGGCACCAGGCGCCTTTTGCACTTGACTATTGGTCACTTGACCGAGTGAAGATGCCTGGGCATCAGGATGGCACCTGACACCTCCACCATCTGGAGATCATTGGATCGTGACTGTTTTCGCACACTAATACCACATCCTGTAGAATTATATCAGTTAGACATTATCTGCACAAACAGTATGAATTTCAGTACCAAAATGCTTTTTCTGTGCAGCCAGAACAGGAGCAGTCACTATTAAGAAAAAGAGGTAGGGTTTGGCCAATTTACATATATGTGGACTGTCCCTGATGAAGTGACTTTTCTTCTTTAAGTTGTCAATTTCTTAACCTAGCTCAAGGTTGGCATCTGAACTAACCAGCTGTTTAACTGATAATCACAGTCAGTCCATCATTTGAAAAATAAGACTTTAGAGCTTTGGCAACTAGACATTCCATTTTGGCAACTTGATATAAGGAGCCATTTGGTTCCAAGCTTATATATCTGAGTTTCTCACATGGCCTCCAAGTCTCTTTTGGAACTCTCCACATGCCACATATATGTATTTATTATTCCCAAGGCCACACTGGCATACCCTTCCACATATTGCAGTGGGAAACCAGGATTCCCGTCTTCACGGGTATGCTTCCACATGACCCTCACAAGAGCATGGCACACAAATTTGATTTAATCAGGAAAGTTGAGAGGCATACGCTGTTCCTGCTTTGCACCTCCCTTGAGTGTTTTTGCCTGGCTCGAATGTGTCCTTGACCTCTGATAATGCAGGTGCCTAGACAGAGTTTAGAGAGGTATCTAGCCTAATATATAAATATCCTTTTAAAACCTTCCATCTGTCATAGATGCTTTACCCAAGATTCTTGCATTGCAGGGGGTTGGACAATGTCCCTTGGGATCCCTTTCAACTCTATGATTCTATTTGCCTCTTGCCCTTTCCATATTACCATGTGGCCTTGGAAGGTTCTCTTGAAGCTCATCAGCTGAAACCATGCTTAACACTGAGTTGTGGCCTTGCCTTCCTTCTTTCCTTCGTGGAAGGAAGGAATATAGAACATGCAAGACGTCTGGTACATAGAAACCTGCCTTGCCTTATACCGAGTCATGCTATTGGCTCAACTAGCTCAGTACTATGAACTCTGACAGGCAGAGGCTCCCCAGAATTTCAGACAGGGGACATTCCCAGCCCTGCATGGAGATGGTTGGGATTGAACCACTGACCTTTTACATTCAAGTCAGGTGCAGAGGTGTAGGAAGGGGTGTGCGGGGTGTGCGGGAGTGTGGTCCACCCCGGGTGTCATCCTTGAGGGGGGTGACAAAATGGCACACCGGGGGTGGCACTTACCGCAGGGCCTGGCCTGCAGCGCACCCAAGCCATGTGTCTCTCCTGTGAGTGATGCGGTGGCTTGGGGCCCCATGCTGCCCAAAATGGATTGCTGCAACACACACCCATGCGTGGATCACCGCCACGGCATGCCCATGCGCAGATCACCCTGTCCCTGCTGCACTGGGTGCCGGAGCAGCGAGCTACGACCCTGGTCAGGTGCTCTGCCACACCCTAGTCCACTTTGGATGAACCTTGTTGATAAAACAAAAGCACGACTGAGACATGAAGAACCTCATTCCGTGGAGGCACTAATGGTTAGCTTGGTGGGCAAAGCCATTTCTAGAACTGCAGGTAGGCACTTCACCACATGAGCCATTGCCCAGCTGTTCCTAACTCATTTGTTCATGCAAAACTTGGGCTTTCCAGGAGCTGAATTCTGTGGTTGATGATGCCACACTCTTCAGCGGTGGGGAATCCTGGCATACACACACCACCCTGGTTTTAGAGGCCACCTGCATTGGCTCTGATGGGGGTCGGGAAGAAGTGGAATTCTGAGGTCAAGGAATTCTCATATAATCCATGTCTAAGTAAGGGTGTAAAACTGGACATTGTTTTATTTGGAAGAGGGAGAGAAATCAAAGAGATGAATTGCATGCATTTGTTTGAGGAGGAGTAGAATGAATGCAGAACACAACGTCATTGTAATGAAATAAAGCTAAGAGGATTAATAAAAGGGGAAAGGAGGAAATTACTATAATAAACTTGTCATGAGGAGCTTGGCTCATGAAGGATAATAAAATAGTTAAATAAAAATAGAATTCAAATGAAAGAATTTTAAAGAACTGGCCTCGCCAAAAAAAAAATCCTCATTAATTTTTTTGTGTGGAGAACACTACCTTTTACAAAAGGTAAGAAAATGCTAAAATGCTGTTTATGACAGCTACATTATAGAGTGGGAAGATGGCCCTAGAGGAAACAGTGGGGTGTAAAAATTGGAAATAAACCAAAAACAATTATGAACAAGGGCCGAACGGGGGGGGGGGGGGGAATATGAGCACAGCCAATCCAAAATGCACCCAAGAAGAGGGGTTGGGAGGAATCAGTGAACTGAGGGAAACCTTTATTATTTTAATTTTAGGACTGAGGGACTGATTGATGGATTATTTAAAACACAGTTACAGGTAGGTAGCCGTGTTGGTCTGCCATAGTCGAAACAAAATAAAAAATTAAAAAAAAATTCCTTCCAGTAGCACCTTAGAGACCAACTAAGTTTGTTCTTGGTATGAGCTTTCGTGCACATGCACACTTCTTCAGATACATATCTGAAGAATATCTGAAGAAATGTGCATGCACACGAAAGCTTATAGCAAGAACAAACTTAGTTGGTCTCTAAGGTGCTACTGGAAGGAATTGTTATTTTATTTTATTTAAAACACAATTTGAGAACCTTGTTTCAAGATGAAGGGCCAAATTTCCTTCTAGGCAAGCTTATAGGGGCCACATGCCAGTGGTGGGTGGGGCTAGAGGCAAAAGTGGGTGGAGAAACTCATGCAAATTTTGCCTCTGTAGACTAGGCTAGTTTTTCAGATACCTCTCTATGCTCCATCCGGGCAAACAAGAGGCATTGCCAGCATCCATTGACACATCCCAGTCTGCCAAAAACACTCAGGAAGGGTGCAAGTTGGGCAAGTGAATGCGGAGCATGAGGGTGGTGTCTGAGCAGGAGAAACATCCTGGGGAGAGACTTAAGTGCCAAAGAGAGAAGCCCGAGAGGCCTGAAGGGCTCCTGGGCCAGAGGTCTTCCAATCCTGATTTAAAACTCTTTTATTCTGCCCTTTACAAGGTTTGTCGTGATAGTCAAAATAGTCAATGTTTTTAAAATAGTCGAAATTTTTAAAAGTAAAATACACGATGAACTATGGTGAAAAGGAGAAGATAAATTTTATTTCTTTTTTTTAAAAAAAATATTTGTTTGCCTTTTCAGTGGCTTAAAAAAAATTAGTGTTTACTGTTTTAAGTTTGGATGGTGGCATCTCCCTGAAAAGTGTGGCATAGAAATATTTGTATATAAATAAATAAATAATATTCACGTACCATAAAAATACAATGCAGTTCATAACAAACGATGGCAGCAATGTGATTCTTTTAAAACAAAGGCCAGATAAAATAAATAAAAGAGTCTGTGGTTGGTCACAGATAGGCCCCTTCTTTACCATCCATTTCACAACACACAATTACTGGTTCACAATTCTGCTGCTCATGGTATCTCAGTAGAAACTAACCTTCAACTCACTGAGACTTGCTTCTAAGTAAACATGTGTAGGATTGCATTGTGTACATCTTATTAAGGTGCAATCCTTTGTCTATTTACCTTGGAGTAAGCTATATTGAATCCAGTGTGACTTCCTTTTGAGATAACATAGATATATCATTGTGCTGTTAACATTTTTCAGTTTACAGTCAGCTTACTGTACTATGACCCTTGTTCCAGAAGCTATACAGGACAGCCTATTGCTTAGGACATGAATACATAATCAAACCTTTTTTTAAAAAAAAAAAAAGGAGGCAAGCTATATGCATTGAACGGAAGGTGCAAAGCTGCTAGTATTGAATTGAACAGGGAATACTAAGCAATTACTCAGATAACAGTAACAGAAACAAAACAAAACAAAAAGGAGAAGGATGTTGATGGGGGAAGAAAGGAGGTGATTATCCTCAAGACAGAAAATGATGTCATGGGAGATTTGGGTTTTAGCAAGCTAATATGTATGTGAGCTTGTTGCTGAGAAATGAAACACAGGGTGCATCCCATTCTCTCCCCCCTCCCCATGCAGTAAACCCATGCTGAGCATCAAAATAAGCACCCTTTGATTGCCATAGCATGTTGCACCCCAACTCCTGGTCCAGCTCTGGTTACAAATAAACTGGACCCAAAGACCACAATTTGGAGTCCTGAAGAACATACAAGATAAATGAGCACTGATATGGAACTCATTGTTCTGCCACTGCTATTTCCTAGGAATGTAATATGTTGCTCCGCAAAGAGAAGGTGGGGGGAGGGAGTCGTGTGGCAAAAGCTTCTTGCCTGAAGGATGAAAAGTTAAATCAGTTGGGGGTTTTTTGTTGTTGTTCTCATTTCCTTCTGTTCTCTTTCAACTAAGCAAGAAGAGCAAATAGGTTTTCATTTTGCTCATGTACAGTGCAGGATAGTTTGATATTTAATAGGGTGGGAGAGGAGGGGTTTGCCTTACAACACTCTTGTGGAATTCTAGTCAGGAAAGCCAGAGGACAGTCCGGTGAGATTTGGGCTTGGTATCAAAGGTGACATCTCTGGCACAATTCCCTCCCTGGCCAATTGACTTGAGGGTTGTAGAAAAGTTCATTTAGCGTGATCAATATCACTTTGCCTCATGCCTCAATCAAAAACTACTTTCCACAGTCAATAGCAATTAGACAGACAGACACAGAGGTATTGATATAGATGGAGCCAAAGATTTATACCTGGGTGCTTTTCTCTCCAAATACTTGGCAGGATGGCTGCTAATTGCAGGATATTGGATTAGCAAGGGGTCATTGAGGAAGCAGCTGGTGGGGAAATCTCGCACAACTCCATCCATATTTGACAGAAACCAAGAGGAGTGACCCAGTTCTGCAGTCAAAGGGCACCCCTTTGGAGATCCATCAGCATAACTGACAGTGTAAAAGAGGACAATTTGGGTTACAAGTCTTTGCCTGGTAATTCAGAGCATCCTAGGAACTATGCCACATCAGAAAGTGTTACTTGCATTGCAGTTAGGAATGGTAGAATTTGTCAGCTTCTCTCCATTTCTCATTTCCAAGCGGGTGGGGTTCAGGGGGGGGGCAGAGTTTAAACTAGTGTCAAGCTGAATCCCTCTGTCTACAAAAGGGTGGCCCACCTTTTCATACCAAGTGGGCTGCAAGAGTACCTCGACACAGAACCCATGGGCTGCACATTGCCTTGCCAAGTGAGGGGGGAGCAAAGCTAAAATTTGATGCACCCCCCCACACACCCTTGCACTGCCTTCCCAAAGCTGGCTAAGCAAGGCGGGGATCCTAGAGCCCTCCCACTTCCTTCCCAAAGCTGAGAAAGTGCTACCTAAGCTTTGGGAAAGCGTGTTCTCCTTCATGGAGAGCACGTGTTGCGGTGGGGGCCAGCAAGTCGCCCCTCCAGAGTTGGGCGGGAGTGTACAGATGGCCACGGCTACGATTGGGTCCTTGGTGTTGTTGGGGAGATTTTTATGTTGCAATGTGTTGATGGACAGCCCAGTGGGTTTAAAATGCTTGGCACGCCTTGCAATATTCCTCTTTGCTGCATGCAACAGATCACCCGCCCTTCCCCCCCCCCTCGTTTATTAGGCCTCTGCATTGACCTTGCTATGCCTATCATGGGGTCGTCTGCTTTTGCGGCAGGGGCCTGGTAGGAATTTTTCCAGTTTGCTGATTGGCTGGTGCCTTCTGGTTTTCGCCTACTGCGTAGCAATTAGTCACAACTTGTAAGGTTGGTGGTTAGGCATTGGTTATTACGTTGGTTGGTGGAGGGGAAGTGGTTGGCTGTGCCTGCCCCTCCAATGCTGCTGCTGCACGGGGAATTCCGTTAAAGGAATCCAGGGGCTCACCATGCTTTTGTCCGTATCCCCCGGTAGGGGGCCAGGGCCACGCAAGAGCTCCTGGGAGTCATTGGGTCTGACCCCCAGCTCCTATTCTCTCCCCAAAGTTTTTCTCTTTACTGACAGTCATCAGTTCTGTCCCCAGTGGGACAGATAGTCTAAACCAAAGCCTATGCAACCACTCACATATTATGTATTTTAATAAAGTTGTGGCCAAAATTATGCCAAAAACCAAAACCTAAATTACTGTCTGTGGTGTGAGTTATTCTGAGGGGTGATTAGGGACCTCGACACGCAAGGAGGAGGGAGGATTCTAGGACCCTGTCAGAGCCCTCATGACCCTTTCCCAAAGCCCAGTGTCTTGCTTACCCAGCTTTGGGAAGGCAGCATGAGGGCTGGGAAGGGGATATCAGATGTTGCCAACCAAAACATGGCCTCAAGGGCATTGTGCATTGGCCCACCTTGTTCTATAACATAACATAGGAACGTGACATAAGAGGCTCAGGCCAATGGCCCAACTAGTGTAGCATCCTGTTCTCATGCTAGCCAACCAGATACCTATGAGGAGCCTGCAAGCAGGACCTGAGCAAAAGAGCAATCTCTCTTTTGAAACCCCCGATTGTTTCCAGCAACTGGTATACTGCCTCCGACTGTGGAGGCAGAGCATAGCCATCCATGCGAGTCTTTACTCTCACTTTTCACCCCCTCTCACAGAATGCAAAAGAAATTTGGGGAATGTTTGAGGGGTGGGTAGACAGCAGGGAGTGCCACTTGACATATTAAATGTACAAGTCCACCAACTGGCCTGTTAGCAGCCTCCCATTCACAAATGTTGCATGGCACAAGGATCTACACAGAAAGGCTTTCCTGCTGTCACTACTTCCAATAATAATAATAATAATAATAATAATAATAATAATAATAACAACAACAACAACAACAACAATAATAATAATAACAATAATAATAATTTATTATTTATACCCCGTCCATCTGGCTGGGTTTCCCCAGCCACTCTGGGTGGCTTCCAACAGAGTATTAAAATAATGATCATGGGACCCTCCAACTCAGAGCCAGTCCACCCATGAGGCAAGGTGAGGTGACCACCTCAGGTGGCAGAATTCACAGAATCCCCTTGTCCTGATGTTGATCTTCACTTCTTCCCCTTCATCGCTGGTAGGTGGTAAGGCACCATTTTGTGGTTTGCCTCTGGTGCCAAAATGTCTTGGGCTGGTTCTGATCGAACATTGTACGTTCAGTGCTGGACGTGATTCTTTCAGAGGAGCTTTTGAGAGATGAACCCCATGTCTTTGCAAGTGCAAATGGGGCTTTTCGATAAGGATGACGAAGAGCAGCTGTTGTCAAAGTGCCAGTGTCAAGCTTATGGAAGGTCCTCTATGGATACCTGTCAGGCCCCTTCAGTTTTCATTTTAGACATTCCTCGTGAACCGTTTTTGTTTCAGCCATACTTATTATTTGAGCTTTTATCATTTGTCATGCCTAGGCGTATTTTAATCTGCTGGTTTGTATTTGGTTTTTATCCACTGCTATCTTAAACACTTTGCTCTTATCACAAACATTTGCTATTTATATTTTATTGTTCTTCATGCTGCACACTGATTTTCATCTCCACAGTCTGCTACAGCTGCTGGTAGTCACCAAGGCGGTCACCAATGTCACTACAGGAGTCACCAATGTGGGACCCACAAGCGCCAATGTAGGTGTAATTTCCATGGTACCAATGAAAGGTGTCAGTAAATAGCCCCTCAAAAATCCACAATGCTGTTTGCTCTGCCTGCTCAGTCCCAGTTTGCACTGGTTAAGGCTCTCCTATGTTGGACACACACCCTTAAACATGCTCACATTTCATTGGATGCCAGGACTGGACCCCCACCCTCCCATCCATTATGAACAAATGAGAGGTGGAAAGAGCTACTTTCTGTAAGCAGGAGAAGCAGTGGCTCTTGCCTTATTCCCCACTGGTGAAGGTGGCAGATGGGTGGCATGTCTGCACCATTTGGTAATTCCTCTTACTTTTTTCTCTTCCTTTAGGCATGTCAGCCATTTCGTGTTATGTGCCATGTCCCCACCCCTACCCCATAGTGGCCATCTTGGGATTGGCATTCATGGAAATTTCTCAGATTTGCAAATGACTTAGAAAAATTGACAACCCCTGGCATACTACAGGTGAAACTAAAAAAAAAGAAAAAAAAGAATATCGTGGAAAAGTCCATTTATGTAAGCAATTGTTTTCATTAGCTACTGGAGTTTAATATATGAAATAGACTCATGACATGCAAAGCGAGATATGCCAAGCCTTTGTTTGTTATAATTGTGATGATTATGGCATCCCCAAAGTTGAAATTGTTAATTTGGGGTTCTCATCAGCTGTACATCAAAATCATCACAATTACAGTGGTACCTCGGGCTAAGTACGCTTCAGGTTAAGTACGCTTCAGGTTAAGAACTCCACTTAAGAACAGAAATCATGCAGGAGGTCCCATTAGCTAAAGTGGTGCTTCAGGTTAAGTACGCTTCAGGTTAAGAACGGACCTCCAGAACGAATTAAGTATTTAACCCGAGGTACCACTGTATAACAAATAAAGGCTTGATATATCTTGCTTTGCATGTCATGAGTCTATCTCATATATTAGTTTCACCTTTTAAGTTGAATTACTGAAAGAAATGAACCTTTCCACGATATTCTAATTTTTCGAGTTTCACCTGTATCTCCAGTATCAGAGACAGTGTGCCTCTGAATTCCAGTTGCTAGAATGAGTATGCAGGGTGATTTGATCCTGTGGGGTGCTGCTTCACAAGCCTATGGGGAAAGAACTTGTAACGCAAAGTAGGCCACTGCAACTTTGCCTCCTTTTCTCTTCTCGCCATTATCTTCCAGTTGTCCTTCAAGCCCAACCATCTTCCTGCCTGTGGCCTGCCCCTCCTTCCCATCCAGCACCCTGGCATCTGACACTCAGGCTGGCCTGACATGACCCAGAGCAATCTGGGGCTGTTACTACCCCACTTGTCCAAAGCCCAGAACCCCCAAATTAGCTGGATTTTGTTCAGACTCAAGCTCCAGCTGACTCCAATGCATAGCCCCAGTTGCTAGGTAAATCGTCTCCTCCCTAAAAGTGGGCACGCATTACGGTGAGACCTGGAGACTGATCTCCTGGTTGTGGGTGGGTATATTGGTCAGCCACAACACCCGATTGGTAGGTCCCTTGTTGCTGGGTGTAATCTGGCCAATGGGGTGCAGTCTAAATGGATCGAGGGACCCAGAGCTTCCTCTTTTGGCTTGTGCATCGGAACACCCGCCCATCTCGCCCTATATTTAGGGCATTTTGCGATTGACCTTGCTAGGCCGCCATGTGTCGTCTGTCGTTGGGACAGGGGCACAGCAGGAATTTTCCCACTTTGCTGATTTCCTGTTGCCATTTGGGTTTCGCCTGCCGCGTAGCAAATCGTCACAACTTGTAAGGTTGTGGATAGGCTCTGGTTCAGGTGATAGGGATGGGAGAACGGTCTCACCATCCCTATGTGAAGGGTATTCCATTAAAAGAATCCGGGGACTCAACTTGGTTTGGTCAACCCCCAAGAGGGGGTTGTGCCTGTCCCTGAGTCCAGGGGAGCATCTGGGGAGTGGACATAGTCTGTTCCTGGGCTTTCCACCTACCTCAGGTGTTCACCCTTGATTGACCTATGATGGAGCTCTGGGTCAGCGCTACCTGCAAGGGTGCAGGGAGCTAGTCGAACCAGAGCCTATGCAACCACTCACTTTTCTGTAAACAATAAAGTTGTGGCCTAAATTCTGCCAAAAACCAAAACTAAAATTTGAGTCAAATGTGTGTTTATTTAGGGGGGAGGTCTCTGGGTCTGAACACACAACTTGAATGGGGCTGCTGGCAAGCTTTTCAGAGGTATCTGATTTTGTGAGAGAATACTGAACCAGATGATCTGAACCTTTAGTCTGACTCAGCAGGACTTCTCTTAGATATTTATGAAATGAAAATCCCATAAAATCCCATAAAATCAAAATAGATGTAACAACCATAAGTTGCCATCATTTTCAAGGGGCAGCTTGAATTCACCCCCCTAGCTTCAAATATGCCTTGTGTCCTTTCCACCCCTGCCCTTATTTATATCCCACCCCTGGACACTTTTCCGCTTCAAAATGTGTTTTCTTGCTGTGCCTTTGACAGCTGGCTTGAATGTTGACTTGTTATTGGAGCCTCAGGAAACCTCCAATGTGGCTGCTCCTCCCATATGATACAAGTCATCTGATCAGCACAAAACTGAGCCTTGTCACAAGATTTAGCCACTCCATTAAGCCCCCTTGCTACTCCCACAGCTTCCTTAAAAAAAAAAAAAAAAAACCTGGCTGGAAAAAGAGCATAATTGACAAAAGAAAGGGGAAAAAAATATATGGGAAATCTATAAACGGCAAATGGAAATGCTGTGAGAAGTGTAGCTGACTGGGGTGTAATGGAATGGCACCTTGTGCAGCTTCTACTGACCTTTTAAAGAAACCAGCAGCAACAATTATGTGCCAAAGGCCTCCTTGTCGTGAGAAATGGATTCTCTGAACATGGCTTTTACATAGAATAGTTGCTTTATCCCAGGGAATAGGTCAGCTGCACTCAACCCCCCTGCCTGCATTGTCCTAAGTCTCCACAGAGTCTCAAATACTTCCCTGAAAGAGGTGAGGAAGGAGGGAATGGGAAATCCCAGGCCTGTGGACAAATGTGGCCCTCCAAGCCCCTCTATCTGGCACTTGGGACTTCCCCCATGCTGACTCCTTCTCAGGCTACATCCCTCACCATCCTTGCTTTCCCACCTTAAGTGTTTCTGCCTGGTTGAAACAAAATAAAAATTTAAAAAAAAATCCTTCCAGTAGCACCTTAGAGACCAACTAAGTTTGTTCTGCTTGGTTGGAATGTGTCGATGCAGGATAAATAAGGTGTATAGAAACTTGTTTATAAAACTATGTGAAATATACAGTGGTGCCCCGCTAGACGAATGCCTCGCTAGACGAAAAACTCGCTAGACGAAGACATTCGTCTAGCGGAAGGTTGCCCCACAAGACGAATTTGTCTATGGGGCTGCCTCGCAAGACGAAAACCGCGGTTTGCATTGGTGCTTCGCTAGACGAAAAAATCGCTAGACGAAAATACTCGCAGAACGAATTATTTTCGTCTAGCGAGGCACCACTGTACTTGGAGTTGAGTGTTGATTTCATGCTCTTTATTTCAGCTCATGATAAACAGTGAGTGAGTGTTTTCCCCCAAAACCTCTGGCTATAGGTACATTATTTACACAATAGGTCCCATGTGATTGGCTGATTCAACTCCCCTCCTGGAGCCTGATTGGACTGTTCCTGCAGGCCAATCAGGTTGCTGATTCACTTCCTCCTGGAGCTGGATTGGGTGGCTCCTGCAGACCAATCAGGTTGCTGCCTTCTAGGATCCTACCTGCCTATTGTTCTAGGATCCAAGCTCAGTACATAACACTATGCATGGGGGGATGTGTGTAGAATTAAATGCTTTTTGTCCTCTCTTATTACTACTAGAACTCAGGGTCATCCAACTACTACTGCTATTTTTTTCCTACTACTATTTCACACAAGGAATCTGCTGCCGCAAGATGTGGTGACTGGGCACTAAAATGGCAAATGCAGTTGATTGTAAGCAAGTGTAAGGTGATGCCCACTGGGGCAAAAAACCCAGCCTTACTTACTATTGAAACTGAGGAGAGAGATCTTGTAGCTGACCCAGTGTGTGGCAACTGTGCAAAAGGATTGTTCCGTGTTAAGGACCATTAGGAAAGAGACCAAAAATGAAACTGCCAATATCATGATGTCGTTACACAAAATTACCGCATTTGGAATACCATGCATAGTTTTGATCACTGCACCTCAAAAAGGGATATTACAAAGCTGGAAATGATTCTTCTCTTTAAAAGGGGCAGAGGATTATGTTCAACCGTTTCTTATCTTTTGCTTATAACACACTGGTCTTAAAAAAAACCCTATTTTTGTCCTAGTGCAACTTTTCACCTTGTTTCCACCCCTGTGTGGCCTCAGCTTATTTTAAACACCCTACGCATCTAGAAGCCGTGAAACTGCACTACGTTGAAAGGCTTCAGGGATACTCAGGGAAAGTGTTGAGGCTGTTTGATGAACCACAGGCTTGTAGAAATAAATTTCTTGGCAGTGGGTTGAGCAGAGACATACTCCCTATGTTAGCCAGGAAGTCCCTTCCCTCAGATGGCACTGGACCTAGGATGGCTGGGAGGTCACTGTCACAGGTATGAGTCTTTCAGCCAGACAAACAACAGTTTTGAACTGTAATGAGGAAAATTGGTGGGGACAGGGCTAACCCTACCAGCCCATGGCCCCATTCCAATTCACCCCTTGCTAGGGTTGCCATATTTTGAAGAGCAAAAAAAGTGGACACGTTTGCCAACTTCCACTTTTAACTATGGACCACTATGAAGATTTTAATTTTGCATACCCATGAAAAAGAGGACGTGTCCCGGAAAAAGAGGACATATGGCAACTCTCCCCTTGCTTCATGAACACTATTGACTTTGAAAGAAACTGTGGGAACTCTCAAATCATACACTAAATCTTCACATAAGAATGTAGAAAAAATTCATATGGTCTGCATTATCAGCGATGGAGTGTGCTTTAACTGTGCCCAGGGGGTTTGCACATGCCCAGAGGTTATAATTTCAGCAGCCCTCCCCACACTACGCCCCTGTGCATTATAAAGCAAACCAACCTAATTTGCAGTTCCTGGGCTTATATATGAATCAGAATGCACTTCACAATCAGATTTGGGTTCCTATTTTTTCTGATGCACTTTAAAAAATGGATAGGGGGAAAATGTGTACATTGGGGTCAAGGAAATGTTGTATACAAAACTGCACATGTTACAGGAAGCTGCATTTACAGAAAATGTGTTTTTAAGGAGGAAAGCCACAGATGATGATGTCCCTGCTCAGGGGGGGGGGGAGCAAATTCAGAACCCTCTCCAACCCCACAAGAAGAGGAAATATTGTTCTTTTGGAGGTGCAGTGTGCTATGGAAAGTGGGGCATTATGGCCAATGAGGAAAGAGGAGGAGACCAGGATATTTAAGCCGGTTCTACCCACACTCTTTCCGGTTCTTCATTTGGCATTGACCCATCTGTCCTTTACAGTGTGGGCTTTGCTGGTTGTTATATTGAGGCTTCGGTTGGAATTGTTAAAGAAGCCCGTGTTTGTCCCTTGGACTCCACAATTTGCCTTCTTCACACTGTCTGCGTGACTGGAGAGGCATTGTTCAAATTGGTTCAATTTGGCATTTAGTCAGGGCAGGTGACAGGATTTAAGGAATGACTGTTTGAATACCTAGTGAGTTGGTCTGTGACCGTAAAAATAAATTCATTCATTCACTGTTTGAATACCTGAGGCATTGTTGTTGTTGTTGTTCAGTCGTTCAGTCATGTCCGACTCTTTGTGACCCCATGGACCAGAGCACGCCAGGCACCCCTATCCTCCACTGCCTCCTGCAGTTTGGCCAAACTCATGCTAGTCGCTTCGAGAACACTGTCCAACCATCTCATCCTCTGTCATCCCCTTCTCCTTGTGCCCTCCATCTTTCCCAACATCAGGGTCTTTTCCAGGGAGTCTTCTCTTCTCATGAGGTGGCCAAAGTACTGGAACCTGAGGCATTACAGGGTGCATACTGGGCAGCAGGTTCAAACCCTAGGTGCATGCTACAGGGAGGGAGTTTCTTGCTATCAACAGTGTGTGTCAGGCTGCTGCCAGCGACTCCTGGCTGTTTGCCCAGGAACGTATAAAGAAAAGGAAATGTTTCTTACCGTCCACTTCTTATTCAGAATTTACAGAGAGAGCCTATAGAACCCAGCCTCTTGGATAATGGCATTGTTGTCCCCGGTGAATCCCCACCCCCACCCCACCCCCACCCCTGTCTCTCCCACTTCCTCATTCATCATTCTCATCATTTCTCCTACGGGTGCTGCTATGTGCCCTCTGTCTTTGAGCTCTTTGCTCTCCTATTTTCAAGGCTTGCTGGGTTCTGGGAGAGGGGTGGGGTCTGGAATGCTTTCTAAAGACACTGTGTCCCCCCCACCCCAGTGCTTCCTCCTCCTCCTATCCCATTATTTCCCAACTTTCCCCCTCATCCGCCTCTGAGCTGTGACCTCCCACAAACCCCTGTTGTAAATTTAAACTGTCTTCCTCTTCCTCCTCCCTGGAAGGGTCAAGCTGGGGAGTTGGTCTCCATCATTCCTTCTCTGATCAGTCCCTGACAGTGTGTAGCTGTAAACACACTGAGGAGTGGAGATGGAAGGCAAAGTTCCACCCATTTACTACAAATCACCTGCTTGGAGAAATTTAATCTGGTTCAATTTGGTTAATATGTTTTGTTGCAGATTCACTAATTTGTTATACAGCAGTACCTCGGTTTATAAACTTAATCCATTCCGGAAGTCCATTCTTAAACCGAAACCATTCTTAAACCGAGGCACGCTTTCCCTAATGAGGTCTCCCACCGCCAGTGCCCTTCCACCATTTATATTCCACTCTTAGACCAAGATAAAGTTTGCAAACCAGGACACCACTTCCGGTTTTGCAGAGTTCGTAAACCAAATCATTCGTAAATAGGGCTGTTCTTAAACTGAGGTACCACTGTATTTGATATATGTAATCTGTTTCCCACAGTTGTATTGACAACACAAAATTTTTATGTAGAAAATAGGACAGAACAGATATATGACTGAAAGCAAGTGAAACTGGCACAGAATGGAAATGGGATAATCTATCCATCCCTAAGCATGCATCACGTATACTTCAATGAGCTGAAGTCTCTAGTGAAGTCTTTCCACATTAATCTGAAATTAAATGAAGAATGAAGGAGCTCCTTAAGCATTCTTCAAAGTCAAAGGATGCTCATTCTGAGATGTTTCCTACATTTTTTAAAAATACAAAAACCTCCACCCCGGAACTCCATTTCCTACCATCACCCGAAGGTGAACATTTTTCTGTTTTCTTTCTCCATCTCAAGCTGTACACCTAGCAACCGACAGGCTTGTCTGACTGTTGTGAAGTCTCTGTTGCAATGTTCTCCGATGCCGTATTAATTATTCTTCTTTGGAAGCATTGTTCCATTTGTCTGTGTGCAGGAAGAGACAGGTATAGTGAGTTAATTAAATCCTCCCTCATCAGCACCATGATGAAATCTTAATGCCGCTGTCTGACAGCCAACACATCTTTAAGTTATCCCACTATTAAGAGGCTGATGGGTTGAAATGGCCTGTTTGTTTATTTGATTGCATGGCATACCTGGAAGTCTGGAAAGGATTAGAGAGATGTACTGTAAGAATTTAAGGGGTCATTCTGGGTTTAGCTCAAGTGCTTATGCAAGTGGGATTCAGATATGATTAAGGTCCCACCCACTGTCTACAGACATATTTCTTTGTTGCTGCATTCTCTGTTGAACTCATTCATTACCATTCCTTGTACAAAGAATTCAGATTACTTCTAGTAAATAAGAGGACAGGAAACTAAATAGAGTATATTATTTATTTCCTTGTTCACTGATTTGGAATTTAGCTCACCTTGCCTCTGAAGGCTCAGAGTGGGTAGTTTCATTTTTGCAAGACATTAGCTACAGTATATGGAGGCACCAAACTCTTTTAAATGCTTAGGGCTTCTAAGGTCTCAATCTGGCCCTGTCAACAGGGCAATGTCTTGGCACCACTTTCAACAATGCAGAACTCTACAGGCCTGATGCTGTCTACTTGTCATCACACAACAGCGAAACCTGGTTATTGGATATATACTGGGAACTGCCTGGTTGGTTGCAGATCTGAATGGTTTGGTGGTGGTCAGCAAGGAGGAGGTCATCTAGGGTGGTGGAAAAGGCATTGGATTGGATCCCGAGTCAAAACTGGAACAAAATGTTTAGGGTCTCCTAGTAAAGGGGTCCATGGGGAAAGTTTTGTTCAAGGCCCAGATGGGGGATAACAGACCATAAAACTTTCCAAGTAGTTGCCCGGGGGGGGGGGGAGTCCACCCATTTGTTCTGCATAGGGGGGCAGGGCGTCCTTTGACCCAGGATCAACCCTAAAGGAGTGATAAACCAGAAATCAAGCTAGGCTGATTCAGGACACATACCTAATGCCGCGGCCAAAGCCTACTTACCTCTGTAATCAATAAAGTTGTGGCCATTTTAATCCCAGTATGTTGTCCTGTCATTATTGGTACTCTCACACCAGCTGGTGTCTTTATAAGAATTTATTGGCATTTTTCTATAACAACATATACCCACACCCACACCTACAATTAAACAAATGCAAAACAAATAAAACAAATACAAACAATGTCAAGTTTTCTTATTGCATCTTTTCTAAAAGAAAAAGAAAAAAAAAGTTTCTATTTCCATATCTTGACCATTGACTTCCCCTGCCTTTTCACCTTCGAATTTATATCCTTAATCTATTTTATAACCATTTCTCCTGAAAAAAGAAAAAAAGAAATTAAATTCAGTTATATAGTTACATTCAATTATATCTTCAACATTTTACTAAGAATGCATCGTCATAATGATACCTCGTCATAATTCTTCTTCATTTATACTTATCGATTTCTTATCTTAATCTACATCTTAATCTTACTCCTCTTAATCCATAAACTTAATCCACTTAAATTCACTTTACTTATACTCCACCTCACAGATCTTCACAAATCATTCGCATCAAATCTATCTCTTCTATCCTTAAGATTGCTGCTAGTAACATAAAAACTTGAAATATCTCCTTTCATGTTCAAATAAAGAGTATAACAAAATATTGTTGACAGTATTCACCCTCCGATTTCAATTTACCATATCAGGCTACTTTAAGTTTTACTTAATGCTTCACCCCACACCCCCTCTGTCCATTATTCTTCTCCTGGTGGCATCAGCACTGAACTTCCATGTAGCTTCCCTCTCCAAACGTCCACAGATCCAGGCACAGTCCAAACCTCTCCTTGCCACGAGTTCAGAGGTGTCCATCTCATCATCTCTCAGCTTCTTCGGTTCTTTATAACATTCCTTTTCTTCTTGTAAATACCTTAATTCTTTGTCCCTGGCCCCCGAGCTCACACCTCGGGGACTGGATATAAGAAATCTTGACGTCGCCTTGGGGCTGCCACCCCCAAAAAGCGAATTTCTTCTCCGAAGTAGCTCACTCATTTCTCTCCATCTTTCCATCCACCCTCTCAGCTCCTTGGCAAGGCTTTCTTCCAAAGTGTCAAAAGTTTTAAAAGCCTCCTCTGTGGGCAATTGGTTCCCTTTCAGACCCCCACACAAGACTTTGACTTTTCTATAAAGCAGTTCCACCTTCAAGGCAGTGAGTCTCTGTTCATCCGTTAGTCCAGAGTTCAATACCAGTTCAAGGACGAAACCCAGCATACTGGCAGAGGAGGAGGAAGTAGGTGTTATGTTTCTACTCCCCTCTTTGTTCGTCGCCATTTTCCTGAGCTGGAGCGCAAATACCGCAACTTTAAATGGAGATATTTTCCTCTAGTTAGCTTCCCGAAAAAAGAGTTTGCCAATCTCATGTGTCAATTTTAAGTACATTGTAGCCAGTTCTGTAGCAGTAATCATTCAAATTGGTTAGATTCTTAAGCTCGAAGGGAGGGAGGCAGGCTGCCTTTCTCCTTCCCCCCGGATCGTTCCAAAAACACGATTTCTAATCAGATTCTTTACTCACGACCACCGGGTTCCTTTAGCTCCATTCTTCAAAGGTAGAACTTAGACGCTCACCGCGGGCTTTGTCGCCGCATTTGCATCCCGGTTGGGGCATGTCCCCGAAGCCCGGCTCCGTTGTCCCTTCACCCCCACTCCCCCCTTACAGGGGGAGCGAGGGAAGGGTTCGGAGCCTCCGCGGGCGCTGCCGGGGAGCCCAGGGTGCGGGACGCTCTTCCCGCACCCCAACCGGAGCCCCGCTTTGCGGTAGCGGGGCTCCTAACCCCCGGGATGGACAGGGCGCTTCGGACCCGAAGCAGCCCTCGACCACCCGGCGATTGCGTCGCCGCCGGAAGTCCTCACACCAGCTGGTGAACCCAGGCTTACTGTGCCTGGGCTTGCAAAACAGTTCTTCCCTGCCTTTTCCTCAGTGCTATGTCCTATATATTGTTCAAGATAACGAAACAGGGAGGGTTCTTGTGAAGTGTTGAGCCCACTGTTGACACCCCCACAACTGAGTTGAGAAATGAACTGATTTATTTGCATTTTGAAAGAAGAGAGAAATACCCCTTGCCCTCAATGCCCAAGCAAATGCAGGCTACCCTCTAGCTTTCATGTGTTGAGCACAAATGCCTGAAGCGGGTTTCTACACACATGTGCTTAGAAATCTCTGTGTGACCAGGGACCATACCTTATCAGCATGTAGGTCTGAGTAAAGGAGCATGCAAGCATTTAGAATATATATGATGAACTGCTTGTCACTCCATTTGCTACCATCTGGCAAAGAGATAGGAGGAAATATCAGATGTTTTATTAATGCGTGACTTGTCTCTTCATTTGCTAAGGATTTATAAATGCACTATCAATTATTCAGAAGTCATGTACCTGTTTTTATACACGCACACGCACACATGGGTATGGGGCAGGGGAGAAGAGAACAAATCTCAAAAAGTCACACATGAAGTAGGCATTAAATAATTCACATCCACTTATTGCATATCCCAGCTGAGTTAATTTTTAAAGGAAATAGTTATGCTAGAGACAATTGAATTAAGATTTCCTCACTGCTGTCATTCTCAAAGAGGTTAAAGAAAGTGTGTTTCCCTGAAACATTAAATACGGCGAGGCATTGGTTTCTTTTGCTCAAAGGAGATATGTTGTAAGGCAGGGATGAGATTGTATCCAACATGCAATCCCCTCCTTGGCCCTGCCCATGTGCAGAAATTAGGCATATATAACAGGGAGAGAAAACTCCTTCCCTTCTCATAAGAAGGTAAGATCCCCAGTGGCCAAAGACTCATCTAGTCCTGCATCAGAATTAGAAATGGCCATCAGATTGGAGAACTGGGCACAAGTTAACAAAAGGAATTTCAATAGGGACAAATGTAAGGTTCTGCACTTAGGCACGAAGAACCAGATGCACAAATATAGGATGGGGGACACCTGGCTTACTAGCAGCACATGTGAAAAGGATCTAGGGGTCTTGGTGGACCACAAGCTTACGTAACATGAGTCAGCAGTGTGATGTAGCAGCAAAAAAAAAAAAGTGAATGCTACTCTAGGCTGCATCCGCAGAAGTACAGTGTCCAGATCAAGGAAAATAATAGTACCAGTCTATTTTGCCTTAGTCAGACCACACTTGGAATACTGTGTCCAATTCTGGGCACCACAATTTAAGAAGGATGTAGACAAGCTGGAATGTGTGTAGAGGAGGGCAACCAAGATGATCAAGACAGAAGTATTGTTTAGGGGGGACAGGGGGCGGGCAGGTGTGGAGGACTCCCTGGTCCTGAATGGGGTAACTGTGCTCCTGAAGGACCAGATACACAGCCCGGGAGTCATTTTGGACTCACAGCTGTCCGTGGAGACGCAGGTCAATTCTGTGTCCAGGGCAGCTGTCTACCAGCTCTATCCGGTATACAGGCTGCAAGCCTACCTACCCACAGCTGTTCGTGGAGATGCAGGTCAATTCTGTGTCCAGCCTACCTATCCACTGACTGCCTTGCCAGAGTGGTGCATCTCCAGCTTGGACTACTGCAATGCACTCTACATGGGGCTACCTTTGAAGGTGACCCGGAAACTACAACTAATAATGCGGCAGCTAGACTGTGACTGGGGGTGGCTGCCGAGACAATATAATACCGGTCCTGAAAGACCTACATTGGTTCCCGGTATGTTTCCGAGCACAATTTAAAGTGTTTGTGCTGACCTTTAAAGCCCTAAAAGGCCTCAGCCCAGTATACCTGAAGGAACGTCTCCACCCCCATCATTCAGCCCAGACACCGAGGTCCAGCACCGAGGGCCTTCTGGCGGTTCCCTCACTGCAAGAAGCAAGGTTACAGGGAACCAGACAGAGGGCCTTCTAAGTAGTGGCACCTGCCCAGTGGAATTCCTTCCCATAAGAAGTCAAAGAAATAAACAACTATCTGACTCTTGGAATACATCTGAAGAGAGCCCTGTTTAGGGAAGTTTTTAATGTTTGATGTTTTACCGTGTTTTTAACATTCTGTTGGGAGCCACCCAGAGTGGCTGGGGAAACACAGCCAGATGGGCAGGGTATAAATAAATTATTATTATTATTATTAAGGATCTGTAAACTAAACCTTACGAGGAGCACTTGAAAGAGCTGGGTATGTTTAGCCTGGAAAAGAGGAAACTGAGAGGAGATACGATAGCCATCTTCAAATATCTTAAGGGCTGCCACATGGAGGAGTGGCATGCTTGTTTTCTCCTGCTCTGAAGGGTAGGACTCAAGTTGCAAGAAAGGAAATTCTGACTAAACATTTGGAAAAACTTTCAGACAGTAAGAGCTGTTCAGCAGTGGAACAGACTCTTTGGAGGTTTTTAAACTGAGGTTGGATGCTTTAGCTGAGATTCCTGCATATGTAGGGGGTTGGACTAGATGACACTTGGGGTCCCTTCCAATTCTAAGATTCTATGATCATGTGCTCACAAGTGACCAATCAGATGCATATGGGAAGTACACAAGCAAGACCCCATCCCCTATTCCACCAGCCCTGGAGCAGTAAGGGTAATAATTGCATGGATGGGAGGGAAGACCTTGAAGACAGGTAGATGTGTGGAAACAAATACTTAAATTAAATTCTGAACCAGAGAAGAATTTATGTAGCAATAATGTTTGCCTTGAATTTGAGGTTAGGAGAACTCTGTACTTCTTAGCAGGAGATGTAAATTTCTGTGATATCCCTACCACAAATCAGAAAGTTCTAAAATGCAAATCTTGCCATTGCAATGAGCTGACTAGTTGACCTTAGACATACCACTCCCAGACCCTCCAAGTGTCCCTATTTTCCAGGGACATCCCTGCTTTAGAGAAGCTGCCCGGGTTTCTGATTTGATCCTGGAATGTCCCACATTTCCTTAGGATGTCCCTATTTTCATTGGAGAAATGTTGGAGGGTGTAGAGTTATTCGTGCTGAAGGTAATCCTGAATAGGGAAGTTTTTAATGTTTAATGTCATGTTTATATATATGTTGGAAGCTGTCTGGAGTGGCTGGGGCAACCCAGAAAGATGTGAGGTGTATAAATAGTAAAATGATCATTATGGAATGGGACATCCCTATTTTCATCTGAGAAATGTTGGAGGATATGCACTCATTTTTAGCCTCAATCCACTCTTCCCTGTCTGCAACAGGGGCATAATAACACAGATCTAACTAAATGGTTGTTGCAAGGATTCCAACATGGAAATTAACATGAAGAATGTTTAGCTTTATAAATGCTAAGAATTGTTTTAATTTAGGATTCTGAAAGAAAGAGAGGAAGAGCAGATAAAAATGACAACAAATTTTGATGCAAATTTATGAAACTGTGCTTAGAATAATTACTCAAATGCCAGTAGAAGGGGTCTGATTGTGATTTCCTTTGAAAGCATCTCAGAATGGTGGAAATAAAATAAAATAAAAACACCAGCCGTTTCTTTCTTTCTTTGGGTCATATCTAATGCTGGTTACACTCAGGGTAGAGCCACAAGTAATAGACATAGCTAACTTAACAACATTAAATTGCATAAATAAAAGTTAGTTGATTGCAACCTCTGGTTTTCATTGGCAGTGCAACTCAAAGATCCTCTTTTGCTGGGGGAAAAAATCAATGCATGGAATTTATGTCTTCAAAGTTTGTTGGATGCTGAAGAAATTGTGTTGATGAGGCTTTCATTCACTCTGAGGAAGACTGCTCAGTGATCTAATCTCAGGAATACCATGCACATGGGAACTGATGCATGTTCTGTATGAGACACTCCTCAGTGCTCAGTTGGGTATGAGCATTTTGGCAAGCAAAACTTGCTTAAAATGTTTAAAAGCATCCTCTAAAAAACTAAACGCTGGTCTACAATAAGGCCTCAGGGAACATTACATTAAATATTAAGACGGTCATGCACCCCCCAATGATTTTACTATGTAAAAATGTGGGTCTTTAACATTTACAGATAAAGAATAGGAATGCAACACAGTTAACTGTCCAACACATCTTTTCAAAGCAGCTTGCAACATTTTTTTAAAAATCCCACAATGAGTGAACAATAAATAAGCTATTGATAAACAAGCTTATAAAAGTGATATTCAGTGGTATGATCTCTAGACAATAAAACAATATCACATCTGGAATGTAAAAAGGTAGGTATTCAGAGCCTTCCAAAATCCCTGCAGCATTTTAGCGTGGTGCAGATCTAAAGTGGGGGAATCCAGAAGCTGTGACCACCATAGAGAAAGCCTTTTCCTTTCTGGCCACTTAGGAATGGAGGAGAAATTCAATTCACATTTAAAGGAGAACTTACCTAATTCTCGGTTTCCAAAACAATATGGGAACCAAAACACAGCCATCCTTTGAAATTTGCACTTATAAAGAATTTTGCAGTGCCTTCCTTCAGCCAAGTAATGTGCAGAAAAAATGCAAATGCTATTGTAAAGTGTTCATATAAATGCATATTACTATAAATGTATATATTAGTGAAAAAGAACAAGTTGCATTATACAAGAGGAAATGGCTTGCAAATTTGTCAAAGCTGCATACAAAAATGTGTATATTAGGAAAAATTCACACTAAAATACTAACAAATTTTCATGAGGTGTGTGTGTGTATAATTTCAAATTGTGATGGTAGAATTGTGATGATTGAGAAAATAAATAAAAATGAGAAACTGAGAGAAGTGAAATTGACACCCACTTCACTGACCTTGAGTTGAACACTCAGTCAGGGTCTCCAGTACTGATCTAAATATTCAGGCAGGATTATTATAGGTACAGGCAGTCCATTAAATAGCTCTAAGTGATATAGCACTTTAAAGGTTAAAATCAGCACTTTAAATTGGACCCAGAAATGCAATGGTGACCAGTGAAGCTGGTACAGTCATATCTCATGTTACGTTTGCTTCACGTTGCGGCTTTTCAGGTCATGAACACGGCAATCCGGAAGTGTTTACTTCCAGGTTTGCTGCACATGCATGTGCAGAAGGAATCTGTGTGCTTCGCGCATGCGCAGAAGCGCTCTATCACACTTTGCACACACGTAGTCGCTGCGCTCTACTTACGGACTTTTCAGGGTGCAAATGGCACCTTGAAATGGATTGCGTTCCTAAGTAGAGGTACCACTGTATAACTATGATGTCATTGAAACTGAGAGTATTGAAATCTGAATGTGACCCCAGGAATAAAGCAACGTGGTGAAATCAAACTTTCCGCAGTTCTATTAACAGTCTAAGCTGGTTAAATGCACTCCTGCAAACTGACACGACTTGGACTTGCTTAAGGTAAAGGTAAAGGGACCCCTGACTGTTAAGTCCAGTCGCTAACGACTCTGGGGTTGCGGCGCTCATCTCGCTTTACTGGCCGAGGGAAACGGCATACATCTTCTGGGTCATGTGGCCAGCATGACTAAACCACTTCTGGCAAACGAGAGCAGCGCACGGAAACGCCGTTTACCTTCCCACCAGAGCGGTACCTATTTATCTACTTGCACTTTGATGTGCTTTTGAACTACTAGGTGGGCAGGAGCTGGGACAGAGCAATCCATTGCAGGGATTCGAACTGCCGACCTTCCGATCGGCAAGCCCTGGGCTCAGTGGTTTAGACCACCGTCCCACCCACGTCCCTGGACTTGCTTAGTCAGTGCTGAATCCAAGAGAATTCTCGAAGTGTACACTTTGTCTTTCATTTGGGGTGCTACCCCATCAAATACCAGCTGTAAGCCTCCTTTAGATTTCCATTTTTGCCCTCAGAATACTAGTAGTACAGTAAACACTTTTCTATCTTGCTTTGGACAGGTAGAATAGCACTGAGAAAATGAAAGCTATCGTGGTTTCACACATGGATCAGAGTTAATCATAGTGAAAATCCTATCAAGCTCACGTCCCTGTCTAGGTGTCTTTGCCAAGGCACTCTGCTCCTTGATCTTTCATATCCCATCTGCAGAACTTTAAGAAGTCTGACATATATCATTGGGTCATTCTGTCCAAACAAAATAAATGTTCTGTTCTAGCTAAGGGAGTCATAGCTTCTAACCGGATATCCCTGGCAAAATTAGAAACCAAGCATGCCTTGGAAGCACAGATTCCCTTCAAAATGCAACAGCAGACCACAAAGTACATAACCCAGAATTTAAAGCTGAAACTCTGCTTTTCTGCTTGGCAGGGAGAAACAGGAACATGTTCAGTTTAGCTCCATTCATGGCTGGCCCATCCATGAAGCAACAGGATCCACAGATCCAGCCTCAAAGGAATGCATTGCCTCAGTGGTGGAGGAAGGTGGGTGTGGTCCGCCCCGGGTGTCATCATTGAGGGGGGTGACAAAAATATGAGTTTTTTAAAAGGGGGTCTCACAAAACTTTTTAGTGCAGTCAAGAAGTGTAACGAAACACGGCTGGCACGGGGCGCCACACTGCGGGGACCAGCACTTACCGCAGGGCCTGCAGCGTGCCTGAGCCACACGTCTCTCCTGGGAGTGACGTGGTGACTTGGGTGCTTGCAGGCTCCACGCTGCCTGAAACAGCAGTGTGGGGCTTGCATCTGCTCACCGCCTCTCCCTCAGCTGCCCTACAGCTGAGGGGGAAGTGGCGGAGAGGCTCCACACAGCTCGCCCTGCCCCCATGGGTGGCTCACCCTGCCCCCGGCTGCAGGACACGGACGCCACACCAGGCACCCGAGCGGCTAGCTGCACCACTGCATTGCCTGCTGCCACTGCTGCAATAGCAGCAACAGCTGTGGTGTGCTCCTTGGAGGCTGGATCTGCCTCCTCTTGAGCAGCTTCACCCTAATGCCACCTCTAGAGTAGCCTCTTTAGAAATAGGTGCTGCTGCTGTTCTCCTCCCACCCTTATTCCTGTTGTAGATCTTTATTCCCCACCCCATTCCTAATAATAATAATAATAATAATAATAATAATAATAATAATAATATTTATACCCCACCCTCCCTGGCCAGGGCTGGGCGCAGGGCAGCTAACACCGAATATAAATTACAATAAAACATAATAGGAAAAAAACCCAGTTAATTAAAATATGACTTAAAATACAACTTAAAATATGGCTTAAAATGCAGCCTCTTTTTAGTAGTAGCCCATAAATCAATACCATAAAGGGAGGAAACATCAGATATTCACCCGAGCCAGCTACCCATGCTGGTTCTACATGGGCCAGCAAAAAAGCCAAGGGAAAATTTATATACCAAATTCCATATAAGGGGTCAGAGTGAGTCCAAGCCGAAGGCCAGGCTCCATCTTGCAGGCCCTGCGGAAAGATGTCAAATCCCGCAGGGCCCTGGTCTCCTGTGACAGAGCGTTCCACCAAGTTGGGGCCAGTGTTGAAAAGGCCCTGGCCCTAGTTGAGACCAATCTAACCTCCTTGAGGCTCGGGACCTCCAAAGTGTTGTTATTTATGGACCTTAAGGTCCTCTTCGGGGCATACCAGGAGAGGCAGTCCCATAGATCTTCACTCACCCATTCTTCCATGGTGTTGAGGAGGTCCATTTTGTGATTTGCCTCAGGTGCTAAATGGCTTAGGCCAGTGCTGGCTCCTCCAGTACTCCACATTCACTGCAGAACAGGTGATCAGCAGAGGGATATCTATCTATAGATACAGATATAGATATATCCATCTATATGGGTTCCTTGTGTACAGTCCCGGTTGCTCCACACATTTCCCTTAAGCAATCCCATATTTGTCCCATATGTAATTTTTAGACAGCAATCCCCACAGGAGGAGGAAGTAAATGGCACACCAATCCTAAGGGCATTTCCCCAGCTTTCAAAGAAGAGTAATGTATGGTTGCATTGTGAACTGAACATGACTGGGTGTTATTACAATATCTACGCCAGAGATGGGGATTCAATTGTGCATCGAGTTGTGGTAATGTAAGTTCTCAACAGGTGATTGGACAATTGATCAACCATCTACGTAAATGCATTTGCCTTTAACAGGCACTGCATTCATCGATGCTCAACTTCAGAACTGAAACCAGCTGTAATCATTTGCTCGTGTGAAAGAAGGCAAGTTGCTTGGCCCTATCCATTCATGCAGAAGAAAGCTTCTGACGAACAAGTTGCCACATTTTGTGCAAGAAACGGTGAATTCCTGCTAAGTAAAAGCCAGGTATGCTGTCCTGACCTCTCTGAAGGATATAGATGAGCATGTTCAAGTTTAAAAGAACTGGAAAGGTCTACAGCAAGGCATTAAGGGGAGGAGCCATAGTGCATTCTTGGCATGCAGAGCTCCCATGTTCAGTTCCTGAATTCTTCTGCTATAAGGACCTGGCAAAATATAATGTGAGAGACCCCTCTCTGACCCTTTGTTGTTCCTTCCCTCACTCCCTTTATGCAGTGTGAACTTCAGTCTGTTAAAGGGGCTGAATAGGAATTGGAGGGGAATTGTTGGATTGGCCCTTGGGATCCACCCTTCCTTCCTTCCTTCCTTCCTTCCTTCCTTCCTTCCTTCCTTCCTTCCTTCCTTCCTTCCTTCCTTCCTTCCTTCCTTCCTTCCCCAACCCCCCTCTCTCTGCTTATTCCACACTGCTGGGACTAATTCAATTGGGAAATTGAGGTGTGGCAAGGATTACTTGTCCATGGAGCATTGAGTCTGGGCAGGTGAGGAAGTGTGGGAGAATAACTGTAGGAAAACTGAGTTACTACTGGGCTAAGGCAGGGGTCTGCAACCTTTAAGACCAAAAGAGCCACTTGGACCCGTTTCCGAACGGGAAAAAAAAACTGGGAGCCGCAAAACCAATGCAACATTTAAAACAAATATAACACTGCATTTTTTAAAAAAAAAATCCAATTTAAATTTAAAAAAATCTGATTTAAATAAAAAAAAAATCTGATTTAAATAAAAAAAAATCTGATTTAAATAAAAAAAATCCAACTTAAAAAAAAAATCATTCATTTTTATCCACCCTGGGAACCACTACCAGGTCACAGCCTGATCCAAGGTGGGTTGCAACAGCATACAAATATTTGATTTGTTGTTGTTTTTAAAAAATGAGTCCTCAACTGCACACTTGTGTTAAATGTTTGTCCCATGTCTTATTGAAGACTGCTGGCTTTTACAATAATCTTAGTGTCTTTTACCCTTAATATTCCAGACCAGAGGCTATGTTCACCTCTTCCAACCTCCTCTCTTGCTAAATAAAGCACAGAATTGCACCAGAGAAGCCTGTGATGTTTGTGCTGACTTGCATACAGGTGGCTGTAGTAGTTTGTAGTGTTCAAACCTTTTTAGGGGAGTTCCCTGCCCCCTTAATGACAATGGCGATAGATTTTGCACATGAACACAGATCCAAGTTAGGACTCCTCTCTTCCATGCCAACAGGTGCTTTGTCAAGGCTCCCCTAACACACACTCAGGACAGAGGAAAAACTGCAAAACGTCCCGGCCTTGCTCTGGGGCGGAGAGAGACGCGCGCCCGCCAGAGCGCGGTCTGAGGCTGCGAGCGGAACCAGGAGCGAAGGAGGCAGCGGCAGGGAAACAGGCGCCGCTTCCTCGACCATTTTTTAAAAGAGGGCTTCCCCCCTCGCCCGCCACCCGCCGCCCCTGGCCCAGCCCGCAGCTGCCTACCTCGTCATCGCCTCGACGCAGCAGCCAGCAGCCTTCCGAGAGGAACCGCGGCCAGCCCTTCCCCGCGGTCCCACGACCCAGCCGAGGAGTCCTGGCCTCCAGTGCCCATGCAGGGACGTGTCTGAAGGCCCCCTTCCTGCCCCCATCCCGTCCCGCCTCCCAGCTGCCTCTGGATGCCGCGGGGTCCCACATACCCGCCAACCCCGGAGCTCCCCTGTCCGCCCCAAGGCTGCCTCCCACGCTAGGAAGACTCCCGGAGCTGGGCAGGATTGGTCCCGCCAGGCTGGCTCGGGGGGCGGCCTCTCCCATGGGCGCCTGCTTTGGAGGCAGAGGCGGGGTCTTCAAAGTTCCCCCTCCCGCTCGCCCAGCTCCATCTCTTCCCGAAGGAGCGTGCGTGCCTCAGGCGCGCTCCCCGCCAGAGCCCTCAGCTGAGCTGCGCCACCTCTACTGCGTCCCCACCGCCTCCGAGCCCCGCTGCCCCACTGTTCAAGGCCAGGTGATCCTGGGTACGCCCCTGAGCAGCGCCCTCAGCCTCCGGAGGGCGGGCCACCGGCCAGCTGGAGGGCGGTCGCTGCCAGCTGGAGAAGTGGGCGGGCGTATCCGCCCCGGAGCCGCGGCAGCCATGTAAAAGAGCCGCATGCGGCTCCGGAGCCGCAGGTTGCTGACCCCCGGGCTAAGGGCACCCTTTAGGAATCTGCCAGTGCTTTATGCCTGGCAGGACTTGGAAGGTGCCCTTTAGGACTTTCATGCACATTTTGGGTGAATGCCGGACAGCAGGGCCTGTGTGTGCAGGGCAGTTTTGTTCTCAGAGCTTACCTAGCAAGGCAGGATTTCCTCCTCATCCTTTGTTGGAGGAGTCACTGCCTGCAGCTGTAAAACATGCCCCAGGGTCTGTAGGGATGTTTCTCTGCCAGAATTCAATGAAATCCTCACCTGACCGTACTTTCTGAACTTGGTGAATTTGCAGTTTCTCCACGTTGTTATATTTTTTAAATAAATGTAAACTTTCCCACAGAGTTTACTCTCATGGGTCATTTTCTTTGTGGGTGTGGGGGCAACAAATGCACTGCAAACTCCAGAGAAGTGCAAGATACAACTGGGTGTTGTGTTGTGTTTCACACAATGGTTTGGCTGTTGCAAACTGGTTTGTCGAATACCAAAATGTGAACCAAAGGAAAGCCTCAATCATCTCCACAGTCAGTCAAATTAGACAAAATACTTACAGGGATGGACAAATAACCTGACTTGGTATAAGGTCATATCCTATGCGGCTTCACACACTGGATTGTGCATAAGGTGCAGGCTGCACAACGGCCTTGGGTCATTCATAGTGGTATGGTTGCCTCTCCAAAGCTGCTTTCTGGGCCTGTCTCCCCTACATGACTAGACTGTATCCCTGTGGATACACCGCCTGCAAGACTCTGTCAGCTTATGCAAAATGGAGGAGGCGGGTGTTGAAGAGCAAATTGAGGGAAGAGCTGAATGAAAAACAAAACTAACTTTCATCTCTTTGAGAAACAAATGAAAATCCTTTCATCTGGTTTCCCCTATTAATGTGTCAGAAGGGGGCGGGGGGATTCCTGGAACTGACAAGAAGCATTGCATTGCTTAGCAAATTGATACAAACTGATGCATTCAGGGAATGTTCTCCGGGAACGCCATTCTCACATGCAAGTGGGAAAGATTTTGCCACACCCCAGCTCCCCCAGGACTTGGGTAGTCTTATTCGGGGGAAGAACAAGGGTATCCACATTGGGGCTGGCATTCCAACCAGGAAAGAGTGAGGGCCAGGCTTTATAATTTCGCCATGCCCCCCAAACTCTTTGCACTTCTTCACTGTAGAAAGGGTGAGTCTCTCTTGTAAATCAACATGGAAATGAAACGAATGAGGAAAAAGTAAACAAAGGGAACAGTGACAAAGGAAAAAAATAATGAAATGCAGTATAAACAAGACAGCAATTATGGAGAAGCACGGTAACAAAACAAAACAAAGAAACGTGGTCTTATGATGTAGGTGTTTTGAGAGACACCACCATGCGTTAAAGAGCAGAAAGGGAGAAAGAGTGGATTCATTTAAGGCATGGGTAGGCAACCGAAGGCCCGGGGGGCGGATCTGGCCCAGTCGCTTTCTAAATCAGGCATGCGGACAGTCCAGGAATCAGCATGTTTTTACATGAGTAGAATGTGTCCTTTTATTTAAAATTCATCTCTGGATTATTTGTGGGGCATCTTGTTGTTGTTGTTCAGTCGTGTCCGACTCTTTGTGACCCCATGGATCAGAGCACGCCAGGCACGCCTATCCTTCACTGCCTTCCGCAGTTTGGCCAAACTCATGTTAGTAGCTTCAAGAACACTGTCCAACCATCTCATCCTCTGTCGTCCCCTTCTCCTTGTGCCCTCCATCTTTCCCAACATCAGGGTCTTTTCCAGGGAGTCTTTTTTGGCAGGGATACTGGAGTGGGTTGCCAGTTCCTCCTCCAGGTGGATCACGTTTGGTCCAAACTCTCCACTATGACCTGTCCATCTTGACCTGTCCATAGCTTCCCTGAGTAATTCAAGCCCCTTCGCCACGACAAGGCAGTGATCCATGAAGGGGTTGTGGGGCATAGGGATTCATTTTTTTTTTCTTTCAAAATATAGTCTGGCCCTCCACAAGGTCTGAAGGACAGTGGACCTGCCCCCTGCTGAAAAAGTTTGCTGACCCCTGATTTAAGGGATCACAATGCTTTTGAGCTGCTGCAGTAGTGAAGTTGGAGGAAGCTGGGAAATGAGGTTGGAAGGACAGAATGGGGCAGACCTTCGAAGAACTTATGTTGGATGGGATATTATTCAGGTGGACAGGCCCTCTGAAATGTGTAGCACAGAATTGTGGGAGCAAAAAAAAGCATTCAGAGCAGTGAAAGCAGTATTTTTCATGTCACCGGTTTATTACTGGCTAATAGGAATATCTATGTTACATACAAGGTTCTGATGTTTTGCTCGAGCAGGCAAAAATGTATTGCCCAAAATGGGGTTCAACGTGCTGGGGATGCTCTGTGTTAAAATGTATATCTCAATCTGTCCCTCTGCACTTTAGTGATGACCAATGGTTTATAGCAAACAAATCTGACTGACCGACATATTCCCTGTGCAATCTGATGTTTTTTCCTCACATCTTAGATGATCTGCAAACTGATTTTTTTATAGGATGTCTGAGGTAAAAGCAGAAAATCAAGAATTCCATCGTATCTAGGCTTGAATATATTTCAAAGAAATCAGAAGTGCCTACCCCAATAAAATTAATCACTGAGTGCTGAAGAAGACAAGGAAATTGGGGGTGTGTGTGTTATACTCTCTATACCATTATTCACCAAGAAAGTTCTGTTTGTGGCATGACAGCAGTTTACAACATTTAACATTTACGTAGTGATTTACAACTTCAGAATGCTTAACAAACATACCCTGATTAACTGAATGAATTAAAACTTATATTCAGTGGGAGAAGAGAATAAGCACAAAGGCCTTTCAAGTCTACTCAGACTTGCTGTTTGGAAACTTAACTAATAGCTCCATCCATCATTCTTGCTCTAGGGGATTTTTGGTACTTCATTTCCAAAATGAGAAATGCTGGAACTCGAGTCTACACAGAAGCCACACCTTCTGACTGCAAGCCCCGCCCTTCATTTTCACACATGCCAGCGTGATTTTGTAGAGATGGGTGAAATCTACAAATCATGTGGTCCTCTGGAAAATGATGCTAGCAACATTTTCAAACTTTTTTTTTCTTTTTTGGAAACCTTTAACACATGCTTCCTTATTCCCCTTTCCCTAGCTAATTTCTTTCCCTTGCAGAAATGGGGAGAGGATTTGGGGTGGAAGTAGAAAAGAAGTCAAGGACTGGCTTGCAACAAGCTGGCCTTACCTCCATTGTGTTTGCAAGAAATCGGACAGAGGTTCAATGGACTTCTGCTTCCCCTTTAGCCATTACCGTAGCTGCTATTGCAGCCAGTTACAGTACCGGTATGTATGCAAGAGATACTTAACAGCTTTGGTTAGGACAATATATTTCACAGAGAATTTAATTTGACCATATTACCAGTCCCCCCTTTTCTGTTTACATTGCCTTATGCACACATTAAATCTATATAATATGTGTGTGTTTAAGTGTATTTTAATGGAAGCAGATAGGGGGGAGGAACTCAAGTCAAATTGAGATCAAGGACGATAATGGGAATTGGGGGGGGGGAATCCATTTGGATTACCCCAACATCTAGATTTTTAAAAAATCTTCCATCTTTAGCCAACTCATGAGGGTCATTATCCCAGTTTTTAAAGTACTGTAGTGAGTACCAATGCAATTTGCCTCAACTCTCAGTTTCTCCTTTCCTACTGCCAAGTCTGTTTTCTTTCCTGCCTTCCCTCCATCCTCAGTGATCTCAACTATGAGAAGGGTTGCTGGCTCATGAGAAAAAGGCCCATAATTTATTTATTTAGAAAGTACATTCCAACTGTGCCACAAACATTAACAATTACATTGTTCAAAGCATTTGGGCTCACCGTGAAGAGGGGACAGTTTCAAATGAGCTGGGAAGAGGGATCAATGAAACTGTTCACTGTAATTTTGAGAACATTTCCTGCAGTGCAAAAAACTAAATCTTTCAGCAAGGCCCATGGAAATGTTTGGCTGCACATTTACATTGCTTTGTCTTTCCATCTCTATCAAATGCCTTTGTCATCAGTGAAATCATCTTATAGACAAATCCAATTGGCTACATAGAACCGAGTAGAATAGCATTTATTGCATTAGTCCACAGACCATAGTGGAAAATTGGCTTGATAGATTTGTGGCATAATCCTGCTCAGATTACTGATTATGTGGGATGACTCATGGCTAATCCAAGAAGAAGTACCCAAAAAAGTGGAGACAAAGAAACCACATCAAAGTGTGTACATTATGGATGTAAAGACAAAAAGCAGGATTTTCAAATTTAATTGGAGTTTATGTGTGCAAATATTTCCAACAACCCCCTGGGGGAAAACTACCCTATTTTCAGCATGGAAATGGGAGCATATTTGACGTAGCATTTGTTTCAACATATGTATTGTGTTTTGCTCTGGAAGTCCACAGTGACTTTTGGGACTGTCCTGCTACCCACAACTAATTGTCCACAATAAAAACATCAACAATGTATGTGAAGGCAATTCTAGAGAATTCAAGGACATCTAGTAGATACCCCCATGTGTATGTGCGGACACACACACTTGTTAGATAAGTGGCATATAATACTCAATGAGAAAACATTTCCACACAGTTAAGATAACTGATTCCTCCTGTCTGTGACAGATAAGACAGTTAAGGCAAAGCACAGTGGGCAGACCACATTCAGACAGGGGTCCTTGAATAAGGGTTCAAAAGAGACCCATTAGTGAGTGGGTCTTAGGGTAAAGGTAAAGGTACCCCTGACTGTTAGGGTCCAGTCGCAGACGACTCTGGGGTTGCAGCACTCTTCTCGTTCTATAGGCAAGGGAGCCGGCGTTTGTCCACAGACAGCTTCCGGGTCATGTGGCCAGCATGACTAAGCCATTTTTGGCAAACCAGAGCAGCGCACGGAAACGCTGTTTACCTTCCCGTCAGAGCGGTACCTATTTATCTGCATGCACTTTGGCATGCTTTCGAACTGCTAGGTTGGCAGGAGCTGGGACCGAGTAATGGAAGCTCACCCCGTTGCGGGGATTCAAACCGCCAACCTTCTGATCGGCAAGCCCTAGGCTCTGTGGTTCCCTATGACCCACTCAGAAATGTTTTTGTGAGTGGGTCTCCGGGTACCATCACTGAAAAACAGCTGGATAGAAAAAGGTCACCTAGGATGGAATCAATGGGATTTGCTTCAGAGATGTGCATAAGAGCTCACTGTTAGCATGTTTAATGTTAGGAACACAGGGCGCTGCCTTATATTGAGTCACACCATTGGTTCCTGTAGATCAGTATTGTTTTCACTGACTGGTAGTATCTCTCCAGGGTTGCAGGCAGGGGTCTCTCCCAGCCCTACCTGGAAATACCAGTCATGGAAACTGGGACCTTCTGCGTGCAAAGCAGATGCTCTACTGCTGATCAACAGCCATCCCCCAAAGTTAACAAATGATATTAGTTTGTTGTTTATATTATAACTAGTTTATTTTATAACACAAAATGACCTATGACGTGCCAGTGTCTTTGCATTCATTGGCCAAAACATTGGGAAGTGGGAGCATGTTTACTTCTTACTGAGCAACTGAATAGGATACATCTTCCCATTTTATTTGTTTATCTAAACCGCTTCATTTTCTTTTAAAACATGCCTACTGAAAATTCATGGATGCAACACTGCAAGAGTCTTGTCCTCATAGGCCCCAAGCCAGCAAGTTACTAGGGCCCCACTATTTGTGAGTAGCAATATTTGAAACAGGGATTTCACTGTATTATTCACCAACAAATTTTCGTTTCAGAAAATTGTAATTAATTTCAACTCGCTTTGAATGGAACTCTATTGTCAGTTAATAGTGGAACATAGAAGTGGAACATAGAAGCCCAGTATGGTCAACACTGGCAGACAGCAGCTTTCTAAGTTTTCTGACAGGGGTCACTCCACACACAATCTGGAGAGGCTGGCAAATGAACCTGGGATCCTTTGCATGCGAAACACATGCTCTACCTCAAGCTACAGCCCTTTCTGCTTTCCTGTTGGGTGAAGAATGCAGTAGGCTAAAAGAGGAGGAATGGAAGTTCAACAATATCAAAATAATATTAATCAGCATCAAAACTGGACCCAGACTTGCACTCTAAAATTATGGGTGATTTAATTGGAGAGGCCATTTCACTGGATATTTTCCTTGACTGAAATTCTCAAACAGATAAGGAGCAGCTAGAAAAAGAAAGTATTGCTTCATTCTCAAGGTTACTTTCTCTCTCCCCCCCCCCAGCTGACTGAGAAGTTTCAATGAATCTCCTTGGGAAATGGCATTCAACTCTGATCTAATTATGCATATTTGTATTTCTACATATAAGTGCTCGCCTGCGTTAGTTCTGTTTACTGAGAAGGGGCAAAACAGAAAGGGGGAAATTGTTTCACATTCTTATTATATTCAAAAGATAAAATGTCATAATTCAAACCCAATCATTACAGAGTTAAGGAGAAGAAATGTGCTACATGGTCTCCCTTATGAACTTTCAATGATAACGGCAACAGCAAATGCCATGATAATAATGTGAACAAATAGCTAGGAATGAATGTTTTCTAAGAATACAGATGGATTTTCGACTTCTTCTTTTAAGCCCAAACACATTCAAGGTGGCTTGCAAACTCTGACCTTCTTCTTTCAATGTGAATTCAAGTAGTAGCCCTGCCTGGAGTGTAATGGAAAATAGGGTTAGAAAATAACAGTCAAATACACATTCATTACAAGGGGATGTTTTTCTGAATTCGTTCAACTTATCTCTGAATCCCTGTCATGTTCATCTCACCCACTCACTAGGTATATTGCCAGCCACAATGCTGCCGATCTGTGGATAATGGCCTGAGAGAGTGTAATTTATTTGTCCTGATGATAGTTAATAACGGATTTATGGAATGAGTTATGGTGCTGGTTTTCAAGATTAAAATGGTATGATGTCGGAAGGACTCTGTTTCTTACTGTTGCCCAAATAGCAGTCCTTCAATTCTCCTAGTCCCCAGAAACCTCACCCTGGGGATCACTTCCACACTCCTGATTTATTTCCATGCCTTCCCTGAGCACATTGATCATGGCAAGAGTCTGCCAAGGAAAAGCCCTAATTGTACTACACGCTAGTGCTTTCACAACCTAAGCCATGTTCAGCCATTGAGAAATGTCATTTCACCTCCAGCAATAATGGCTGCATATATTTTGGTATCACAACTACCCTCAAATGTATGTTTCTGTTCGCACGTTGAATGATAAAAAATCAAAATGATGGATGCCCTTGCTTGGACTGTCACTATTAAAAGGGCTCTGTGGACAATCGCTGCAGTCATGTCAACACTGGAATTAATTGATATCTCTATTTGCCACTCTTAAAGTGCAGTTGCCTCCTTGATAGACTGCAGTTGCCTCCTTGATAGACTGCAATATTTGAGGGGGCCAGGCCCCCAAACGTTGATGGACATTCCCATTTGAATGGTGTGTGCGCCAGTGTATCTTGTCAATTGGCTGTGGATGATGAGAGTTGTAGTCCAACAAAGCCTGGGTTTCCAAGGTTGAAGAATACTGTCCTAGATCAAGAGGAGAAAGAAGAAGGGGGGAGCCATATTGCACTTGTTGACACTACACAATTGTTGTTGTTGTTGTTGTTGTTGTTTAGTCGTTTAGTTGTGTCCGACTCTTTGTGACCCCATGGACCAGAGCATACCAGGCACTCCTGCCTTCCACTGCTTCCCGCAGTTTGGTCAGACTCATGTTGGTAGCTTCGAGAACACTGTCCAACCATCTTGTCCTCTGTCGTCCCCTTCTCCTTGTGCCCTCCATCTTTCCCAACATCAGGGTCTTTCCCAGGGAGTCTTCTCTTCTCATGAGGTGGCCAAAGTATTGGAGCCTCAGCTTCAGGATATGTCCTTCCAGTAAGCACTCAGGCCTGATTTCCTTAAGAATGGATAGGTTTGATCTTCTTGCAGTCCATGGGACTCTCAAGAGTCTCCTCCAGCACCATAATTCAAAAGCATCAATTCTTCGACGATCAGCCTTCTTTATGGTCCAGCTCTCACTTCCATAACTGAGACTCAGTTATTTGTCCTTTAATACAGCACAGAAAAGCCCAGCTCTTTTCAGATGCCCATCAGCAGTGGTCTGTGGGGCAGGGCTGCTCATCTCACCTCCTATGGTCTGCATCACTGCTGTGTACTGAGAGGTAGGGCATGTAATCAGAGGCACCAGCTTGTGAAGGTGATTGGGGCAGTGCAACATCACACGTGTGATATCAGGAGGAGTCGGGGGCAGAGATGAACAGTGGCTGTGCGGCTTCAATGGTTGGCACCTCCTGCTCCGTCTCCTCCTGGTGCTGCCACCAATGGGAGGCTGCTTCCACCCTCCTTACTCTCCACAGCAGCAGCAGCAGAAGGAGGAGCCAGCCACTGGAGCCATGCTATGCTCAGTAAGTTTCCAATAATGTGTCGCTATGATGAAGTTTACATATTTGGTCTGTCCTGAACCTGCTGGTGGTCTGTTTTTTAGGTGGCCTCAAGTTCTAGTCGTGTGTGTGTGTGTGTGTGTGTGTGTGTGTGTGTGAGAGAGAGAGAGAGAGAGAGAGAGAGAGAGAGAGAGAGACTCTTCCTTCTCTCTATTCATAAAGATAATGACGGTAACAACTCTTCATGCAGCAATGATGCACGGCAACATTAAAATTGCATATCTTGGCTGAAAACAAATTGGCAGGCCTTGAAATATATTTCTTTCTGTATGTTTTCCCCTTCTCCTGAGGCCATTGTGTTTAGTAACTACAAGGCTACCTTCAGTAGTCATTTTAAATATTCCAAAATTCTATTGCTCGTTTAAGTCACCATATGAAATCTCAGACAGCTCTCTCACTTCCCCTAGCCCACAGACTTTCTCTGTAATTCAGATTTTGATAGTACTTCCCTGCCAGCCTCGTAGGGATATAAAGAGCTTAATTGCCTGTATTCCCTGGATTAAAGGAGCCAGAGAACAGCAAAAAAATGTGTTGTTATCCTAATTCAAGCTGACCTATTTCCAGAAGTTTTGAAAACTGCCAGGCATCCAGAACCTCCAAACACTTCAAGCGGGTTTGGGGGGCAATTTTAAAAAATAATTGTCATTTAAATGATTTAACTTAGAATTTAAATAGGGAAGAGCTAGGGATGGGGGAGAAGTTTGATTCAGATCACTTTTAAAAGTGAAGCTAGCTAATTTACACTTTCCAAAACAATATGAGAGTCATCCATCGAAAGCCACATTTCTCTGAATTTTGCAATGCAGTTCTCTGAATAAGTTACAGTATGTGTACAAAAATGCAGTGCTTTTTTCTGGGGTGATGCAGGGGTACGCATACCCCTAAACATTTTGTGAATCTAAGTTTGGCCTCATTGAGGGGCAGTATTTCAATATGAGTAGGAAAATGAGAGTAGCCCTAAACTTTTTTTTTTTTTTTTTAGAAAAAATCACTGCAAAAATGTATACACTAGAGCAAACTGTGCATTAAAATAAAAAAGGGAAAATGCTTTGCAAAAATGTGCATATTAGGAATAACTGCATGCAAATGAGTGTATTGGCATTATATTACTTGTGAATTATCTTGAAGACTTAAAAATATAAAACCACAGTAAAAATGTAGAGAACTAATGACTGGGAAAAAAGGAGAAACTGAAACTGGCAGATTCACACATCAATAGTGGAGGATTTGCTCTCCATGCAGAAGGTCCTAAGTGCCACTGTCAGCATCTTCATGTAGGGCTAACAAAGTTTCCTGTCTGCAAACTTGGAGATCCAGTTTCCAATCAGGATAGACAATGCCAAGCTAGGTGGACCGGGGGGGGTGGTCTGCCTAGGTATGAGGCAGCTTTCTGTTCTTAATATTTCACTTCCTGCCCAAACATTTGTCCTTGACAAGTGACAAAATATGGCAACAGACAGCAGCTAAGATAGGACACCTTTTACAAAATTTGTAAATACACCTTCATAAAACAATATGCTTCTCAGGTTCGGGGGGTGGGGTGGGAGATGAGGCAATATTTGTACTCCCAGGAGAAAATAGCACTCCGAGTAATTAGGCATTAAACTGAGAAGCAGTGTAATATTAAAAGGAGGGGAGGGAGAGCATTGTCACTGCACGCTAGCAAAAATTAGTGCTGACTTGCCTAATCTATACAGCATGACCCAATAAACATTTATTGGGAAGCAAGTCCCACAAGGTTCAATGGAACTGACTCCCACGTTAAGTGCACACAAGGGTTTGCTTTTGTCTTTTTAGCCTTGCAATGTCAGTGGTCCAGTTCAAGCGCCCTGTCGAAGGAAGGAAACCCTTTTTACCCATCCTGCAGCAGCCATCGCAATCTGTGCATCCTTCTATTTTCAGTCCAGAAGTGTTGGAAGGCTTTTTGCCTGTAACAACTCAAGACTGCTCTCCGTAACCTGCTTCCCAACCTGCCCGCATCATTCTTGATGCATGAACATATATGCAATCCTGAACAGATCTGGGGAGGTCCAGGGGCTATTTTCAAGGAAAAGCAGCCTTGCACAGACATACCCACCGCATAGTACTTCCACCGGGTGCATTTTCATTTGAATGAAAAAAGTCAGGGCTTCATTTAGGGATTGGTGAGAAATCAGATTCAGTTCACCTTTAAAGGAGAATCTAATTAATTTGCCCCTCCAGAAACCAAAACATAGCTGTCCTTTAAAAGCCACACAAGTAACAAGAACATAGAAAAATGCATTATATGAGGGGTAATTTATTTGCAAAGAAAGGAGCACTATTTTCAAAGTATCATCATGACCTGGGAGACATGTTTGCATGTGATTTTTGCCTAATATGCACAACGTATCAGGTCATGCTGATTCTTTGAAAATAGTGCTTGAAATGAACTCCTTTCTTAATTTAATTTAATGTTATTTTATTTTCTGCGTGCATGGAATTCTTAACTGTGGGGATATGTGACTTTTTCATGTTTTTGGGTGCTTTTAAATGTTCTTAGTGGTTTTTTTTAATTGTTTAATATATATATTTATTTCATTTTCAGTTGTATTGTTTTGCTGTTTTTCTGTTTCTTGCCCTGTGCTCCATTGGGAGTGAGGGTGGGATAGAAATTTAAGAAAAAAGAAGCCATCACCATTCCATGGCAGCCATTTTGTGGTCCGTGTTGTGACACTTTCACAAAATTCCTGATGTATCCACTGAACCCAGAAAGGATGCCAACCCCTGAACTGTAGAAACTATCTCACTATTTTATTTGGGTTATAATTATTAGTGGGTGAGCTTCCCCAGCTCATCTCATAGTACACCCAGTTTTCCCAAGGACTGTAGGAAAATTCTCAGAGCTTCATGGGCATTTTCTGAGAAGGTAAGAAAACCAAATGAGAAGAGCTTGCCACTCTCCCACAAGCAAATTTACCTTTGAGAACGTAGAGTGGATTTACAGACTGGTCCACAGACAGAGGTCTGCAGAATGGCTGGAAACAACTTTATTCTCCATAGTTTCTAAGTCAAACTTGGGCAACAGTTTCTAGGTCTATGGAACTGCCTAGATCCCATGTCTCTAGGGTAAATCCCCAAATCACCAACTTCATAATACTATCAGAATATTTCTAAATTATAAACCCATATCAGGACATTGGATACATTAATATTCCAATAATTCACAAAAGAATCATTCTTGTTGCTTGCTTTAATCTTGATTCTTTAAATAAAAAACACTTCCTCTCTTCTCACATGTGTGCCGAAATACATGTCTAAGCCTCTAACATTCTTTCTGTTGTTTTTTATAATAATATTTATTGGCATTTTCGTTTTCAAAAAACACCGTAGGGTTTTACATATCTTTACATTACCTATATTCTGACTCTCTCGAGTCAACGACTTCCCCCCATCCTTCCTGACTGACTTTCTAACTTCCAATTATAATTCCATCTGCATTTCTCGTTCCCCCATCTATCTTTCCTTTGCTTTAAGACTCCTTATCATTGTAAATAAGTTTCCAATTTTAACTGACAAACCTTTAAGTTAGGGTGTTAAATGTTTACAATGTTCTTTCAAATAAATAATAAATTTACTCCAGTCTTTTTCAAACTGTTGGTCTCTCTGGTCTCAGATTTCCCCGGACAGTCTTGTCACCTCTGTATATTCGATCATCTTGTTCTGCCATTCTTCTACTATCGGAGTTTCTAGCTGTTTCCACTTCTAACACGCTTTCTAGGAACTGACTGCAGAATTTCTACCGGCTCTCTGCAGCTACACCTGTCATACATATTACGGAACGAAGTGGTCACTTTCTTTTGTCAAAGGAAGTTCAAAGCCTGGAAGGGTGCGCATCTCCCGCTGCAACATCACAAAGAAGTGAGCTGTTGACTAATGCAACGGGGACCTCTTTTACTTCTGTTCAATATAACCCTTCCACTTATTCATGGGAAGCATCCCCAATGGGTTACTGTGCAGTGTCAATCAAAAGCAGCCCCAACTGATGCATCACCAGTGTGTGGGCAAGCATGTGTGATGTGCCCAGGAAGGAGACAGATGTGGGGTCTTTCATAGTGTTTCACATCTTCCTCCTCTGTGCAGCATAAAGAGCTGTTGTACAGACACAGAATCAAAAAGCTCGCTGTCAACTGCAGCTTTGTGGAGCAGTGGGTTTAATTTTTCTTGAAAATCTTGCCCGGGGCTATTTTGAAAAGTACATTGCTGTTGTGGTTATAAAGTGATGCATTTGTTTCACATGAATGCTGGCAGAATCCAAACCAAACTCATTCCCTTCTGTATGATTTCCAGTGCTGGGTTTCAGAGAGGGTCAGAGACAAGCTCAGATGCTCCACAAGAAAATACACCTGACTCTTGACATTAAAGATTCATTTGGCTCGGGGACTTGTTAGGGTTATGTGGAAGATTGAAAATGGCAGAGAAGCTCAGAGCTGGCCTGGGAAATTGTGCGTATGTAGATGGAGGAGGCAACTTTAGGATCAACATTCATTGTATGATATTCAGTTTGAGACCAGGGTGTCTGAAGGACTGGTTTCATCTGTTCCAGTTACAGGTGGGTAGCCATGTTGGTCTGCCATAGTCGAAACAAAATAGGAAATTCTTTCCAGTAGCACCTTAGAGACCAACTGAGTTTGTTCTTGGTATGAGCTTTCGTGTGCATGCACACTTCTGTGTATCTGAAGAAGTGTGCATGCACACGAAAGCTCATACCAAGAACAAACTCAGTTGGTCTCTAAGGTGCTACTGGAAAGAATTTCCTATTTTGTTTCATCTGGGCAAACTTGACTATCTTCTTAGACCAGGGCTATCTTCAGGAGTTGGTGTTGTTGTGCACCTGCCAAAGCCCATGTCCCAAGGAGAGGGGGGGACGGACTGATAATCCCCCAAGCCCCCTTATGCTTGCTGCTTGTTTGCTTGCCCATTCCAAGTAAGTGAGCTGTGAAAGGAGCAAGGACAAAAAAACAATAACCTGCACTCAACTTGTTCTCTCTCTCTCAGAGGTGATGTGCACTAAATGGCTTCTGCCATTGCCGCAATGTTTGTCTCCACTGTTAGAGACAGTATGCCTCTGAATACCAGTTGTTCAGTATTCAGTTGTTGGGGAGAGTACTGCTTCACTGAGATCCTGCTTCTGGGCTTTCCACAAGCATCTGGTTGGGGAAAGGATGGGTGTTTGGTCTGATACAACAGTGCCCTTCTTGTGGTCTTATGGTTGTTCACAGAGGGAGAGACAAGTAAATGGACAGCTGCTACATTTGCAAGGAGGTGGGTGCTTTGAGGACAGAGGGACAACTAAGACTATCTAGCCCGAGCCCCAGCTCCAGCCCCAGCATGTTGAAATGTGTGTGTTGATTAGGAATTTCCAGAGCACTATATTGAATTCCTCCTAAGGTGCTTGCTTCTGAGTAGGCATGAAAAGATTGGGCTGCAAGTAGGAATCTGTCGGATTCAATTTCTGATTGTTTCCAGTCATATGTCCAGTTTGTCACTTTTCTGCATCACTAAAAAAATGAGAGAGAAAGTCTGCATGAATATTCAACAACATATTAATATTAATAATAATAATAATAATAATAATAATATATTTTTATTATTTTTTCCAAAAACAAAATCATTGCATTAAACAAAAACAAAAACAAAACAGAAACATTTAAAACAACTATATAAACAATCAATTTTAAAACATTTTAGTGCTCCCCCCCATGCAATGCTGTATGTTGTTTTCACTAGCATATGCACAGTTACACCCAGTTTCCTGTTATATTTGCATTTCTGTACCTGTTGTCTGGTGAACTACAATGTGAAATCCGGAGAAGTGCCAGTGTGGAAAGAGAGAGGTGCATTTTGGTTTGCATATTGTTTTGGAAGTGTGAATAAGGCATCCACCCATCCATCATTAAATGTGAAACAAACCGCATCCCTCCCCCAATCCTCAGCTCTTAGTAGATGTGGTAGTGTTGATAGTGCTGGTGGCAGTATAGTGGAGCTAGAGCTTCTTCCATTCAATGTGATTTCTCACTGAGGTCTAATGGTAAATGAGGAGAAGCCAGGAATTCCCATTTTAAGCTTCAGTCCTGGCTCAAGTAGGTAGAACTAGCTGAATATACCTCCTTAGTGCAGTCTTCCTTACTTTCCCTCTTGCTTTTTTCACCATTTCAGCCTTTTATTTCCTTCCTTCCCCCTGAACACCTTAGGAAATCCACTCTGGGAGAATCAAACTACAGAAAACTTGAAATATAAAGCAGCCCGAAAACATTAACTACTTAGATAAAATACTCACCTGCAGGCTATAAAGACCTGGCACCAAGCCTCACAGCATGCGATCCAAGTTTGGTGGTCCTTAGCCAGTCAGACAAGAACTCCAGCAGTGGCTGTACATAGTAAAGTCCTTAGCCTGCCATTCTGTATTGTTGCAAGAAGCGAAGTGTACCATTGGACAAAAATCGTAACTCACCAGACTCGTGCTGAAAATGCCAACAATATGAGCTGCAGAATGGCTGCCAGGATGGTTTCTGTAGTTAAACTTATTAACAGTATTTATCTCTTTGGTGGAGTCAATTTTCACCACAGTCCCCCATCCCTGAAAGGGGGGCAGCAGGCAAAGAAGTGGGCATGGCTAATTCCCCGCCTGAGTGAATACATGGGGGCAGTGAACAGCAGTTGGGGGAGGTGGTTAGCCCAACAGTTAGTGAATCCAGAGCCAAATGATTCTAGTCTTGTTGCCATCCTCTTCCTTGCTGAGTTCTACAAGAGGCAACAATGAGCATGAGGAATCTGTTAGCCAGTTGCATCCCCTGGACTGATTGTAAGTAAGAAGGCAGGCAGCTGGGAACTGGCTGAGGGCAAACTATAGTTGGTGGGGCAGAGCCTCATTTGCCCTAGTGGACCAGATTCCACTGCCTGATATGGAGGTGCCCTACTCAAACAAGCTGTTTACTACACATACTGGCAGCAACACTCCAGGAGATGCCAGGACTAAATATGGGACCTGTTGCAAGTACTGTATGAGCCGGAGAATAACTTATGGGGAAAGCTACCAGTGAGTAACAAGCCAAAAACCATCTAGAAAACATAGCACAGCTTGCATCCCCAGCAAGTCTTTTATTGGTCTGTTCAGGGTTTCAGCCAGTTGAGGATTATATAACTGCAAGAGATCCTTTGTGACTGCCACTGCTGAATTTCTGTGAGTTGTGTTGTCACAAAGTGTCGCAGACCCTGACTCTGACAGAAAGATGCTAGTAATGAGCACAATGTTTTGCATAGTGTGTTTCCCCCCAGCAAAGTGATTCTTTGCTGCCTGGCCTAGTAATAATTATTTACTTGCTGTGATAAGGCTAAGTGATAGAGCATCTGTTATTCACCCCTAAAGTGCATACTGTTCCGTAAACCTAGGCACCAATATGAAGGAAGTTTTTTTTCCTCCCCCCCCCCACATCAAAGAAAGAGGGGGGGGAATACCATTCCAGTGCTTTGCCATCCCATGTTGCCACAGGGCTCAATAATCTATAGCTCATGTAATAATTTCATTTAGCAGCACAATAAAAGTCAAATTAGTTTCTGGGAGACGGTTATGTATGGTAATCTGGATTACTGGAGCCTCCAACAGACCGTATTAGCATCGTAATGTTATTTCTGCCCTTGGGATTCTGGCAGTGAGGTTCTTTATATTTTTTAGTTTATATTTATTGGATCATTATAAAAGCTGAGTCCTTAAACTCCATGATAAATGGATTTGTAAATATTTAAAGGAATGCGCAGTAATAATGACCGCAACATCAGAAATATCACATCTTTCCCTGGCTTCATTTAAAGCGGACATCTAGTTCAAAACACTGCCGAGGGATTTAGTTTGCACACATTTAGGAGGAAACGGACAGACAGATTGTAGAGTTCAGGCACTGCTCAGAACATGTATGCAGCCATGACGAATTTCCCTGGAATTCTGATGCTCCTATCCTTCTTTAAAGTTGGGATGAACAACTTTTATTTTGCTTTTTTACTGCTTTGGCTCATACTTAGAAAGGCAGATACTAGAGTCTTCTACTGAGGAGAAGCCCCAGTGGATAGTGAGCTCCCCGTTCTCTTCTCCTAAGTAGGTAGCTTTGCCTTTAACTCTGGTGCTGATAATGCCAAGGTTGCAGGTTCTGGACTAGATGGCTCCTCAGGGTACCTTCCAACTCTGCAATTCTATGATTCAAGCATTGTGGGAATATGTTTTGTAGGTGCCCTTGCACCTGGTTATTTATGTTTATTTATGCTTGTTTATGTTTACTTGGTAATATCCTTCTGCCTTGGAAGGAAGGGTAAAAAAGGGATCCGACGGGCAGTTCACTGCATGGATCCCTCCGCTGGTAAAAAAGGCTCTAACTTTAAAATAAGGTAACGGTCGTTAGTCTTCTTCCCGCCTAAACTTAGCACGGTAACAGGACTGAAATTGGTTGTTATGCTTGTTATGACGTTGGTTGACCCTCTAATAAATAGTGGCCGCTCCCTGTGGGGTGGAGAAAGCGCGAGGCAAGCCGAGTAAGAACATCGTTGCGTGGCAAGCACAGATAGAAAGAGAAACTGAAACCAACCATGCAGGGTAGCGGTAGGCTTCTTCACCAGACTGCAGTCTCCGTTGTATTTATTTCATTTTCATTTTTACTTTAAAACCTTTTATTTGGCCGTCTAGTTTTTGGCCACCTTGTAGTTTAGTTCTTCTTATTTTCCGGAACATTTTGGAACTCACAGACGCTCACAGTAACTTCCGAGGCATCAACACTATGAACTCACAAGCTTAACCTTCAGATTCCAGCCAGCAGACCCTTTTTCACGGCGCGGTGGGAGCGGGGCTCCAGAATTACCGGCCGTCCCATCCGCAGGCTAACTCCACAACACATAGCTTATAGCTTCTTGGAATAATTCAAGCCCCTTCGCCATGACAAGGCAGTGATCCATGAAGGGGGCCTCTTGCTGTAGGAGTACTTTAAACTGCCAGTTGCCTTCAGGCTAGAATGGAGCAATAGTCTGAGCTCTCTGCTTGTGATTGAATCTGGTATCAGGTCATCCAGGTCCACATGGAGCTGTCCAGGGTACTGAAAGTTTGCTGCCAGAATTGTACATAATTTGGTTGGGCACGACCAGAAGCTCCCAATTCCTTAGTTCCAAACTCTTTCTTTCTTTCTTTCTTTCATAAAATTATATACTGATTTTTTTAAAAGGAAAAAAACCTCCAAAGTAGTCTACAAAAAGAATAAAGCAATAAAAGGATCAGACTTCATCTAGGCATGCCTCTGAGTCCTGCATTTAGCAGCCTGCAGAGTGGTTAGACATAGTGTTGGCTTTTGTGCTCACACTATGCACCAGTCTAAAGCTTTTAAAACAAGAAAGGATGTTGTGTTTCTCTATGGGCAAACATGCTGAGAGATGAAAGACATCAAAGAACACATACAATTGTAGATAAGAAATCAAAAGATAAAAACACTCCTAACTTCTCTAGCTACCTCTACAGTTGTGGACCTATGCTGTGCTGGCTCCAAAAGAAAAAAGAAAAGTACTAGGTTAGGATGCAGAATCACTCATCTTGATATCAGAAAACACTAGAGACATCAGTTCCTCCAAGAAAAGCCAAAATATGGCATAGACAAACAATATAGATTCCAAAAGAGATGCTAGTGTTTTTCGCCAAAAATTAACCATTGGCAATTTGCTTGTGGAGGAGATCAGGTTTGAGAGGACAAGTCTTCCAAAAATGGGCATGTCAATCATAGTCCTGGTTCTTGGGTGAAATTATATTTTTGATCTGTTCTGAGCAAAGCACACAGCCGCTGTATTGAAACACAAAACTGTGAGGAGAAAATTCTATGACAATGGGCATCTACTTGGTGGCACTGAAGACATAGGAATGGCCTGTTTTCTCATACTGGAAGAGTTTTCACATGCTGGAAGAAGCCAAATTTCCCTGGTCTCACAGTAAGTATAAGAATTCTCCCCCTATGTTGCATCCAATTACCCTAGCACAAGGCAATCTACTCTGAAAAGAAAGAGAAACAGCTGGCTATGCACCCAGTGGTGAAATGTTCTGGTTCCCATTCAAGATTAAATGCACAGTGTGTTAATAGCTGAATAACAGAGACAGTTCTGTAAGAAAACCAAACATTGGCCCAGATCTTTCAAGAATACCAACAGAAGTGGTAAGCTGAGGCACACTCCTATTGGCCTGTATGGTCAATATACTGGACACACACACTTAATTTTCCTTTCCAAATTCATGGAGCTGAGTCCTTGTGAGTCTTAAGCCTACTCTGTGTCTAAGACACAGGCAAAGATCTTTTGGCCATGACCAGCCTGACCACTAAGTAATCTGTTTAAGAGAGACAATAGAAGTGTGCCATTGGAAGTAGTCAAACTGTTGGAGAGTTACAACGCCTGGCAGTGGCATCACAAGGGGGGACGGGGGATGGTGCTCCCTGGGTGTCATGTCTGGGGGGTGGTGGCAAGAAGGCATCCCACGTGGTGCTCGCCTCACTGCCCCCGGGCACAGTGACGTGAGCAGCTATCGCACCTCTGCAGCAGCATGTGGAGGATCCTCTGTTCACGGCTGCAGCCGCAAGCAGAGGATCCCGCCACCGTCCATATGGCACCAGTGGCAAATGGCTATGTACAACGCATGCATGGTGTTGCACACATGCGCTGTATGTAGTGATGTTGCACATGCACTGTACATAGCGGTTTGCCACTGGCACCATCCGAGTGCTGTATGGATGGTGGTGGGATCCCTCCGTTGCCGCTACAGCTGCAAGCAAAGGATCCCTTTGCTGCCGCTGCAGCCACGAGCAGAGGATTCCGCCAATGTCCGTAAGGCGCTCAGGCAACACCGGTGGTAAACCTCTACGTACAACGCATGTGTGGTGCCGCACGCATGTGCTGTACGTAGCGACGCCACACATGCATCATACGTAGTGGCGCAACGCGTGTGCAGCCGGTGGTTTGCCCCACCCCGGGTGTCAATTAGCCTTTGTTCGCCCCTGGCACCTGGCTGTGGCTGTAGAGATCAATATGGAAAAGACATGTTTTATTGCGGCTGGGGCAGATGAAGGTGCCCAGATTTGCTATTACAGAAGCACCATTTGTCCATTTTGCTTAGTATCGGCAGTGGATCTCCAAGCTTTCAGACAATGGTGCCTGCCAGCCCTACCTGGAGATACCAGAGGATGGAAAGTGGGATCTTCAGCATGCAGAACAGATGCTCTGCTGTTGAGCTTTGATCCTTCATATGCAAGGACAGCACTTTTGCTGTAGCAAATAGAGATGACTTTTCATTCCTGATATCATTTTGGTGCGTGCACTTCTGACACAGACTTCAGAGAGCTGCGGGGGAAATAGAATCTTTAGACACATTTTTTAAAGATGTCAATAGAGTGTCAAGAAAAAAATTGACAAATCTAACCAGAGGAGGATCTATCCCAGTGTTTTTCAACCACTGTTCCGTGGCACACTAGTGTGCCGCGAGATGTTGCCTGGTGTGCCGTGGGAAAAATTGAAAAATTCAAGAGAATTACTTTATATATAGTCAATATAGGCACAGAGTTAAATTTTTTAACATTTTCTAATGGTGGTGTGCCTCGTGATTTTTTTCATGAAACAAGTGTGCCTTTGCCCAAAAAAGGTTGAAAAACACTGATCTATCCTATATGAAGTGGCCTTTGATCAGAGGCAAGATCAACTGAGTCTTGGATAGGGCATAGCCAGAACAATTCACCTATGTTCAATTTATTCTCATTGTTGTTGCTGTTGGGGTTTTTTTAAAAGTCTTCTATTTCCAGAATTTTTTGTTGACATTCCTCTTGAAAAATTCATTTATCTTCTGTCTTTTGAACTGAGCAGTCACCACTGTCATAATCACATAATCTCATACTAACACTATGACATGCTGGCCTAAGTGCAACGTATCATTTGCTCTGCTTTCACCCCCAAGAACATAGGAAGAGCTCTATTGGATCAATACAAGGGCCCACCTGTGATCTATATACTGTGATTTATACACTGATACTCTCATAGCGATGCCATGTATCAGCACACAAGCTCTTTCCACTTCTTCCTACATCCTGCCTTCCTGGGTGTGCAGAATAAGAAGATTCCGTCTGCTGGGAATCAACTGTTGGAGAAATTTAAAAGGAGGTTCCAAGACTGGAGGTTACCCACACAGAAATCCAAAATAAAATGATACAGGCTCCAAGTGAAAAGATAGGCCTTTATTGAAATACAAATGTGCCCAGGGACAGCCTCAAAAATAAGGAGGAGGCTGCAAGGAACCACATCCAAAGCAATGTTTTTTACACACATTCAGATCACACATGTCATTTCATTCACCAATCAAAGGATCACAGCAATCTTAATAGTTGCAACCCATGTCAGCATCCTGAACCAATCAAAATCATTTGGCTCTTCAGATCAGCCCTTATCATAATATCATGTGATTACATATAACAATTTTTAGTGTCTTTATTAAGATTTTGACTAATTTTCTTATTCATTAAATTTCCTCTTTCATCTATGTACAGAACAATTCAAGATTAATCACAATTGCCATGCCTAGTTGATTCCCTTCTCATGCATACAATGGCCACCATAGATTCTAACAGTTTATTCTTTTCAATGTTCTGGAACGGACATTTGCTACGTACAGTACCTTTAAAAAAAAGCTAGTTCTATACCATAAAAGCTAGGCAGGCACAGGCCTTTTCAGTTTAGCTACGCCATAGGCTTGAAAGAAACTGGAATCATCAAAATACAGTTTTATGAAATTATTTTTCCTCCAACACAGCCAGAGCAACAAAATGTTGCATTGTGAAGGATTGCTGTTTATGATTTTAGCTTGTTTATTTATTTGTTTGTTTATTTATTTATTTATTTGCAAATGTGTCTGTACCACTAATATTACACACCAGCACACACATGTATGTACAGAGAGAACACAGCATGGCATCAACAATAGAATTACATCCATAGATCGAGTACAAAGCAACTTTATTCCTCTACACGCATACCTGGAAACTCCCATAGCAAAATATTGTAGAGGAGCAGCCTGTGTTAAGGGGCATTGAGACAGAGCTAGGGGAGAAAACAGCAATCTAACCTTCCCCTGACAACCCATGTAGACTCCTCTTGGAATCAGAGGCAGATACTGAGCTGTCATTCAGCCCCAAAGTGTACCTTAAAGGTATAGGCTTAGTTGGCCACCAGACACTGAAGTGCCCACCTCCAAAACAAGAACTCTCCAAGAGTGAATGAATACTCATGAGTGTCGCGGGCACTTCAACCCTGTACAGCACCCCTGGACGTTTCACGGTCTATGAGTGCAGCACCAACGAAACGGTCCCCAGCTGCAACCCACCAGACTGCTAACTGGAACCTGCTTGCTTTATTTACCACAGACGAGGTTTATGTGAATAAAGAAGTTGTTTGTTGTGTACAAAAGCTTGTGGTTTCTGACGAATAAACGGTGTTCAATAAGCTTATAAAGATGGTCCTATACCGGCCTATTGCCGCTAGATCAGTGTTTTTCAACCTTTTTTGGGCAAAGGCACACTTGTTTCATGAAAAAAATCACGAGGCACACCACCATTAGAAAATGTTAAAAAATTTAACTCTGTGCTTATATTGACTATATATAAAGTAATTCTCTTGAATAGGAATCAAATAAACACAAATAAAGTATTTTATAATTACTTTATTATGAAATAGTAAGTAAACAGAAATATGAAAAATTATAAAATACTTTATTCAGTGCGCAACCAGGGCCTGTTTGGCTGAACACAAAGCTGATATTCTGGCTGGAATCGAAGAAACACATACACGTAGCTGTTCATCAACATGCAACATGCAAAGATGCAAAAGACATTTTTTTACAAAAAAAAATCTTTCGAATTTTTCAATTTTTCCCACGGCACACCAGCCAACATCTCGCGGCACACAAGTGTGCCGCGGAACAGTGGTTGAAAAACACTGCGCTAGATGATACCGGCCTATTACCTCTAACAGTCAACTAATTAACAATAACAACACGTTTCACAATAACTGGTTATCCTCGCTGCTAACTTCCACCAATGCTACACCTCAGACTCTTAGACCCAGCTCTCAGTCTCTGCTCAACTTCTCCCACCAACTCTCTCCAACTGACCACAGGGAGGGGTTTTTATACCCAGGCTGAGCCCGCCCCTTTGGGTTCTAACTGACACAAAATTTAACCCCTACCTTGCTTAGTCCTGGCTTTGGGCTAGTTATCCACAATGAGCAAGCCACTCTTCACGAGCAGACCAAATCTCTAAGCAGTGTGGATGCTTTCAGCCATGTCCTGGATAGGGTGCCGAAGGCTCAGGTCTTAAAGCCTTCACTTCCAGGCTCAGAATCCTGGAACACCAATTTTGTCCCAACTCCTTGACTTAATGGTGCCTATCCCTTAGATCAGATCAGCACTGGACAGCCTTCCCACCTTTTTTTTTTAAAAAAAGTATTTCTTTATAAATTTATATTCCGCCACCCAAGAGATGGTGACTGGTCAGAGATCACCATAGAGCTTCATGGCTGACTGGGGATTTGAACCCTTGTCTCCCATGTTCCAGTCTTCTCTGGTAGACAGATGGAAGGAGGGGAATGAAGGGGAGAAATGCAACCCCCCCCATCACGGCCTCTTTGGATTTTTTGGGATGGGCATAGGTTTAGGACAGGCATAGGCAAACTCGGCCCTCCAGATGTTTTGGGACTACAACTCCCATCAACCCTGACCACTGGTCCTGTTAGCTAGGGATGATGGGAGTTGTAGTCCCAAAACATTTGGAGGGCTGAGTTTGCCTATGCCTGGTTTAGGAGGATGGGGTCAGTGCAATTTGGGCAATCTGTGAGGGGATGTGTGAACTTGATGGCCACGTGAAAATAATCAAATACTTACAGTGGTATCCTTTGAGGGCAAACAAAACTCCATTGTCCCCTTCATAAACAGGTGTCAGGAGAAAGAAATGTCTTCCCATTGCCAAGGAAACTGGGCAAATACTCTCTGCCATGGCATGGCAACAGTTTCATTTCCCATTCCTGCTGTTGGTGTTGCAGCGCAAGGAGACACGACAATATTTGGCATGGTTATCCCCCAACAATGCCCACCCGACGCCAACAACTGGAAGGTTTTATCTTAGCTTCAACAAAAGGTTACCTTTTTCAGGTTGTGAAATTATTCACAAAAACCAACACCCCCACTCCCTAGACAACCTTGTTATTTCAATTTGTTCCTGAGCTCTTGAATTCTGCCTTTCTGCTTCTGCAAGTCTACGTTCATTGGCCCAATCATTCCTCCCTGCCACTGCTGCCTCTTGCCGTATGTCCAGAATTGGTCCCTTATGATGGGATGGGGGGGGAGGCTGCGGGAAGAAGGGGGGAGGCCATCAGCAGAGTAAATCACAGCCCAAAGAGCATGATATTTAACAGCTTGGGCTTGCGGCAGAAAAGGGCAAACTCACAGGTGTCTCTGAGTGCTTTCATAGCCCACAGGGGTGTTTCCAATACAGACTGCCTTCTGCAAAGTACAATGGTGAGAGGTGATGGGCAGGTCACCTGCACACATCCTCCTCTTGATGGATTGCAGAAACTTTCTCTTGTACTGATCTTAGCTACATCCTTGCCACCCAGGGTTTCTGGCAGGCTTTTTCTTTTGTCAATAATGGACTTTTGCTCCCTGCCCGGTATCTTTTTTCATGAGAGCAACGGAAAATCCCCTGTGATCAATAGCGGCGTCCTGCGCAGGGAAAGAAGACTGTGCCAGCATCAGCGTCTGTTATGCTTCCTCTTCACCTCCCTTTTCTCACAACGGCGGCTACTTTGCACACAGGTGCTTGACCTAATGTGTGTAACACACACACACACACACACACACACAAAACTGTGTATTGCTCCTCCCTAGAGAAGAGGTGCAAATGTGGGGTGTAAAGGGCTGTATATGAAAAAAGGGATATGGGGTGGTCAGTTCAAATTAGAGATGGGGAACCTTATTCAGACCCAAGGCCACGTTATGTTCCTTGCTGGGGCCACTTGCCAGTGGTGGGCAGGGGGAAAGGGGAAAACAAATGTAAAAATTGCCATTGTACAACAGGCTACTTTTACACACATTCATACACCTTAAATTGCACTTTCCGCCTTTGGTGCCTCTGATCTTTGGTTGCTACTTTTGGAATATGGTTCTTGCCCACCCTGGACTGTGCTATTTGCCCTTGGCTCCATCTTTGTCCACAGTAGGGGTGCATTCAGATGCAGTGAATATTGTGTACTATAGGCCATTATAATAGTAGAACTTCTGTCCTATTTTTATACCATGCTAAATAGCACTCACACCAGTGGGTGCAGTTGGACACAACAACAGGCATCATTGGATGATGTTGCTACTCACCCCCCCCCCCACCTTCCCACACATGTATGGTTCTGTTCCCCTATGAATCCCCCATGAAAACAGTATGCCAGTACACCATTCCAAATTTCATCACTTCACTCCCACATTTTGGAGGGATTCAAACAGTGGTTGGATGGTCATCTGTCAGGGGTTCTTTAGCCATGGCTCCTGTGTTGCAGAGGTTTGGACTGGATGACCCTTGGGGTCTCTTTCAATCCATGATTCATTCTACAAATTTCCAGGACAAAGGGGCTGCAAATTGATTTTTTCTGGAATAAAATAGCACAGAAATTAGTGCTGAACAGAGGCACTGTCTTGTACCCAAGAACCGGGGGGGGGGGGAGGCTGGCGCACGTTGCTTATTGCACACATGTGACATCATACATGTGACGCAGACAATGTTGCATCACCGGGGGAGGCTGAGCAAGGAGCCCAGCATGGCATGGTTCAATGGCTAGCTCCTCCTGAGCGTGAGAGAGGATGTCATGCAGCTCTGGGCACCCTGCTCGGCCTCCTTCCAATGATGCAACATTGTGTGTGCATGACGTCACACACACACAACACACACTGTGCTCGGCCTCCTTCACCCCCTCAACATTGAGGGGCCCCCTGCCAGCAAATATTGAGGGAACCAAAGACTCCTCAGCCCCTAGGAGCTGCTGCGTCTGGTGCTAAACAAGCCCTATGTTACGTTAGTTTTCTGGAACTGGTTTTTGTCTCATGTGAAAACTGAAATATAATGCAGAAATTGCCAGCTGTGGAAATGTCAGGGGAGTTGCATAAACTGTCATGTGAATGCAGCCTATGTCTCCATGCATAAACATGGTCAGCCTTTGGTGGGGAGATATTTGCTCAAAAATCACAAGGTAAATGTGAGCCAGGGAGCTACTCTGAGTCAAAGCTCATGTGTGCCTGTTTTACCACGAGGACATAAGAGGAGCCCAGATCAATCAGATCAAATGTAAACCAATCCATTTCAGTGACCTGTTTCTTGCAGTGGTCAGCCAGAATGCCTTTGGGAAGCCCACAAGCATGACATGAGGGCTATCGTTGCTCCCCGGTTGCTGCCCAGTAACAGGTATTCAGAAACAATTGTTTCTAAACCTGGAAGTTAGGAAATAGCCAGTCATGGCTAGAGCCTCTGATAGCCCTCTCCTCTGTCTCAGTCCATAAAACATGGCGATTGCTACAGGAGCCCAAGGCTATCGTCATCTCCTGAGCAATCTGTATTTTAATTTGTCAGCTGTTTGTGGTTTGGATTGCCGCTTGGCTGTTTCAAAACACTCTCGAGGTTTTGCGATGGAAACTCAGCCCAATACAACAAAGATATGCTGTCAAACCCAGGAAAGAAACAGTTGCACAGCTAACAAAAAGGAACTGCAAAGCTTCATTTTGCTTCCTCTCCCTCCTTGAGACTCAGAAAACTTAGATTAATATAACTAACTGGAGTAATAGGGAGCTGCTGAATATTTTATAGGCCTAAGGAAGGTTAGTCATTATGTATGGCCCTCAATGTGCCTTATTCACAGCTATTTACAGCTAATTGCTGAAGCAGCTTGGAGGGGCAATAGTCCTTAACCAGAATAAAGGCAGAGAAAAATGTCCTTGTAAATGTACACAAACTTGTAGAAAGGTACTACCTTGGGCTTTCTGATCTTGGGGAAGATGAGAAGCAAGCCATATTTAAATTCCTGTGAAAGTTAAAACACAAACAAACAAACAAACACAAATATTGTGGGATAGCCAGCCTCATATAGCTAACATAAAAGGTAAAAATTAAAGGTAGGTAGCCGTGTTGGTCTGCGTAGTCGAAACAAAATAAAAAATTAAAAAATCCTTCCAGTAGCACCTTAGAGACCAACTAAGTTTGTTATTGGTATGAGCTTTCGTGCATGCACACTTCTTCAGATACATATCCAGGGGCGTTCCTAGCCCCTTGGCTGCCCGGGGCGGGAAGCCAAGAGGCACCCCTGGGGGGGCGGGGCATCGTGGCGCGTGCGTGCGTCATCGCCCGGCATCCCCGGCCCGGCATCCCTGGGGGCCTCGCATCGCTGCGTGTGCGTCATGACGCACGCACACGCGGCGACGCCCCGCCCCCGGGGATGCCGGGCCGCCGCTTCGGGAGCCTCGTCCGTGCAGTGCTGCTCTTCCCGGGGTGACGGAGGGAGCGGCGGCGCGTGGGAGTGGTGGCAGGGGCCGCCGCTTGTCACCCCACGCGCCGCCGCTCCCTCCGTCACCCCGGGAGCAGCAGCACCGCACACACCCGCCTAGGGGCGGCACGAGGGGCGGCCCGCCCCCACCGCCCCCACCCTACGATGCCCCTGTGCAGCACTGGAGAACTCTGGATTATTTATTGCTGTTGTTTATTGGTTGTTGTTGTTTTTTTTAAATTAAAATTAAAAAATGTATATACTGTACCACTTGATTGCAGAGAAAAGTGCAAATCAGTTTACAAAAGGAAGAAATGAAATTATCAGTAAAAACACAACAACCCACCACACTTAAACACAGCAATTCAAAACATTCAAAGATTAGTTAAAATCAATGCTAAACTAGAAACTGGATTAAAATACACGGCAATGTTCTATGTATCTGGGTAGGCTAGCCTAAAGAAAAATGTTTTTAGCAGGTGCTGAAAAGTGTTCAAGGAAAGCACCTGCCTGATGTCACTAGGCAGGGAGTTCAAAAGACCATTTTCTTACAAATGTGGATTGAGTATTATGTAGCACCTGAAACAGTGCTGCTTCCACATTGATGCAATCATCTGGGGATATGTGGGATAAGGCAATCTGTAAACATGCCCAGGAGATGGGAGGGATTAGTTCCCTCCTTATTGGATAATTCTCCTGACTGGACTACTTTGATTTGACTAATCTGGTTAATTGGTTTTGCAGATCTTCCTGTTTGTTTTATTTAATAAAGATTACCTTTTTGCACCTTAACTTTTGCATCCCAAGTCTTTTATGGGTGCAATAGCAACAATATTTGCCCTACATATAGCACAGAGTAACTCAGAAACAGATAGATAGATAGATAGATAGATAGATAGATAGATAGATAGATAGATGATAGATGATAGATAATAGATAGAGGGATAGATAGATGATAGATAGATAGATAGATAGATAGATAGATAGATAGATAGATAGATAGATAGATATAGCACAGCTGCAAGGTTAATCTTGGGGTAGCATACACACACACATGAATGAGAACAGGGTGGTTTTACTCCAGTTGTTTTGACGGATCTGCCCAAAGACTGAGTGCTAGAAATGAAATTACTCAACCATCTTCAGGTGTTCCCATCCCCTTGTACAAAATCCTTTGTGCAACGAAGGTGCAGTGACGAAGGAAGGGGGCGAGGGGGGTGGTCCACCCCGTGTGCCATCTCTGAGGAGGGGGTCACAAGAAGGCACCCCGCGGGGGGCTCGCCCCAGCACCCCCGGACGCAGCGGCACAAGTTGCTGCCGCTGCGTGTGGAGGATTCTCCGCTCGCGGCTGCACCCTCCTCCACCCTCCGTACAGCGCAAACAGATTTGAGAGAGCTGAGTGCAAAACAAGAGGCAAGATGCAGGCTACTCTCTATCTGACTGATGGGAGTATGCCCTTCTCATCTTGCACCAAGGGGGGAAAAAACCTATTTATTATCCTGACGTAGACTACAAGCAATGATGTTGATAATGACTCAAAGGTAGAGAACTGACTATTGATTTAAAAGCTGCATTGGTTGCTCTATTTCCTTAGAATTCCCAAGCATTTCCAGGTATGAGACTGGTAGGAGCACATAAGGAGAACCCATTTGTGTGGCGTTCTACATTTCTATGTTTAGGTGTTGGATTTTGGGTGGTTTTTTGGGGGGGAGGGAGTTAATGGCAGGGCATCCAGACATGGAACTGTTTTGCACATAGGATGAATAATCAATGATATCTGCTCCTGTTTATGTTGGAATTCTCCAACATCCTTAATGAACAAAGGTACTTAGGAGTACAACCCTCAGCAGGTATAACCCATCACTCTAACATCTTCCCACTCTCACTCTGCTTCCAGTCTGAAGGTGAAAAGGGCACGGATCAGAGCAATGGATTCACCACCGTCTATTCATCCCAGCTCTCTTATTTATGGCATTTACATGCATCCGTTCACCCTTCTCACACACGGGAACATTTGCACATTAATTGTATGGTTTTCCCCTCTGCTACGCTCACTCAATAAGCTGGAGGGAGAATCAGGAACAGAATAAGGTAAGAAGCAAGCTTAGTCAGAAATTTCCCTTGGGGAGTTTTGTCTTCTTACTGGCACCACTCGTGTTGATAAGAGAGAGGGGCAAGTCTTTCGCTTAATGAAATTCCTGTAACTTGAGGCATTCATTTAACATCTGCTGCGAAGCAAAGATGCAGTGAAGGTTATGCCATAGACAGTGTTCAGTTAAAAGGACCGCTCGGCTTCCGCTTGTCCCTATTCCCGACAGCCAAATCAGCAGCTGAAAATAACTATAATCCCAATTTCCATCTGGGTTACCAAAACACAATGCAAGAGCAAAATGTCTTCCTATAAGAGTGAAGCCTGGTGGTCCGTATTCATTCACACACAGGCCCGGATCAACACATTTGCGCCTGAAGTGGTACAGGAAATGACAGTGCGCCCCCTCCCCCATCACCACACGGGTCAAGGTGCATAGTGCCCAAGGGTTGCCAATTTATTTTGGCAACTGAGGCAGAAAATCCCATAATCTTTGAGAGTTTAAAGAAAAGAGAGAAAAGAAATACCAAAAAATGAATTTAAACAGCTAACAATTTGTGTCTCTTACACGACACCCCGAATCACTGGCTGAGGAAGCCACTTCACTCTGCCTAATGATAGGTCAAAACGCCCGAAAAAAACAGAGAAAAATACAGCAAAACTTCTAAGACGCTATATCCTCTTAGGAATCAAAGAAACACACCATTTTTATTTTTCACATACTTCTACCATAAAAAACAAGCTGAAGAAGGCATCCATGCCGAAACGGGGCCCTGTCCTGGTCTCCCTGGTTTACACCTGACACGCATTGGAGAAGCCCTGACAGCCATCTCTAAAAGACTTTAAAGAAAACTTTCATATGAAACTATTTGTTGTTTAAGACTGTAACTCTTTACAGAATTGATAATACGTTTGGAATTACTTATGAGTAAACGCATGTTTTTTTGTTAAAACTTTGGCCAGAGTTCTTATTTGGATTCATTACAATTTATTTGGCAATAAGAACTCCAACTTCTTTCATAATGATAGGTCTGGACCTGTATTACCCAGAACACTCTGTTTCACTGCAATGAGATCCACCAGACAAATCCTGATGGAAAAAATAAATGCAAATGGCTTCAGCTCAGTTCGGAGCAGCCTGACTGTCAAGAAATCACTGTGAAACTGTTCACTCCGGGTGACTTTAAGTGGTTTAATACTTTTGCCAGTGCAGCATAGCTTTGATTAACTTAAATGGATGCATTACCCAGTTTTCAAATATGGGAAGTGTGGGCGATGATGATCACTGAGTCTTCTTAAGACAGCTAGCAACCATCCTATTCAGGAAGAAAGAAAGAAATAAGAAGTCAGTGGTGAAGGCAAACCATAGCACTGCCTCTTATCCCCGCTTCAGAAAGCACTTCTCTGTGTTCCTGGCAGAATGATTGCACACTATGATCCTGATAATCTTTCTCTAATTTTCCATCCTCCGCCATTATTCATTACTCCTGTTCTCTTGGGGAACAATATGCAAGTGGCTATCGAAGAACAGCCTTTGAACTGCTGAGATGTATTTATGAAGAGCTGCTCAGTTGAAGGCTGGTGCTCTGAGGACGTTTGTTTAGTTTTTCTTTGGGTGTGTTTGTTGAGGCGCTCTGCACCCCCTCATTGGCCATATTCGCACCATACTTCTTTTAAAAGCACTATGGTGCCATTTTAAACACTCATGGTTCCCCCCCCCAAAGAATCGTGGGAACTGTAGTTTGTTAAGGGTGTTGAGAGTTGCTGTGAGGGCCCTATTCCCCTCACTGAGCTACAGTTCCTAGAATTCCCTGGAGAAAATGATTGACTGCTAAACCACCCTGGGAATCATGGCACTGTGGAGGTATATGGGTCTCCTGACAACTCTCAGCACCCTTAACAAACTACAGTTCCCACAATTCTGTGGGGGAAGCCATGAACTTTTGTGGTGTCATCATAGTGCTTTGGATATATGGTGTGGATGTGACCATTGATGCAATAATGGTGCATTAGTGATAGATTTATACTGGACTGGACTTATTTCACTTTATTAGTTGTTCTGTGATGCTTTCTCAGTGTTACCCCATTGTTGCCCTATGACTATAAGACTATAAAACAGGACACATACACTTATGGTATGTTGTTAAGATTTCAGCAGGAAGTTGTTAAGATTTCAGCAGGAAGCTGCAGGACCTTCACCAACTAAATATGAAGCAGTATTTCCACCCAAACCTTTTGCAAGTGCAAATTGTATTGGAAGCAGGATTGCGTATCACCTCCCCAATACCATCATTAGCTCAAATTGTGATTAATGCACAATTTTTTTAATTTTTTTTTTTTTTTTAAGATCTCTGGAGGTGCCCTTGGTGGAAGCTGACAAAGAACATGAGAATATCCTTGCTGGATCATATTGAAAAGTTAATCTAGTCCAGCATCTTGTTTCCTGCAGTAATAACCTAGATCAGTGGTGGCGAACCTATGGCACGCGTGCCAGAGGCGGCACTCGGAGCCCTCTCTGTGGGCACGTGTGCTGTCGCCCCAGCACTGAGTGAAATGGCGATCCCAGCCCCTGCGCTATCTTGAAACGGAGCTGTAGGAGGCTGCTGGAGGAGCACTTGCGCCCCTGCACACTGCAAAAGTGTGTGTGTGTTTGTGTGCAGGGGACCGTCAGCCGGAAGAGAAGCGTCTGACAAGGACGGGCAGTTGAGATTTTGTGCTGCGCATAACATGAGGGAACGCGAGAGGGTGGCTCTCTGTATGTGTGCGTGTGAGAGGGAAGAAGGGAGTGTGCGAGCCCATGTGTTCAAAGTGGCGGTATGGAGGAGGGTGCCGGAGTTCCCAAGTCCCTTTCTTATTTTATTTTTATTTTTATAGATTTTTATTGGACTGGGGGGGGGGGGCAGCTGCCCCTCCCTGCCCTCCCTTGGCTATGCCCATGCAGCCAGCCCCTTATTCGAGCAGCTTGGATAACGAACGGAAGCTTGCACACCCGTAACTTATTTTGGGGTGCAAATCCCAGCTCCCGATTTCTCTGCCGCGGGAGCGTCATGCGTCAGAGCCAGTTTGCAAACCACAAAACAACGCACATTCCAAGCGCTCCTGGAGGCTCAAAACTTCCTCCGGAGCGCCACGGGAGTGCGCGCGCGCAGGATCCCTCCTGCAATCTCTGCTCTAAGGACCTGAGATCTAAAGACCCTTGGGCTACACGGCGTTGGATCCTCCTTGCTCTTCTCTGCCAACGATCAGGAACAGCCCGGTCCCGTGCAGGTCTACTCGGGAGAAAACCCCACGGGGAGCTTCCCTGCCTTAAATGACTGGCGTTCCCTTTTTTTCTAGCCGGGAGGCGCTTGTGCCTTGTGAGATAGATACGGCCGGGTAAAGGACAGAAAGAAAGCATAACTGATCATGGTGGGTGGGGATTTCTTAAGCCCACTCCCACCTCGGCGGCACCCACCCCGTGAAAATACAGGGATACACATGGGTCTCTCTCTTCCAGTACCTGACACTACGATTGCCTCAGATCTGCCTAGCAGAGCCTCTTCCCGAGAGGGCATCCGTACATCACCAGGCATGGCGTCGGAGTTCAACAACGGGGGGACCCACCGCTACCCACGTCCCTAAGTCCCTTTCTTAAAATGATTGTGTTGTCGCTGCTGCTGCTGCTGCTGTGTGCCTGCCTGTCAGCTACTCTCTGTGCACGTGCGTGGCAATCTCCCCCCATTATCTTAATCAGGAGTCCCCCCAAACAGGAAGTGTGTTATACCCAGAAAAATACAGTAAATTGCGGTGTTGGCACTTTGCAATAAATAAGTGGGTTTTGCATTGCAGTTCGGGCACTCGGTCTCTAAAAGGTTCGCCACCACTGACCTAGATGCTTCCAGGAAGCCCACAAGGCTCTCCCACTATTAATTCTCCGTACGTTTATATTCAGTGACATACTAGGTTGTATCAGGGATGGACGTAGGTCTTTCGAAATTCACTGGCGCCCTGTGCAAGGCCAAAATTCCATGCCCACCCAACCTCTTGCCTTCTGTTCTGCTCAGTTCACCTATGTCATTTGTGACACCCTGCGACGACCCCAGTGCGGCAGAACCAGTTGTGGTGCCCTAAATCTGCTTCTGGGTGTATCCATTCCATGGCTCTGAAGTGATCAGGCCTATCTGCCCAGGGCCAGCCTAGGGACCACCAACCCATCCTCACCCCAGATCCAGTTCCAAATGAGCTCAGGGACAGGGCTAAGGTTAATTGGTGGGTGTTAACTAATTAAACTAATGACTGGAAGGGAGGTGGGGGAAGGAGTCACTGTGTCTCTTCTCCAGTCCTCCCACCTGAGATCAGGGACGGGTCAGTTCTGTGGGGTTCTCTTTTACAAGTGGCTTCTCTGTGGGGTGCATCCTGCATTTCTCAGGATTGAAGTCTCTACTCAACAGCTGCTGAGAGGAAGCATCAATACTGGGGGATCCTGCTTCATAAGTAGCTTTCTTGCAGGGGAGCTGCTTGGAAAGAAGCACCTTGCACTATGCAGGATCCATTCCTTTGCTCAACTTTACCCTAACATTTTTGCACACATCTACTTGGCCAGAGAACTGCACTGCAAAAATTGGGGAAATCTGGATTTTGAAGCATGACCGTGTTTTGGTTTGCATATTATTTCAGTAAGTGCAAATTGAGTAGGTTTGTTTGGTGTTCAGTGCTAGACCTGCTCAAAGTAGACCAGTTGAAGTTAATGGATATGAGTTAGGTTCCTTAATTTCAATGGGCCTACTCTGAGTAGAGCTTAGTTTACTACAACCCTTTATCTTTAAATGCAAATAGCATTTATCCCCCTCCCCCAAATTCCTACTGGTGTCTCTAGTATCTATGATCATGGCACCACATGGGGTGTAATGTTATATTTTAGCGATATTACATAAATGAGACTTCTCCTGCATGCAAAGACCAATTGTGGGTCCAATGGATAAGAAGGCAGTTTCTGCATGTGCTGCAGAGGGACGCGAGGGGCAGGTGAGGCTCATTGACCTGGGAAGGCAGCCCATCCAGGAGAAGGAAAACTCTGATCCTAAACCTCTGCTCATAGCTGTCAACTTTTCCCTTTTCTTGCAAGGAATCCTATTCCGAATAAGGGAATTTCCCTTTAAAAAAGGGAAAAGTTGACAGCTATGCCTCTGCTGCCTTGCAGGTTATCTTCAGGAGAGAGAAAAGGCTCAGGAGTAAATCCTACACAAATCTGGAGTAGAGTCCCAAAAATGGTTTGATAGCACCTTGTATTCAGGGGCGTAGCAAGGTAAATTGGTACCTGGGGGCAAATTTTTTTTGTCAACCCCTCCAAGAGGCATAGGAAGGTCAGGTGGTACCCGGTGCGGAAAATTTCTTGTCAACCCCCCCATTGATTCCCCCCTGCAAAAATGGTTTTACATTATTTCATATTTTCTTACAAAGGAATAATAACAAGTAATAATAATAAAAAAACCTTTTATTTATATCCCGCCCTCCCCGGCCGAAGTCGGGCTCAGGGTGGCTAACATCAGATACATAGCATTGGTATAAAATCAAACAATAATCAAATTACCTCCTAAAAACATCTCAAAATCAAATTAAAGTCTAATTAGATGGCTTTCCACAGGGTTAGGGTTGGGAACAGTAAGTGTTCTGTGAACTGAAATTTCAGCCTTCACGACATAGGAACACAGCCAAGTAAACAGCTATTTTGGTGGAGGAGGGTCAAGATATTAACCGATATGCATGAAATTTCATATATAGCTATATAATCCCTAGTATAGTAAGATAAGACCTTTGGAGCAGGCATTTTTTTAAAAAGTTTTTTTTTTATGAACAGCCCTAGTAGGGCAGTTATTGTTCCTTGTTAATTTGTCACCCCCCTCCATTATGTAAAATGGGGCGGACCGCCCCCTACGCCCCCCCTTGCTACACCCCCACTTGTATGCCTCCTTCCGGCAACACCTGCAACCAAACTGGTGCCAAACATATTGCTCTGTTTTCCTTTGGAACACATCAGTGAGGCTGAGCAGCCCAGAACCTCTCTATACACAGCCCAGGATTGTGTCCTGAGGAGGTCACAGTGCTGCTAACATGGTTTGGCTTCATCCCCAGAGGCACACTCCATTGTCTCGCAAGACAGATGGATGCCAACAACAACAACAACAAATGTAAATGAGGTGCTGTTTTACGCCATGCATGCAAATTGCCATTGAAACTCTCTGCCACTGAGCCATTAAAATGATTGCATGTTTGAGTGGCCTTTCCTTGGCTGTGGAAAAAAAGAAAAAGTTTAAACTCATTCAGTCCTCCACCGTTTTCCACCCCAATCAATTCCCCCTACGTAAGTAGCAAGCAAGGTGAAATTACAGAGGGCCGTAAAGGAATGAATGGACTCGTCTTTTCCCCTTTGAAAATTGATATTTAAAATATAGGAGGTGCAATTGTCAAACTAAGAAATTGCAGGATGATTCATGGGGATCTGAATGGCCAGCCTGCTAGGCTGTCTGCTCCCATCCATTGCCAGTTGTTTTTTTTAAAACACCTTTTGAAAGGCAAGACAGTTGGTTGCCATCTAAAAGAAAACAGATATGCGAGGGGGAAAATGAGAACAGCCTCTCAGTCCACCTGGCGCATCCACATTGCAGATAATGCCAATCAGCCAAGCATGAGAGAGATGTTAGATTTTTATTTTATTTTAGTAAACAGCTTGTAAGGGAAACCACAGAGGAATTATGTGAGCATCTTTCTTTTCTCTCCCCTCCCCTCCCCGATCTGATTTCTGCCCCCACCCCCACCCCAGTCATTGTCATCTCTTTTCCCCCATTATTCTTTTGTCAGGCAATGTTATGGGGAGATAGTGTTTGATATTTGGCTGTGTATGTAGGAGCCTGAGCCCTTGTATTGCAGCTGAATCACTCAGATCTTCTGGGAAAGTGCTGTTAGTTGCCCCCCCACCCCCAATGAATGAGGCCCACTTGATATCTAAAAGAATTTGAGCATTTTAGTGTGGCCAGTCCACTAATTTCTTCCCAGTGACAATCTGACAAGCACCTTCACTTCTTATTATATTTAGATGTCTTTGGAAGAATTCCTTGTCTCAACAGACCTCCTCAGGTTTGGGGAATATGATGTGGTTGGCCAGTTCCTTGTGTCATTTTATTAAATTTGTTGTGATTTTATATTTGCTGTGTATGGGGTGTTAGGGGAGGGGTAGTATCTCTGGTAGTAATGTACCAGAGTAATGTACCAGTAATGTTTTCCCAGTAGTAATGTACGGAAGTGAGAGCTGGACCATAAAGAAGGCTGATCGCCGAAGAATTGATGCTTTTGAATTATGGTGCTGGAGGAGACTCTTGAGAGTCCCATGGACTGCAAGAAGATCAAACCTATCCATTCTCAAAGAAATCAGCCCTGAGTGCTCACTAGAAGGACAGATCCAGTACTTTGGCCACCTCATGAGAAGAGAAGACTCCCTAGAAAAGACCCTGATGTTGGGAAAGATGGAGAAGGGGACGACAGAGGATGAGATGGTTGGACAGTGTTCTCGAAGCTACTAACATGAGTTTGGTCAAACTGCAAGAGGCAGTGAAGGATGGGCGTGCCTGGCGTGCTCTGGTCCATGGGGTCACGAAGAGTCGGACACGACTGAACGACTGAACAACAACAACAAGTATCTCTGGTGGGGGAAATGTCATGCTCCTTCGGGGGTAGCTTGTCCACCTTTGGTCCCCAACATGCGCTCAGCTCTCCTAGAAACTGTCAGCATGAGACAGTGGCCAAACACAGGGAAGTGGCTTTGAGTAGCCAGCTAAACCAGGTGAGGATAGTTGATGGGTCTCAAACCCTTGGTGAATTAGGGACTTCCCCTGCATGTGAGGACAGGCTCCTGCGGATGGAGCAGATGAAAGCAATAGTGGGTCAAGAAGGCAATTTCTGCACTTGCTGTAGAGGAAAGTGAGGGGGAGATGGGGCTCAACAACCTGGGAAGATAGCCCACCTAGGAGAAGGAAAACTCTAATGCTAAACCTCTGCTGCCCTGTGGGATATCTTCAGGAGAAGAAAGGGCTAAGCAGGCATAGGCAAACTCAGCCCTCCAGGTGTTTTGGGACTACAACACCCATCATCCCTAGCTAACAGGACCAGTAGTCAGGAATGATGGGAATTATCGTCTCAGAACATCTGGAGGGCTGAGTTTGCCTATGCCTGGGCTAAGGAGTAAATCCTACGTACACAAATCTGGAGTCCCTAATACGCTTGGATGGTGCTTTGTATGCCTCCTCCTGGCATCTCCTGCAGTCAAACTGGTGCCAAACATATTGCTTTTCTTTCCTTTGGACCACATCAGTGAGGCTGAGAGGGAGGTCTTGTCATTTGGGAAGCCCAGGGCTTCTATACACATTGCCGAGATTTGCACCCCTGGGAGGTCACTTCAGTGCTGCTAACACAGCGGGTTGACTTCACTATCCGAGGCACACTCCATTGTCTCTCGAGACATATGGATGCCAACAAGAACATTATTTGATTATAGCACTTCCATGTTTTCCATGTGAATTAACCTAGGGTTTGGTTAGGTTGGTCATAGCCAAGGGTGCAGTCCAGGGGGATTCAAAAATCTCTCCTTTCCACTCTGGCTTGGAGTGGCTAAGGGCCTGCCCACCCATGTGTTCCCCGGGCTCCTCCTCGGCTGCTCTGGGGGACCGGGGAGGGGGAAGCTCAGAGGGTAGGAAGGTGGAGAAAGCAGGCAAGAATTGGAGGAGGAAGGAAAATGAAGGAATGGATGAATTAACTCAGAAGGGAAAGCAGCAAGTGAAAGGGGTGGGGAGGAAAGCAGGAAGGCAGGCAGGCACATGGAGGAGGAAGGGATGTGGAGCAGAGCAGACCCAACCCCAGTGACCGTGGAGGAATTCACTGACGGAATGCAAAAGGTGATGAAAAACAACAGAGAGAGAGAGAGAGAGAAAGAGAGAGAGAGAGAGTTTTTTTATTAAATTTTCTGTTTTACATTTTCAAATAAGCATTTTACATCCTTAAGATATCAGTGACTTCCCTACTCTTTCTATGGTTCATTATACGTACCTTATATCCCTGCATATTTCACAAAAACTATACCATTCAGTATTCCTTTATAACATCCATCAAAACTTATTTACACTGCTGAATTTATCTTAATGCTGCCAGCGTTTTCAGCTGTACACAATTATTTTCCAAATATTCAATAAACGTTTTCCAATATTCTCTAAACATATGTTCTTCTTGTTCTCTTATTCTATATGTTAAGTCTGCAAGTTGTGCATATTCTGTCATTCTTGTTTCGTTGGAACCTCGCTCATTTTCCATTTTGGGTCTAACAAAATGTATGCAGTTGTTGCATACATAAATAACCTTTTCTGACACCTGGGAATGTGGGTCTGATTTTGGGGGGGGGGGTAAAGTACTCTTAAACATTTTTTTTAACTCATTATAAATTATTTCCCAATACAGTGGTACCTCGGGTTAAGAACTTAATTCGTTCCGGAGGTCCGTTCTTAACCTGAAACTGTTCTTAACCTGAAGCACCACTTTAGCTAATGGGGCCTCCCGCTGCCGCTGCACCGCCAGAGCACAATTTCTGTTCTTATCCTGAAGCAAAGTTCTTAACCTGAAGCGTATGTAACCTGAGGTACCACTGTACTCTTTTACCCTTTTACATGTCCACCACATATGAAAGCAAACTTTTTGAGCTTCTGGCACATGGTCTCTCCCGACTTCAGAGTTGCCAATACATCTCTTTGGCAAGGGACGAGAACACAGATAAATCTCCTTGTCAAGGGTAGAAGGGAGCCTGGGGATGTCTCTGTTAGTGAGGTTTATAAAAGATTTATCCAACTAAGTGTGGGAAATTAATGAACTGAAGTTCCTTATGTCCATTAACTTTAGTGTGTCAGCCGTGAGTAGGACTGGATGCAACCAAATATTTTTTATAAATCAATCAATCAATCAGTCAGTCAATCAATCCAGAGGTGGGAAATGTTCACTCAGCTTCCCTGCACTGTAGTAGCATTGCCTGTCCTTTTTGATTTGCAGCAGAGGAACTGAACTGAAATACCGGCTTCGATGATCATAGCTGAGCTGTGTGGGATCATGGAGGAGCCAGTTACACTCTGGTCATCTCAGCCTCGATTCCAGCAGTCTTTCTTGTTCAGCTGCTATCGACCTTAGGTCCTCCTTTGCGAGCGTTTGCAATAACTCATGGGCATCAGTTGAAGGTCAACATTGGGTAATTCAGGACAAATAAAAGTCAGTGCTTCTTTACACAGCACATAGTTAAACTGTGGAGCTTGCTTTTAAAAAGAGGATTGGACAAATTCACAGATGATGAGGCTATGTGGCTATGAGCCATGATACTAGTTCTGCTCCCATGATCATAGGCTTCTGAATACCAGCTGCTGGGAATTTCAGGAGGGGTCGAGTGCTCAAGTGCTGAGGTCCTGCTTGCAAGTTTTCCCAGAGGCAGTGCAGAGGAGTAGCATGGGCAGGGCTGGGGGGGGGGGGCATCGCCCTGGACACAGTTTTGGGATAGACGCATTCCTCATGTGCCCTTCTCACCAGCTGGAGGGCAGCTTGAGAAGGACACAACAGGCATGTGCCCTGCCAGACCAGACCAGCCTTTGTGTCTCGCAAAGTGGCGCTGGGCTTGCAGGGCGCCATGAGTGCGCCTCTGAAAGCAGGGCAGCATTGGCCCTATTTAGCTGCAGTGGGCTGGAGGCAGACTCTGGCTGTGTGCCTCGCCTCCATTGCAGGGATTCTTTGCTGGAGCCTCCCGCGTGCAGGACTAGGTCAACTACACACGGGATTCCAGTTGCTGGGGAGCTGCTGCCAGCGCCTCACATGCGTTCCTGCACGGGCGCCAGCCAAGCCTGCGAACGGGACGGCCGATAATTCCGGAGCTTAAACTCACACCGCGCCGTTGTCCGCCAGGCTAAATCTGAAGGTGCGTGAGTAGTCCGAAGAAAAAGAGTGCCTCGTAAAAGTACCTGCGAGCACTTGCTACCTCCTAAGTTGTTTCCTTAAGTAATGTACCCAAATAAAAGGTGGCCAAAACTACGGCCAGGCAAAAGCGTCCATAGACTACGAAAAATAAAATCGAGACGAAATAAAGACAGACAATCACTGTTTCTTTTAGATGGCTTTGGCTGACCCGCATAGGCTATTACCTTTCTCTATACCTAAACTATTCTAACATTACCTAGGCTAGCCGACCCTGAACCGCCAATTCTTCCGCAAGTTCTAGGCTACCTAAGGCTAAAGCTATCTAAGCCTAAACCGCCAATTCTTCCGCAAGCTAACCTCTCTACCTCCTGGACGCGCTTCCAACCCAACCAACCCAACCAACCCGTTCCCCGAAACCCCAACTATCTACATCTGAATCATCTGAACCCTAACTCTGACTGTCCGCCTAATACGGGGAACCGCAGCCTTTTATTGACAACCAAGTGCAACGTCATGATCAATATTTTTACCAATAGGAATGCTGTTGCTGCCCCCAAAAAAGACGGGAAGCAGATTAACTGATCATTAACAAATTCAAACCTCTGGAACCAAAAAGTCTAGGCGGAGGGATCTCAGTGGCGAGACGCCTACTGAGCCCTGCTTTCGCTTTCACTTTTACACGGAAGAATACATAAAATAGTGCATAATATTGACATTAACTTAATACAAATATCGCGGGTTCAAAGAAACCCACGAAGTGTATTCCCACACTCCATGGCATGCCTCACCCCACAGAGGTGCCTGTCGCCTGCCCTGGGCACCATTGAGGAACTCTCCATAGCTGGGGCAGTGCCTCCCATTTTGCTGCTTATGGCAAAATGAGAACATGCTGCCCCCACCCCTATTGCCACTCCACCCTCTTGTGGTTGCCCCCTGCCTCTCTTTCCTGTGTTGCATGCTAGCAGCCACAAAGTACCAGGCACCTGGTCTTTGGTCTGATCCAGCAGGTCTTCACTTATATTCACTGCTCCCTTTCACTTTCTGCCCCCTCTCACTTGTGATGATAGTGTTCTTTATTTCCATTCAGAGGGAGTTTGTTTAAACAAACAAACAAACATGCACACACATATACTGGTAGGTCAGCTCTATTTTTTCTCCTGCATAAATACCATTGACACAGGAAGTAGCATGCAGCTGCCAGCAGAACTCTTTTAAAAACATTTTACCCAGCATGGTGCAAAGCACCAGACACCTTAATCCTGCTCTGAGCAGCTTTTAACACTGTTAACAAAGGGAGGAAAGGAGCCCTCAGACCACCTCATAATTATACGTGTGTGTGTTGCATTTCTGCAATGGTGGGTGTTGTTTTTTGGCCAGAATTATCCTGAAAAACCTGCACTGGACAAACTGTCCTCATCCAGAAATGTGGCAGGTCAGGGCAGGGCAAGGCAGAGCCACCCATCCCACATCTTATTCCAAACCATTCTATTCCAAAGCCCATAGTTCACCGTTTTAGGGGGAATGAGACAGTATTGGGTGCAGCTGAGAGAGGAGTTGTGTGCATATTATGAATGACAAGGACCACAGCAAATAATGAAAGAGAAGAGGTCTTGAAAACCCTAGAATCTGTCTAAGCCTGCTTGGCTCCCTCTTGTGGGAAGCATGAATAATAACAAGAACAGCTAGAAAAAACTGGGGAAGAAAGCATTAAAGAATAAGAGGGGATTATACATAATGTGTTTCTGTTCATGTCAGTTTGAACAAGGTCAGTTAGCTTTCCCTACTCTTTCACAAAGATGAGAATTCACCAGATTCCCGCAAAACCTGCAGCAGACTGAGAGTTGACCTGTGATCAGTATACCAAAGCTCGTGTTTAGTTTGCTATCCATTTGTTGTTGTTATGGATACACTCAGGTTTTGTATACCATAACGCATAGTAAGTGAAAAGCTGGTTGTAGATGAAATTCCTCATTACACACCGCCCCCCCCCCCCCCTGAGAAGGCTTTAGTGTGCATCTGAACAAACTCACACCTTCCAACATTTCTCCAAAGAAAATAGGGACATCCCATAATGATAATTTTACTATTTATATCCCACACATCTTACTGGGTTTCCCCAGCCACTCTGAGTGGCTTCCAACATATATAAAAACATAATGAAATATTAAACATTACCCTTCAACATTTATCCAATGAAAATAGAGACATCCTAAGGAAAAGCAGGTGGACATTCCAGGATGAAATGAGAAACCGGGATGGCTTCTCTAAATCAGGGACATTCCTGGAAAATAAGGAGACTTGGATGGTCTGCAAACCTCTGCCTTCTCTTTTGAAAACACAAGCCTGGAGATAAAGATGGAGACTGAAAAATGCAGTAGAAATATACTCTAAAAAGGAAGGGCTAGTAGGGAATGAGAAATCTCAAATCCGAATGTGGCCCTCCAAGACTGTCTATCTGGCCCTCAGATCACTATAGCACACTACTGCTCCCCAGACCATACCCCTCTCTGGCCTTGCATCACACCTTCCTTGAATGTTTTGGAGAAGCTGGAATGCACTTTTGGACTATAATAATACCTCTCAGTTGTCTTAATGGAGGATAGAGTGGTGTGTGTTCAGTTGTGTGCAGAAACCTGCCTATTGTACAAAGGTAAAATTGCCTTTTTGCCCCACCCACTTTTGTATCTGGCTCCACCCACCACTGTACCACAGAAGGTTGCCCAGACGGGAATATGGTCCTCTGCCTGAAAAAAAGAAACCAGAATAGAACAACAGTTACTGGTCTCATACTCACTTTATATCAGATCAGGTTTCGTTATAACATCTAATTTGTTGTGTAGTCTCTTGAAAATGAGCATGATTTTATGTGGAAATGGCTGTGAATTCAGACTTTTGTTTTCAGACCCTCCAAAGTGTCCCTATTTTCCAGGGACAGTCCCAGATTTACAGAAGCTGTCTTAGTTTCTGATTTGATCCCGGAATGTCCCGCTTTTCCTTGGGACGTCCCTATTTTCATCAGAGAAATTTTGGAGGGTATGGTATGACATCCCTGTTTTCATTGGAGGGTATGGAGTTATGCAGCCAAGGAGATAAGTAACTATACAACCTTTAATGTTTTATTATGTTTTTATATAAGTTGGAAGCTACCCAGAGTGGCTAGGGCAACCCAGTAAGATGGGTGTGTTCTCCTCCTCTTCCTCTGCCTCCTCCTCTTCCTCCTCTTCCTCATGGAATAGGATGTCCCTATTTTCATTGAAGAAATGTTGGAGGGTATCTGTTTTTGGTACAGATTTTTTTATATTTTCTGTTATTCTGTATTTCTTGCTGGACTGTTATTTTAACCTCACAGTAAAGTTTTGATATTTTTTTGAAGAGAATTCTCTGGCTCTACCACATGGTCTGTACAGTGGACGCTTGGGTTGTGAAAGTGATCCATGTGGGAGGAGCGTTCGCAATCCGCAGTATTCGCAACCCATGCCGCTGCGTCTGCGCACATGCGTGACACAATTTGGTGCTTCTGAGCATGTGCAAAGCGCAATGTAGCACTTTTGCGCATGCTCGAGCGCCAAAACCTGGAAGTATCCCGTTCCGGTACTTCCGGGTTTGGTGCTTTCATATCCTGCAGCGAACACAACCCGCAGTGAGCGCAACCAGTGGTATGACTGTACATCCTATCTTTCTCCTTTGCATGAAGGATAACCTGGCTACTTCTCTCCTCTCCCACAGTCTTTAACTCTCCCATTATTGCAGCTTGCTTGCTTGCTTGCTCACATTCTCCCTTTGCATGAAGGATAACCTGGCTACTTCTCCCCTCCCCCACAATCTTTAACTCTCCCATTATTGCAGCTCGCTTGCTTGCTCGCTCACTTTCTCCCTGAGGTGTAGTGGTGATTCTTGCCAACGGCGAACCCTGGTTGAGGAGCATAAGATGAACTGTTGTTCCACCAGCTTGGCTTATGCACGGTTTATCAAAGGAGCCTGCAGAATTAGATTCAATTGAGCAATAGCAGGCCTCTATAGGACACCACCATCCTGGCAGCCAATCTGCCATGTTAGACGCTTGAAGAAAAGCAGCTGGCACCAAGGCAGCTGCTGAGCTAGGCCAGAAACAAAGAGGCTGCTGATCTCTATTTGTGCTGCTGAACCCCCATATGACTCTTGGTTGGTGGTTGGTACCCACACATTAGAAACACTGCCAGGAAGGGAGAGAAAATATGTTTGGTTTGCATTAGAATGCAAATCTGTCCAAGGCTCCATCTGCACTCTGCATTTAAAGCAGTATCATACCACTTTAAATAGTCATGGCTTCCCCCATGGGTACTATAGTCTTAAGATTTAGTGTCAGGAGTATAACATATTCCTGGACACCGCAGAGTTAGACACAGACTTTTCTGGAAGCTTCTGGCTGTTGTGTAATTGACTGGACAGCACAACGCAGGAACTCAGCAACTCACTGGATAACTATATACAGTATTTATTGATTGAAGCAACTAGCATCCATAAGTTACTATGTACAGACTATACAAATAAAAGAAACAAAACATAAAATCTTTTCTCTCTGTCTCTCTCTCTCTACACTGACCACTTTCTCCACACTAACACAACCAACACTAACCACACTAACCACAGAAGCTCTCACATGGAGCTGAGTCTTTAGGAACTCATTGACCAATCACAAGTCGTTGCTAAGGGTCTGAGAGAGCAGATCTGGGCTTTCTGCCAACTAGTTAATTGCTTGGAGATAGACAGCTGCAATTCTGCACGTAGGCAACTCTGAAATCTCTAACATATAGTTAGGTGCTAAGAGTTGCTAGGAGATCCCTATTCCCCTCTGAGTGCTACAGCCCCCCAGTGGTTTGTCAATCAATTCCTCTTCCCGTGGAATTCTGGGAATCATAGCTCTTTTAAATGTGGTCTCCAAACAAATATTTTCACACTTAATGAACTACAGTTCCCAGGATTCTTGGTCAGGGGAGAGAGAGCCATGATTGTTTAAAGTGATAGGATACTGCTTTAAATGTCGAGTGCAGATCGGGCCTAATTTGCAATTCCTGAACCTGCATGTGAACCGAGTCTCTGCTTTTCTTTGAAACTTGCCCATCGCCAAACTTTGTGATGCAATCAATCAATCAATCAATTTATTTATTGCATTAGCCCTATGGCCATAGCACATAGTAAAAGACCAGGCAGTAGCCTGACACGATTATGCAGAGAATACAACAGATACAGTTAAAACAATTGGAAGTAAAATCGTACTGGATAAAACAAATAAAATAAAAAAGCACTAGCGAGCATGACGGCAGTGTCCATGTTGGGAATATACATAAGACTAAGGCTAAGGGAAGTTGGCCAAAAAGGTGGTCCTGAGTTTCAGGGTCTGTAATATGTAGATGGCCACTCCACGTGAAACCAAGGGGTTGGCATCCACCAGTAGATATTTCATGCGGTCATCGTCCCTGGCGATAGTCGGCGGGATTAGAGGGAGAAGCCTGGATCTTATTGAGGCATATAGTGGGCAGTAGAGGAAGAAGTGAATAAAGTCCTCTATCTTTTCATTGTTGCATGGGCAGAGTCGAAGATCCAGAGGGGTATTGGAAAATACACCCTGTAGGAATGCTGTGGGAATGGCATGAAATCGAGCCAGTGTAAAGGCACTTCTCAGCGTAGGATCCATCAGATCACTCAGATAGTGGGCCACTTTGTGATGCAATTATCCAAAAATTATTGTGCAAAAATGTGCATAGGGGAAATGGCATAGGAAAGATGCATTATATTCAGGAGAATTCCTTGCAACAACGTGTATGATATAGGAGAAACATGCACTGAAATGATGATGAATTTTCAAGGTGATTTTTTTTAAGAATGCAAACTGACGTAGAAATGTATTGAACTTGAAATACGATTGGAACAATGAGAAACAGAAAGAGAAACTGACAGATTTGCCCATCCCTAAATGATACCTCTTCTTTTTCCACAGCAGGAGGTATCTTCAAATTAAGGCTAAAGTGGTTGGTTGGTTCCATAAATGCAGGAAGTGTAATGGTAGTAATCCATTTGTATAATGAGAGGCACTTTGGCTCACCACTTCCCCGGAAGCAGCTAGCCCGCTTTTACCTTCTGCACCGCCTAGAAATAATCTGCAGGCTTGCTAATATGAAAACTGTCACCCCCTCCCCTTATTTCAGTTCAGCCTCACAAGAATCCATGGATTCCACAGAAAGATGAAGAGGGATTTAAGTAACTAATAGATTTTACTTTTTAAAAAACGTCAGCGTTTGTGCACAATCAGCTAAGATTGTTTCTGTCCCAGCACCCTTGTATGCAACTTGGAATGTAGTTAGCACATAGCAGTAGTTCTTCATGCATGCAGCACATAGTTACAAACTATGAGACTCTATCCCACACGATGCCTTTAGACAAATTTATGGAGGAGAGGTCCATCAATGGCCAGGATGCCTCTCCTCTGTTTCCCTGGTGAGAGGCAGTTGTTGTTTAGTCGTTTAGTCATGTCCGACTCTTCATGACCCCATGGACCAGAGCACGCCAGGCACTCCTGTCTTCCACTGCCTCCCACAGTTTGGTCAGACTCATGTTAGTCACTTCAAGAACACTGTCCAACCATCTCGTCCTCTGTCATCCCCTTCTCCTTGTGCCCTCAATCTTTCCCAACATCTGGGTCTTTGATTTTTTTTAGCCAAGACTTCTACAACAGAATTTAAAAACAAGGTTTTTTAAAAACAGAATTTTAAAGAAAAGGTTTGGCGTCAGCATGCTACATTTGGAGCATTATTGATAGTTCTGAGTTGTTATGTTAGGGAATGATTTCTCCCAGAAAACCTTCACCCACCTGCTGAGAGCACTTACTTTGTTTTCCCCACAACAAGTGGTTGAAAGGTTTCAAAATGGAGGCCCAGAACATTAAATCTCTCCATCTGTCTGGCTGCCAGGAGTCTCTTGGTGGCTTCTCTCTCTCTCTCTGTCTCTCTCTCTCTGTGTGTGTGTAGGGGCGTAGCAAGGGGGGGTGAGGGGGCGGGCCACCCCGTGTTCCATAATGGAGGGGGTGACAAATTAGCAAGAATTTTTTTTTGAATTTTTTTTTTTGAAAAATAATTTTTGAAATGTTTTTTTGAATTTTTTTTAAATGCCTGCTCCGAAGGTCTTATCTTACTATACTAGGGATTATATAGCTATATATGAAATTCCATGCATATCGGTTAATATCTTGACCCTCCTCCACCAAAATAGCTGTTCACTTGGCTGTTTTCCTATGTCATGAAGGCTGAAATTTCAGTTTAGAGAACACTTACTGTTCCCAACCCTAACCGTGTGGAAAGCCATCTAATTAGACTTTGAGAGGTTTTTAGGAGGTAATTTAATTATTGTTTGATTTTATACCAATGTTATGTATCTGGTGTTAGCCACCCTGAGCCCGACTTTGGCCGGGGAGGGTGGGATATAAATAAAAGGGTTTTTTTATTATTACTTGTTATTATTCCTTTGTAAGAAAATATGAAATAACATAAAACCATTTTTGCGGGGGGGGTCAATGGGGGGATTGACAAGAAATTTTTCGCACCGGGTACCACCTGACCTTCCCATGCCTTGGGGGGGGGGTGACAAAAATTTTTTTGCCCCCAGGTACCAATTTACCTAGCTACGCCCCTGTGTGTGTGTGTCTGTGTGTCTGTCTAATAACATAAGAAGAGCGTGTTGGATCAGGCCAATTCCAGCATTCTGTTCTCACAATGGCCAACCAGATACATGTCTGTGGGAAACCATCAAGCAGGATTCAAGCACAAGAGCGCACACCTCTCCAGTGGTTTCTAGCAATGGATATTTAGAAGCCTTACTGCCTCTCACCCTTGATGGTTTCCCACAGGCATCTATCTGGTTGGCCATTGTGAGAACAGGATGCTGGAATTGGCCTGATCCAGCAGGCTCTTTTTATCTTCTTCTAGACACACACACACAGAGAGAGAGAAGCCACCAAGAGACTCCTGGCAGCCAGACAGACGGAGAGATTTAATGTTCTGGGCCTCCATTTTGAAACCTTTCAACCACTTGTTGTGGGGAAAACAAAGTAAGTGCTCTCAGCAGGTGGGTGAAGGTTTTCTGGGAGAAATCATTCCCTAACATAACAACTCAGAACTATCAATAATGCTCCAAATGTAGCATGCTGACGCCAAACCTTTTCTTTAAAATACCTACCTTGTTTTTAAACTCTGTTGTAGAAGTCTTGGCTAAAAAAAATCAAAGGCTCAGCAGCTGCATGGTGGCATCGATACGGCACTTGGGCCGTTTTATTTTGTCGCTTGCCCAAGTGAAGAGTTATTTACATGACAAAGTAGGAGTGGAAAAGATCGTTGCTCCAAGATGGCCAACTAGAAAATAAAAGGGTACAAATGTCACAAATAGAAATGACATTTGAGAAATAGTTGTGAATCATCTAAAAAGCTTTTTATCCATTTTGCTTGTAATTGCTCATTTCCCTCCTGCAATTATCATTATTATTTTTTTAAAGGCCACACCAAAGGTTGTGATGAACAAGACACTGAATTATTTTTTGTTTACCTGTGAAAACTTAGCAATGTACAGGTGAGAAGGGTTTTCTCTACCTGTGAAGCATCCACCCCAGTGCCGGATTTATGCATAAGCTAAACAAGCTATAGCTTAGGGCCCCACTCTCTTGGCCCTCCCCCCCCCACCTAAAAAAAAAATCGCTGTTAATATACTTCTTCTTAATTGTATTTCAGTTCAACAATTACTTTGATAAAATACATATTTTGTTATGTGCAAATGGCTTTACATACCTATTAGGTCCATAAATTACCATATAGCATATATTCAACACAAAAAACAGTGACAATTTGTTGTTGACAAAGGACAGCTGGACATATAAAGGGCCCCATTACCTTCAGTGGCTTAGGGCCTCAACAAACCTAAATCCAGCCTGATCCACCCCTATCATAACTGGAAGGTGCCTTTACACTGTACAAGCAGATAAATACTTATTGTTGTATTTGCTCCCTGCAAATGAATCAGAACAAATCATCAATAAAGTCCAAGTATAGTATAGTATTGCTTTGTGCAAACACATCAGGGTGAATGCACAACAAACCAATCATCTGGAGGAGCACTAGGAAAGCTGGAAACTCCTTGCGTATCGAGGACCTCAAGCCACCCCCCATTGACTTGACACAGGAGATATAATTTTTGTTTGGGTTTTTGGCAATAATTTAGGGCCACAACTTTATTTAAATACAAATTCGGTGAGTGGTTGCGTAGGCATTAGTTCAGACTACTGTCCTACCGGGACAGAGGCTGGCCTAGAACCAGCGATTGGGAGAATGCCGCTGAGGAGAGTTAAGGAATGGGGGGCAACACACTTCCCTCTCCCCATGGTCCCAGGGATTCGGCCACAGCCCTAACCCCTACCGGGGGCTTCGGACAAAGCATAAGAGTCGCCAGATTCCTTTAACGGAATTCCCAGCATCATCATGATTCTGGATGGGAACCGCCCAATCCAGCAATCCACACAGGAACCAATGGTCTTGCCAGGTCCCGATCGCAACACGTGCTCTTACTCATGGTAGAACCCGATTTGCCAATGTCAGTGGCGGTTCTGGCTACCTCGTGTTCCCCATCATACCTGGATCTCTGAGTCTTCTTCACAAGACTATTTTGGTACATGAAAAGCCTGCGCCTGTTGATTCTTGGCCTGCTGGAGGCATGTGGTCCCTGGAAGGTTATTCATGAGAAAGTTTTTCATGAATGTGGCCCACAGGCTCCAACAGGTCCCTGGCCCTTCCTGTAATGCCTAGCAGCTTTGGAACAGTGAATGGATTCTTGCTCTCAATCCATTATGTGTCAAGTAGCCCACAGAGGTAGGGAAATCAATTCATTTTATTTCCAGAGATGTTTGTAATTGTATTTTAATCTCAAATGGCTAACATTATATAATGAGGAATTTGATCAAGTATTCAGTCCTACTTTATAGAGACCTTTTAAAACTCTGGTGGGGATTCCATTAGTGGCTAGCTGTGGCGGCGGAGAAATTGTGAAGCTCTTTCCACTTGTCTGCTTTGGACATCTGTTGCATATTACAGATTTCTGCTTTGGACATCTGTTGCATATTACAGATGGCCTCTGCACTGCAATGCCTTGGGTTCATTAAGAAGTTTCAAAAGGTGGGTGGGGCAGAACAAAAACCTGGAAAATAAACTTCAGTCACAGTCTGCTGACTGAGGGACTCCCCCTGCCCAGCAATCCTGGGAATTGTAGTTTACCCCTCACAGAACTACAGTTCCTAGAACCCATCACAAACAACAATTTCCAGTTACAGGTAGGTAGCCGTGTTGGTCTGCCGTAGTCAAAACAAAACAAAATAAAAAATTCCTTCCAGTAGCACCTTAGAGACCAACTAAGTTTGTTATTGGTATGAGCTTTCGTGTGCATGCACACTTCCATTTCAGTGTATCTGAAGAAAGCTCATACCAAGAACAAACTTGGTGCTACTGGAAGGAATTTTTTATTTTATTTTGTTTTAACAGTTTCCAGGATTGGGGGGGGGGGAGTGTTGTGCTTTAAAGGTATGGTGTGTGTGCAGCCTGTGTGGCAGGAGTTGCCAAGTCTTTCTAGCCTAACCATTCTGATCCTGGGACTGATCCTGGGACTGATCTGGGGGAAGAGTAGCCTACTTCCAGGGAGGGCAAGATAGCCAGAACTGCCTGTGATATTAGCAAGGACTTGCTTCTCATGGGGGGGCTGCTTCAGATGTTTAATGAGCATTCCTTCCAGTTGCTTGCACATGTAAATTTGACCGTATCTGGTCTTTATTGACCATTCAGTGTCATTTCTTTGTGTGTGTGTGGGGGGGGGGGTTATATGACAAATTGTGTCCTCCTCCCAGAGAGCACGCGTTCCGGTGATATCATCAAGATTGACCTCACTGCTGTTGTGGGTGGGAGTGATTGGATAGCCACAACAACCCGATTGGTGGTCCCTCGGTTGCTGGGGTAATTCTGGCCAATGGGATCATTTCATGCATTAACCAAGGGACCTTTATATACCGCTACATGTTGCGTTGAGCTTCCTCTTTTTGCCTTGTGCACTGGATTACCCACCCACCCTCCCTATATTTAGGGTTCATTATGACCTTGCTATGCTGTTGTGGGTCATCTGTTCTTGGGACAGGGGCTTGGTAGGAATTTTCCCATTTGGCTGATTGGCTGGTGCCACTTGGGTTTTGCCTGCCGCATAGCAAATCATCACAACTTTGTAAGGTTTGGCGGTTAGGCATTGGTTCCATGGTGGTGGAGGGGATGTGGATAGGCTGTGCCTGCCCCTCCAATGCTAGGGTATTCCGTTAAAGGAATCCAGGTGCTCACCTTGCTTTTGTCTGATCCCCTTCCAGGGGTTAGGGCCATGCCAGAGCCCCTGGGAGCATTTGGGGTGAGCTTGAGTCTGAACCTGGTCCAACGCTCCCCCAGGATGTTTCCCCTACAGACCTCTGCCAGAGTCCAGGCATCAGTGCTGCTACTCTGCTGAGGTCAGGTGCAGCTAGTAGGGAACCAATGCCTAAGCAAACCACTCACGATCTGTAATCAATAAAGTTGTGGCCAAAATTATGCCAATAACCTTAAACTAAATTCCACGTCAATTGTGTCTTCATTTATTGGGGGAGGTCTTGGGATCTTAACACGCAACAAGCATTCGTACTGATTTGCTTGTGTAGTGTTTATACATCTTCCTCTTAAGCATTTGTTCATTCCACCCTTTCAATGCTTTTCACTTTCACTTTGCTAACTGCAAATATAATAATCATAATAATTTATTATTTATACCCCACCCATCTGGCTGGGTTTCCAGCAAAATATTAAAATACAATAATTCATCAAATAATAATAATAATAATAATAATAATAATAATAATAATAATAATAATAAAATTTGTACCCTGCCCATCTGGCTGTGTCTCCCCAGCCACCAAACAGGGCTGCCTTCAGATGTCTTCTAAAAGTCAGATAGTTGTTTATTTCCTTGACATCTGATGGGCGGGCATTCCACAGGGCGGGCACCACTACCGAGAAGGCCCCCTGCCTGGTTCCCTGTAACTTCGCTTTTCTCAGTGAGGGAACCGCCAGAAGGCCCTCGGTGCTGGACCTCAGTGTCCAGGCTGAACAATCGGGGTGGAAACACTCCTTCAGGTATACTTCAGGTATATTCCTTTGTTAAATGGAGATAACAGAGTGCTTTAACCCACTTTAATTGTACAAGTTCTGGTATGCGCTTGGATCCCAACTAAAAAAATACTGACAGTTTGGAGAAGCCACCAGGCCACTATAGTTTTCAGGATTCTTTTGGGGGAAGCCATAACTGCTTAAAGTGGTATGATACTGCATTGTGCAGGTGGTACCCTATTCTAGAATACTTCTTTCTTGCCTTATATCAGGGTGGAAGGAGACTCTGTGGGTGCCAGGAAAGGCTTCTGAGGCCAGCTGTGTACCCACTGGCACCATACTGACAATCCCTATCACAAAACTTTAAAGAAACTTTTAAAAGTAATTTGCTGCCATCACAGCACTTGGCAGTAGTGCCGGCACTCTTTGGGTGACTTCACCCACAATGCCTCACAGTCCTCAAAACCAGGATGGAGTGCCCATATCATCTCCGCTTTGTTGGGAGTGAGCATCTGCAGCAGCAAGGAGGCAGGGAAGAGGAGGCAGGGAAGGAGAACAACATTAAAAAGCTATCCAAACAAACTGAGGTTATCGTCTAGTTTTGCATTTGAACAAAACTTCTCTAATTAATGTTAAGAGGCTGTCTTATACCAGATCAGATCCTTGGACCATTTAGAAATATCTGCTCTGCCTAAAAACATCTCTGCAGGGTCCATGGCAGAGGTCATTCATATCACCTGCTATCTTTAATTGAAAATAAAAAATAAAAATTAAAGTAAATTATGGAGATGCCAGGAATTGAACCTGGAACATTTTCCATGCAAGACACGTGCTCTACCACCAAGCTATGGTCAAGACACCAGTCCTGCCCCTTGCGCCAATGGGAGGGGGAAATATTTAGACAGCGAGGAGAAAACGTTCACATCACAAGCCGCTCATTAAAATGCGAAGAGAATGACCTGTAGGGCAGCAGCTCAGTGGTTCGATAAATAAGATTAATTAATAAAACACCTCCTGGAAAGTTCTGCATCATAAACACAGCTGCATAAGCCCTCAAATGCCTGCTTCTCTCGTTAAACAGCAGCAAAAGAAAACATTGCCGGACAGCTGTTTGGTGCTTTGCCCCTATCTTATAGGTCTGGAGCAGAAGAACAAGCCAAGTCAGATTCAGGTACACCAGAAAAATCCTAGAGTTTTGTCAATAAAAATAAATATAAATACAGAAACTTTTCCTGCTAAAAGGAGTGTAATCTGCATGACAGAATTTATCTAATGCAGCCATTGGTTTCTTGAGGATTATTCCACTTAATCATATCTATTTTCTGTAAGCATTTTAATCAGCTGCTAATCCTCCTCTCTACCTTACTATTAGATAATTGAATCAAGATTTTTTAAAAAGTGTTCACTGCAATGATGTGATGCTTTGGAGGAGAGAGCCTGTGATGTGATACAGGTATCATATATGTGCTCTCCCCCCCCCCCACATGCATACGTATGTGCACACACATTAACGAAGACCTAAAAAACCCTGAAAAATCTACATTTTCATTAACACACACATGGAGATATTCAATCTGAGGAACTGAAGGTACCAAATCAGGTGTTCTGCATTACTTACAAAGCAGCAGGGGAGCATGTAGAGACAACTAGTTGTGGAAATAAAGGAACAGGTTAAAATAAATTGGCAACATGAACCAGGGCTTATAGTTCGGTGGTGGAAACATCTACTTTCCATGCAAAAGGTCCCAGGATCAATCTTCAGCATCCCTAGGTAGGGTTGGTAAAGGACCCTGTCTGAGACCCTAGAGAGCTGCTGCTAGTCAGTGACAATGGTGAACTAGATGGATCAATGGTCTGAACTGGTATAAGCCATCTTCCCATATCTCTGTTAGAATGCTCAGCCAAACAGCCTACCTAGATGGTGCTGAGACAACTGGGCTCCTTTGTGCACTGTTGGCGCAAGAGAGGCAGCATGGGAAAATCCTTGGCACGTTCATAAGGTGGTCTGAGGAGGGAGGGAGGGCTTAATCCCTATTTAAGACTCCAGCCTCTTCGTTTGCAACAACTCTCTCCCAGTCTCCAAGGGTGCTTCGGGGTTGCCACTAGGAGGCCATGTAGGAATTTTTTCCCAATCTGCATCACAGGTTGATTTTGGGTTGTTGTTTTTTTTAATACTACTTTACACTGAATAGCAGAACCGAGTGCTACATAGTCTGCCATGTTGTTTAAATGGGTTAATCCTCTTGATTTGGCCACTTTGGGCAGTTTAGGTGTCGCAAAATAAATAGTTTGGTTTAGCCTGGTAGTGTCTTTTGGGCAACTTTCAGGCGATGGGTCGGCCCCCAGGGTCACTTCTCGAACTTTCCAGTTCAGGGGGTGGGATAGGGGCCTCCTTTAAGCCCAAACTCCCTCATCCATCTGTGGTTGTGCGGTACCGGGGGGCGGTGATGAGTAGGGTTGCCATATTTCGACTAATTTTGCCGTTACACGCCATTTGAATCCCGGGAATATTCCGACGTATGGCAACCCTAGATGAGGCAAGACCTCCTTTTTCACTTTCAGGGTGTGGACAGGGAATCAGGGCAGGCTAGGGAACCATGTCCTAATCCTTAGGCAAGGACAGGTCACGCAATGGCTATAGTTATCCAGTTACGGTATCTTTCGCTCCATAAGACGCACTTTTTTCCTCCTAAAAAGTAAGGGGAAATATCTGTGCATCTTATGGAGCGAATGGTGGTCCCTGGAGCTGAATTGCCCAAGGGCCAAAAGAGGATCATGCTTTTTATTTTACAAAGAGAAAAGGGGGTGCTGAAAGGACCCCACTCAGCAGCTGATCAGCAAGAGATCAGGAGAGAGATAAGAGTCCCAGCTCCCTTTCAGCCCCGCCCTCTTGCCCAGGCCTCCATTGTTGAATGTGCTGCAGAGGGAGGTTGTTTGTTTCCCCAGCAACATGTGACTGGCTGATTAGATTATCTGTCTGGAAACTGTAGAAAAGGCTCCCTTTCCTTTAGAAGCTGCAGAAATTTGAGTTGAACCCCATAAAAATGGGGCTTTTCTTCTTTGCTTTCCCCCTTTGCAAAAAAGCTGCAAAACTTTTAGCTGATCCTCAAAAAACAGGGCTTTTCCCTTTGCAAAAAAAGCTGCAAAACTTTTAGCTGATCCTCAAAAAAACAGGACTTTTCCCTTTGCAAAAAAAGCTGCAAAACTTTTAGCTGATCCTCAAAAAACAGGGCTTTTCCTTTGCAAAAAAGCTGGAAAACTTTTAGCTGATCCTCAAAAAAACAGGGCTTTTAGAGGAGGAAAACCAGGAAAAAATATTTTTTTTCATTGTTTCCTCCTCTAAAAACGAGGTGCGCCCTATGGAGCAAAAAATACGGTAAGTTAGCTCCCACCCCATAGTCATCCCTCTCTGCCAGTTTTAAGTTAAGGTCTAAATGAAAGGGGCTCAGCTCTACCCTGACCTATGTGTCTGCTTTTTTATTTGCCTGTCAGGATGCAAGCAGAAGGATAATAGCTCAGGTGTGGAACATCTACTGTACTTTGCATGCAGAAAGTCCCAGGTTCAATCTCTGGGAGAGTCCCCTGCTTGGAACCCTTTAGAGCTACTGCCAGTCACACTGGATTTGACACTGGTTTGACTCATTGTATAGCAACTTCCTATGTTCTTAAATTGGGATACTGATTAGGGACTGCAGCAGAAGTTTGAGAAGCACAAATGACTCCTGGAAGAGAGAGTCTAAAGGAGGTTCAACTGTGGGCTAGTCCAAGCCACACACACACACACACACACACACACAATGCACAACCTTTCTCTTTTGGGTCTCAGGTTTACATGTGATCCAAAACGGTAGCCTTAAGCATCTGCTACATTTCTATTTCAGCATCACACTGTAATTTACATGTTAACTTGATCAACATAATTAAGACATGCCATTAATTAACTTAAAATGTGCATTGCAAACTAATTAGAACTTTGAGCCGAGCAAAGCAAAAAAAAGGGAAAAAAGCAAGCAGCATTTTAGATTAAAGTTAAGGAAATGCAAAGCAGTGTAATAATATTCTCCCCCTCATTTTAATATGCATTTAAGACAGTGATCTGAATGAGTCAGGAAGTTAGAAGTGCTGACCTAAGTTTACTGGCTTCCCATTGGATCAGAGAAGGAGTCCTTGGCTTGAGATTGTAGTTCTACATAAGTTTTTTGGGGTGGTCATCTATTGGCAATTACATTTGCAGTACGATAACTAACTAGGGTGGGGGCTGCAGTATTTTAAAACATTTCTGAAAAAAGCAAAGTTAAAGAGTTGGGTGGAAAAGAAGATGATCTAAGAATCACAGCACTGAATCAGACCCCATTTCCCTGGAATTGCATACTGCTCTTTATCACTGATCTATAGCCCCTCCTTTTTAGAATGCAATAAGTTAAAGCAGGGACATTTGCTCCTCTGCAAGCCATTACCATTTCCCAGCATGGTAGACAATGTACACTGATTCATGCATTTTACGGATGCAGTCAGCTGAAAATGAATGCATGACACGGCAGACTGCACAGACCAGGCAAATCAGAGGCATGCACAAAAACACAGCCAATCAGCATTGCCAGATGGTGAACTGCTCCCGCCAACCTCCTCTATGTTTAGACCTCAGCTTGTATCATCAATCGGGGTTGCCTCCTGTCAGCTTGGCTCCTCCATATACATCAATGCATTACTTTTGAAAACCATTGGGACTTATTCATAAATTCATGATATTCTGGATCATAGCCATACGTCTCAGTCTAGCAAACATTCAGGCATCCTTACTGATTGCATTAGTGGTTACTCGTTTGCAATTTATGGCGGCAATTTTCACATAACATTTGTGGGAACGTCAACAAAAGCCATGAATTAAGCGGTACCAAAGAACTGGTGCTTTCCCTGCATTAATGTGCAATTTTACAACCCGAGGAGAGTCTGTGCGCATTATAAGGGAAACTCTTCATGGGAAACGCTGTACAGCTTGAAGTTCGTCAACAGTTCAGCTTCGATTATTATGTGTAAAGTGACTGAGAGCTATTGTCGTGTAATTATACCTGTTTGGATTTGCGAGGAACTGCCTGTCAATTCTGCCTGGATTGGATTCTACATTTGCCTTGGCAACACAGGAGCTACTTTTCTGAGCTGCTTCGTGAAAAGGAGAGCTGAACCTGAACAGCTTTCAGAGGAAAAGCAGCTCCTAAGTCAGCCCCAGCAAAGACCTAACATCCAAAATTCATGTGACAACAAATTGATGGCTCACCATACCAATAAAATTTGGACTCGTGATGGTTGTGAAATGCTTCATCAGAACAGTTCCACCTTGGTCTTGTTAGGAAGATAGGATACCACCATTCATTGAGTCAGAGCACTGGTCCATCCAGCACAGTACTTTCTACACTGACTGGCAGCAGCTCTCCAGGATTCAGATATTTCCAGTCCTCCCTGCAGATGATGGGGATTGAACCTGGGAGTTCTGCATGCAAAGCAACTGTTCTGCTACAGAGCTACTGTCCTTCCCCATTGTTCACTGACAGAAATTCTTAGCTGACTGTGGGAAGAGGCACTTTTGGTTTTGAAGTAGACCACATCTGATAAATATGCTCTTTTGCTAATGGGAAAACATACAGAATGGAACTTCAGAGAGTTCTTTTTGGATGCACAAGGCAGCTTTTACTAGATGCAAATGGAAAAGAGTAACTGGAGAAAAAAAGGAGATTAAAGGGAAACCCAGGCAAAGTCTGCTGTGAATCATCCTTTATTTTTCATTAACTTTAGCTGGAGAGTTGGGAAGAGTTCTCCACTTCACAATCACAGTTCTTGTCAAGTCACTGCTGCCTTAATATATCTCCTTTTTCAGTGCTGGAGAAGGCATAATAATGACCTTCCTAGTCTTACAGCACTCAGGCTACACAGCAGACTCATCAGGGGGGGGGGGAACACACACGAAGCCAATTCAGCATTGGATTGAATGATAGGTGAGAGGAACTGCTATCTTCTGAATATTGCTCGTGTCCATTGCAGTTCGAAGGCTGGTGCCCCTGAAGGTTATGATTACCCAATCAACCTCAAGGTGTTGATAATCAGCTCTATTCATCATATCCTCTAACAACCAAGAGTCTACTTTTATTTAAGCTACTCAAGAAAACACACAAACACACACACACACACACACCTTCCATAGCTGTCAGGGTAGACTCAGGGAAAATTAGCTTGAATATGATCAGGTCAACTGGCATTGCCAAGTGATGAATCAAAGCTGTCATATCAGTTCATCAACACCAAAGAGGAGTGCCATAGCCATAAATGGATTCAGGTGATAGGTTGAACCATCACTCCCTCTATTTCTTATGATCACACTGGGAGTGCTGTTACTCATTTAGCCAAAGCAGCACATCCTGAGGAAGTGTATCAGCAGGTCTGCAAGTTTGCGGAAGTGCAAAGTGCCTTTTTTAAATTTTTTATTATAAACTATATTGAAAATTTTGTAAGCAATCACCAAGCATATTGTCTTTAGAAAAAAAGGGGAAAGAAAAAAAGAAAAGCAATCCAGTGTGGACTGAGCATAGCCATGGAATGCTGACCAAATATTGATAGAAAATCAGGGCAGAGGCAGAATTGGATGGGGTGGCTGGAATCTTGAATGCATCGTGCTGGAACCGTTTCAGGTCCTCCCTGCAGCCCTTAAGAGTTAGCATAAAGCAGAAGCAAAGAGCTTGGAACAATGACTCCAAGTGGGAGGAGTGTGTGAAAAATCAGAGAAAAGGGGTAGTGCTACAGATAATCCAGTAACAGTCCACAAGCCTACAAGGGACCAAGGAGCAAAAGGCAAGGGGGTGGTGGGTGATGATTCCACCTCATCTTCCTCCGAATTTTTTGTTGCAGTTCTCCAAGAGCACGCCAGTGTGGATAATTCTAACACTACACAAGCATTACAGACCTTGGGCCAGAAAGGAGAGGAGGTGAGCTTGGGCTGGGCTAGAACAGGTCTCTCCTGTTCCCTGTTTAGGGGAGTTTTTCATGACTGATGTTTTAATATATTTTTAATCTTTTGTTGGAAGCCACCCAGAGTGGCTGGGGTAGAAATAAATATAATAAATATAATAATAATAATAATAATAATAATATTAATAATAATAATAATAATAATAATAATTCTCTTCTCCCTCAAAAGCAGTGGAATCTATTTCTGAGCTGGGTTTGGTAGTTCAGAGTAGCCCTTCTAGTAAGTGGAGCCAACTCAGAGCTCCCCAGATGTGGGTTCCTAACTCCCATCATCCATGACAACTGACCAAGCTAACTGGGGCTGATTAAAGTTGGAGTCCATCAACATCTGGAGAGCCACAGGTTCTCAATGTCTGTTTTAACTCAGGGTTGGAGAACCTGTGGCCCTCCACAACTTGATGGACTCCAGCTTCTACCATCTCTGACAATTGACCATGATGGGTGGGAAGTGCTTCCAGTTAGCTTTCTCCGCCTCACACAGTCAGGTCACATGAAATAAAATGAAGAATGCTGGGAAGAGTATATTTGTATTACATGATTGATTAACCTTTACCATTTTCACAGAACACGTTGTCTTATGTCTCAGAAATGGCACCATTAAATCCATAAAAACATACATAATTAAAAGGGGGGAACCCCAAAAAATTTAAACAGCACAAAATCCTATACAAGTATCTTTACTTACAATTGCATGGGTTGTGTAAGCTTTACATAGATGTAAAAGAAAGCAGACACGTAATGGTACTTATGCAATAACACCAATAGTCAAATTCCAATCTCCTTTCCCATTTTGGGAGATTAAAACCATTTCCTACATATACAGACCACTGAGCCATTCTGTATCCCAAAAGGCCAAACTGCCCCATCCGTAACATGTTTCCCACAAAAGTATTCTACCCCTCAAAGGGGAAAGAAAATGCTTCCTGCTTTTGCAGAGAGAGGAGATGGATATTCATGAAATTGGGGGTGGGAGTTTGCACAGAATTACACTGACCAAACAGAGTTGTGTTTCTCTGTCTGAATCAGGTTAGGAAGTGCAAGTTCTGAACTGGTGTTTGGATGCTGTGATAGGCTGGACGAGGGCCAATAAGACCAATCAACTATCGGTAAATTTGAATTGTGTCAAAATGGAAGTTGCTTTGGGTGGGCAGCTCTTGAGTCTGGCAATTTGATACTCCCCTGGTTTTGGATGGGGCTACACTCCAAGATTATGTGCTCCTGGATGCACATTTGACACTAGGTGTCCAGTGCTAGTGCCAAACACAGCTGCTAGGTCCTTTATTGGACATATATTACACCACTCTTAAAAACAAGCTGCATTGACTGCCAGTAAGCTATGGGGAAAGGTTTAAGTTTCTGGGTTTAACCTATAACCTGGACAACTTGGGCCCAGGTGGCCTGATAAAAAAACACATTTTCCCTTACTGTCTCACTCAATCACTGAAGATTGGCTGGTTTGCTGCAATAAGAGGAATGGTTTTTTCCATAGTGGTGCCCCTTCCTATGGAATCACTTCCCTCCTGAGCTCAGATGAGAATCAACATCCATAGCTTTCCAGGCTTATTAAAAATACATCTGTGCTCCCAGGCTTAATTTCCAGTGAGTTAGTTTGATTTTAACCCTAAGCCTTAATTCCAGCTGCATCTCACATACTGTAATTTTACATATTGTAAATTTGAAAGACAGTTGTCTTTTATAATTGATACTCACCTGCCTTGTGATTGCTGTGAAAGATGGTGAAAAAATATCTTTAAAAACACACAAATCCCCTAAACAAATGAACAAACAAAAATGCTAAGCATTGCAACACTGTGGAAACTGGGGCTGCCAAATCTAACACATTCTTTTCTGCCAGGGTGTAAGCCCACAAGCCAAAACTGGTATGTGTGGAGATCTTCCACCTGATGTGACGGCAACTTTGCAAATCCTTTTTTCAAAACAGAAAATCAAACTCTGTCACTGTTCTTGAAAATGCATGCATTCAGAGGAGGAAGAAATGCTGAGAAACTCTCTTCTCTCGGTCTCCTTTCCTGATACATTCATTGTGCTAACCACCGAGTTACAGTAGCAGCATCCCTTCCTTTCATTTTAATCAGTCAGGCACCTTTGAAAATATCTCACAAGGGACTATGTTTCTCTTCATTCAGTCACCATACATGTAGGGAGTCCTGGATGTAGATCTGAAGAAGGTTTCTAATGAGGTTTAATAATGTAGGAGGACATTTAACATATATTAATTAAATCACAGCAGATGGTAAGGGGAGCCCTTGCTGGGAGTGAATAAGCACGGAGAGAAATATAACTGCTATGTAATTAAAGTAAACCTGCTGAAACAATGGAGGTACAATTACTTTTTTATTAACGCATTAGACTTCAATGCAATGCCAAGGCATTTAATTACTACCTAACTCCTAGGATGTAGTTTGACTCTGGAGGAACACAAGTTGGAAAATATAGAGGTAGGCCATTGTTGTTTTTAACAATCCGTCACAAAAACTGCAGATGAAGTGGTATTGATAATTCTTCTTGTAAGAGAAAGGGATGGCTTCAGGGTCAACAGCACGCATCCCCCGCCAGTTGTTTCTGTCCTCTAGTGACCTACTGATCAGAGCAGCCCTCCTATTCTAAGTCAGCTGCTTCAGGCTGTGGAACTAATACTTATTTGATTTAGATCCTGTCTGGAAATGTTGCTAACATTTAGAGGGTCACTGTGCAGGAACATGCCTGCTTCATAATTTGTGGGAGCTCTCCAGGTCTACAACTCTCTTCCTCCTTTAAGGGCGTAAGAGGAACCCTGCTGGATCCAGGCCAAAGACCCATGTCTTTCAGCATCCTGTTCTCACAGCGGCCAGCCAGGTGCCTGCAGAAAGTCTGCAAGCAGGACATGAGCAAAACAGCACTTTGTCCATCTGTGAGTCCTATCAACTAGTATTCAGAGGCGCACTGTCTCCATCAGTGGGCATGCAACAACACCATTGTGGCTTGTAGCCCCTGATAGCTTTATCATCCATAATTTATCTAATCCTCTTTGGTGGCCATCACTACATCTTGTAGGAGCAGTTTCCATAGTTTATGTCTTGGCGGGGGGGGGGGGGGTCATTTCTTTTGCCTGTCCTGAAACTTTCAACACTCAGCTTAATTGAATGGCTCTGAGTTCTAGGATTATGAGAGCCAGAGCAGTGGGGGGGATCCTATCCATTTTCTCTATATCATGTATAATTTTATAAACTTTGATCATGCTTTGATACACTGATGCATCAATGCTCCTTTTTTCTTTATCAGGATTTAGTTTCCTCTTGCTTTCTCTCGATACTCCAGGCTGAGCCAACCTATTTCCCTGCTCCCCAGGCTGGCCAGCTTCCATTTACTTCCCATTGGCCAACTCACTCTGATGATTTCTACAGATCAAGCCCAGGACACTTGAGGGAAAAGCTAGCTCATCTTTTCAGGCTTCTACCACCCTGGATTTTTTTCACTCATGAACCACAGCAGGGTCTGCCACAGCCACTTAGGGTACGTGGAAGGGAATTGCAGTAGGAATGCCACCTCTGTAAGGTGTGGGACTGTCAAAAGCTGACCAGCTCATCACCTCTTTACCCCAAGCTAAGGAAGCTAAGGAAGAGTTTCAATAAGGAAGTTACAGCTTGTGAGGCGATAAAGGAAAATTTGTTAAAGATGGTTTGCTATATACAGTTTGAAATTTTAATTTAACTTTTATCACATTCTATTCACCTGAGTATTTTTTAAGCTATTTTATTGTTAGTAATTGTGAACCAGTCTGTGATGTTCTGTTTCTGTTTTTGGGCTTAAAGCCAAAATAAAATGAGTTGATTTAACACCAAGCAAAATATTTAAAACGTACAAAACAAAATCTAAATTGTGTTGGAGGTGCAATCGAGCAGAGGGGACGTTACTACATATGTGGTGGACCTGTGATAAAATTAAGAGCTTCTGGGATTTGGTATATGAAGAGTTGAAGAAAATATTTAAACAAACTTTTGTAACAACAACAACAACAACAACAACAACAACAACAACAACAACAACAGAAGCTTTTCTATTGGGAATATTAGATTCAGATATCGCTAGGGAAAACACAAAAATATTCCTGTATGTAACATCGGCGGCGAGAATCCTAATTGCCAAAAATTGGTGGTCCATGGGGTCACGAAGAGTCGGACACGTCTGAACGACTGAACAACAACAACAAACAACAACAACAAAAATCCCTTCCAGAGTCATTAACAGTCCATCACTGTAGTAGTGGTGTACCCAAGGGACACGGGTGGCACTCTGGTCTAAACCACTGAGCCTCTTGGGCTTGCCGATCAGAAGGTTGGCACTTTGAATGCACGTGACGGTGGTGAGCTCCCGTTGCTCAGTCCCAGCTCCTGCCAACCTAGCAATTTGAAAGTACACCAGTACAAGTAGGTAAATAGGTAGCACTGTGGTGGGAAGGTAAACGGTGTTTCCGTGTGCTCTGGTTTCCGTCACAGTGTCCCATTGCACCAGAAGCGGTTTAGTCATGCTGGCCACATGACCCAGAAAGCTGTCTGTGAACATCTCCAGTGGGGCATCTCTTGTAATCAAGGAGGTTGAGGAAAAGCCACTGCTCAGTAGTCATGCAACTGCTTTGCATGCAGAAGTTGTTATATGGGTAAAAAATGTGAATGAGGGCCATATCATCTCCAGGTAGGGCTGGGAGAGGCCCCAGTCTGAAATCTCGGAGAGCTGCCACAAGGCAGTGTACACAATACTGAGCTAGGGGGGCAACAGCCTGACTTGGCATAAGGCAGATTCTTGCAGTGCTGGGTTTCTGGTAGGATTCAAAGCTCTTCACAATCTGGGACTAAATTGTGGGGGGTAGCCCATAATACTATAGAACATGCTCTTCTGCAAAAGTTCACATGGGAGACTTCAGGGCTGAGTCACTATGAATGCACAGAGTGGGGCGCCACAAGGATTTATACACTCTCCCCACTTATGCAACTGCAAGAGAGGGGGATGAGTGAATCGGGCTTTTGGAAACATTGAGTATGTATTTGTTTAAGTTAGAAAGTGGAATTCTATTCTTAAGGAATGCTCCGGCTTCAAAAGCACAGTAGCCTTGATAGGAGAGGGTTGCCAACTTTTTATAACCCCTGTTCTTATGTGCTTATTAGAGAACAGAGTGTTCTGTAGACAATAGAAGGTGTTGTTAATGCTCCTCGCCCTCCCATTTAATGCTTTGTTTGCTAATGTTTGCTTATCAAGTTGCAGTTAAAGGCACAAAGGTTGTTGTTGTTCAGTCGTTCAGTCGTGTCCGACTCTTCGTGACCCCATGGTCATGAGCACGCCAGGCACGCCTATCCTTCACTGCCTCTCGCAGTTTGGCCAAACTCATGTTAGTAGCTTCGAGAACACTATCCAACCATCTCATCCTCTGTCGTCCCCTTCTCCTTGTGCCCTCCATCTTTCCCAACATCAGGGTCTTTTCTAGGGAGTCTTCTCTTCTCATGAGGTGGCCAAATACTGGAGCCTCAACTTCAGGATCTGTCCTTCTAGTGAGCACAAAGGCACAAAGGTAGGAGTCATTTAAAAAAAAAAGTCTGGCACCTTTAATCAAGAAGGACGCTCTAACTGCTAGTAAGTCAGCTGTGTGAAATCAAAGACTTGCTCTCAGGACTGTGTTTTCACCAATGATGAAAACAGACTTTGGTATTTCTCTTTTCTTAAAAATAACTTGACCTTAGCTGTTCTACCTTTCAAACCACTGTGTATATCCCCGCTCTTGAACTGATTTCTTAAATTGACTCTATGCAAGGCAGGTTATTTACCACCTCCCCACTCCTAAACAGAGTTGAGAGGTGCACAGACTTGCATACAGGATCAGAGCCCTCCCTTTCTCAAAAATAAATGCTGCTTCTGCTTCTTTTTCACAGAGGAACATTTTTTATTTACGCCCTTCAACCATTATGATGTGATAGCCAAACTTGGTTTTCACAGGAGGGTCTGTGTACACGGGCTTGTCCATACTGCATCTTGGAAGGGCCCCGCCATAGAGCCTCTGCTCATCCAGCCCAGATCTCCCCCTTGTCTGGCTTTGTCCTTGATGAACTGAGAGGCTAAAGAAGCCGTGGAGATGCCTCCGAAAAATAAATGCTTCTTGAGCCACCCCATGAACAGTAAGCAATGGGATATAGCCAACAAAGTTTTAGTCATGTCCATTAATTTTGATGAATCTGCTCTGAATAGGACTAGTACTGAATACAATCCACTGACTGGAGAAGAGAATTTAGGGTTTTATAGCAGTGAGGGGAAACATGTAGGTCTCAAAAATGGCTAACGGTCAGGGATTATGTAAATTGTAGTGCAACATCTGGAGGTGAACCACAGGTTCTCATGCTTTATAGGTTAAACCAATGGCAGGGAGTCTTTGTCCTTCACCTGTTCTTGGATTACCACTCCCATCAGCCTCAGCCAGCCATGGATGATGGGCTCATCAACATCTGGATGGCCACAGGTTTCTCATCATTGGGTCAAACAATGCATTTGGAACAAATTGGCATCCAACTTAGATTTTTATTTATACCATTTTATACGATTTTAATATAATAAAATCTTTAAGTGGTTAACATAAAAACAATAAAATGCAATTTCCTAAAAAGCAGAGTAAAACTAAACATGACTGTATATTGCAGATGAATTGAAATAACGTCTGGGAAAGCCAGAGTAAACATGTACAAAAGAGATGTTTAAAAGTCACTGCTGACTCCGCCTCACATATTGTGGAAGGAATTCCAAAGGATGGGTTTGATTACCGGTACTGAGAAGCCCTGCTTCTGTGTTGTCTCCAGGTGACGATCCTCTGCTCATAACGCCATTGTTCCAAAATAGTATGACTATGGTGAAGGCTGTGAACAACTCTTGTTAGCACCATCTGAACCATCTGAGCTTTGCTCTTTACTTTTTGCTGGCAGCCCCATGGACAACATACTGCAGTCATCGTATTTGCAGGGACAGGAATGCTTGAAAAGCCAGGTGGGCTTTTGGGATGAGTGCCTGATTTGTCTAAGCAAGTTCTGTCCATGAAGGGCACAGGCATCCCTGCATTAGCTCTGCATTCAATGTGGTGTGCATGCTGAAGCAGATGCAAGTTTTTGCATTCTTTTAAATAGATTTATGAGCCACTCCTCAGCATAAGTTCCCATTTTATCCAGAGACTGCTTCATTGGAGTCACAGTAGGACTCCAATGGTTCCACAGTTAGAGGCTTAACTGTGGTCAGGTTTAATAGGCCATTAACTGCTTAGAGGAGCTCTGCTGGATGGCACTGCACAATGGCAGAAAAGCAAGATCTCTCTGCTGCCATCAAAACCAAATAATAGGCCTTTAAAAGGGGTATAACCTGTGTTCAGTTGGAGTCATCCTAAACCTTTATCCCACCTACAGTCCAGTTGAATCCTTGTTCTCATCTCCCATGATTCGCAACTGAAGTGTGACATCTAAACATTTGTTCTTGTCATAACAAATGAGTGTTTGCTTCTGGGAGAGTAAGAGCTATTTCATGTTACCTTTATAACCAGAAACTGCTTGCCCGATAGTATGGAGCTGCTCTGCTAGCTTAGCAGCAGTGATTCATTGCTGCTTATGAAAAGGAGAAGGGAGAGGTGGTGAAAGGTTGGTACAGGGCAAGCACATTGGCAGTGCCAAGCTGTAGCCTCTGCCAGTGCATTTCTACCATGCTGACCTCCTGGCCACTTTGCCGCTCCCTCCCAGGAAACACGACTGACCCATCTGCCAAGGAGCTAATGTAGCAGTTCCACCTCACCTGGTGAACCACCTTGGCTTATAATGCACAAAGTCAAACTTTCTGCTGCCTGTATTCCAGAGGTGTTGCCTTTTTTCATATCCTGTATTCCAGAGGTCAACACATGCAGTGAAAGCTAGGGATAACCTTGCAGCTAGCGCCATGAGTAAACCTGAGCTGCTAATTGCTGGTGTGTGGAGTGCTGGCGACGTCCTGTTGGTCTTCGTCAGGCTAGTGGTAATGCTTGCACAAAATGGGTGAAGGATCATTGTAAGTATTTACCTCCAGAAGAGTGGCAGTGTGCTGCATGCTAGCCACTAAAGCGGGCAGCAAAGCTCCAGGCATAGCTCCACATGTGGCATCATTATGATATGTATCTATTTGTTAATTTAATGAATCTGTTCCTTTGAAGCCCCTCCAAGCAATTTCACAATACAATAAAAACATATGTAAAACAAGTGCATTAAAAACAAACGAACCCCAGCTCAAATAATTACAGACATAAAAACAATTTCAGATCTAATACATAGACTGGCTGGGAGAAAAAAATGTGCCTTTAGAAGGCTTGCTGAAAGAGGAGAGTCTTTTACAGGCATCAAAAAGGCAATTTAGACAGCAACTGCCTGATATGTAACAGGAGTTGGTTCCCAGGGGTAGGTGCACCACACTAATGGCCCAATTCTGACATCAGGCAGAATGGGCTTCCTGATAAGACACCTTCTGCAGGAGGCCCTCTCCCACAAAGCCCAGATTAGCTGAGTATAGAAGGGATTTTGTTGTTGTTGTTCAGTCGTTCAGTCGTGTCCGACTCTTTGTGACCCCATGGACCAGAGCACGCCAGGCACCCCTATCCTCCACTGCCTCCCGCAGTTTGGCCAAACTCATGCCAGTCGCTTTGAGAACACTGTCCAACCATCTCATCCTCTATCGTCCCCTTCTCCTTGAGCCCTCCAGGGTCTTTTCCAGGGAGTCTTCTCTTCTCATGAGGTGGCCAAAGTACTGGAGCCTCAACTTCAGGATCTGTCCTTCCAGTGAGCACTCAGGGCTGATTTCTTTAAGGATGGATAAGTATGATCTTTTTGCAATCCATGGGACTCTCAAGAGTCTCCTCCAGCACCATAATTCTAAAGCATCAATTCTTCGGCGATCAGTCTTCTTTATGGTCCAGCTCTCACTTCCATACATTACATAGAAGGGATTAGCAGCCTTGATTCCAGAATTGTTCAGGAATTCTAAGAAACCAAAACACCAGCGCAGTTTTGCAATCAGTGGTTAAAATTACCATACTTTTGAAAGATTAAATCTGCCATCATTATTCAAAATGTCAGTTGTATCTAAACATAGACAAAAGCCCGTTCCTTGGTCTCGGGAACCATTATGCAAAATTTGGTTACGATATGTGAAGAGGCATCCCAATACAAAGTGAGCAATTTTTAAAATTATATAACAGATGAAGCTTGAACATAGTCTGGGAGCTAATTGGCAGCCAGTGTAATATTCTGTCCCAGCTACCTTCTGCAGCTTCTGGGTCAATCTCAAGGGTAGTCCAACATTTAGCATTTTGTAGTAATCCGGTCTAGAGGTTACAACAGTGGATGGCATATCCTTGTCCAGAAACAGCCACAGCTGTGTTGACAACTGAAGCTGGTAAAAGGAACCCGAAGAGCACTTTCAGACCTTGCATCTGCTCCATCATAACTCCATCCAAAGCAAGCAATGGACCAATTAGCTGGACTCAGGAGCCATTCAACCACTACACATTCGCGTGTTTAGACCTTTAACCCTCCCCCAAATAAATTCACACATGACTCAGATATTTGGTTTGGTTTTTAGCAGAATTTAGGCCACAACTTTATTGATTACAACCAAGTGAGTGGTTGCATAGGTTCTGGTTCGACTATCTCCCTGCACCCTTGCAGGCAGCCCTGTCCCAGAGCCACGTTCATGGGACAGACAAGGATGAACACCAGGAACAACTGTTGGAGGGTTCACCAAACAGCCGTTCTGATGTCCCCGGGACTCGGCCACTGGCCGGACCCCTTTCGGGGACCGACAAACAATTGAGTCCCTGGATTCCTGTACTGGAATATCCTGCATTTCCATAGGCATGGCCACATCATGTGCCATGCCTATCACCTGAACCAGAGTCTATCCGCAACTTACAAGTTGTGACTAGTTGCTAGGTGGCAGGCGAAACCCAAATGGCACCAACCAATCAGCCAAGTGGGGAAAATTCCTACCGTGCCCCTGTCCCAATGACAGACGACACACAATGGCATAGGAAGGTCAACGCAAGCCCTAAATATAGGGAGTGGTGGGTGGGTGTTCTGCTGCGTTAGGCCCCAAAGAGGAAGCTCAGCAGCCTCGCATGGGCTTAAATAGGTCCCGCGTTGCTGCATTTTACGATGCCCCATTGGCCAGATTTCACCCCAGCAACACGGGACCGACCTATCATGGGCTGTGGCCTTGATTTCCAATTACCCCCACAACACTGGGTCGGGTTGCAGGTCACACAGCAACACGTGCCCTCTTTTAATGGAGGACCCGATTTAATATGTAAATCAACCCTTAAGTATGTGTTTCAGTCTGTATGCATCCACATGGCTGTGAGTAGTATACATACAGGTAAGAGGTCTCATTGTGTTGTGGGTGTGTCTGTGCGTTGCTGCTGCAATTTGTCGTGATGCTGCTTGACCTTCTATGCAATTACATTTGAAGTGCCCAACAGCATTTACCTAGGGGAAATGAACAAATTATGTAAAAATAACACAGTCGCATGAACTCCACAGAGATGTTGTCCAGATTTCCTCATCATTCCTTAAAAGTAGTATTCAGTTGCCAAACTGGCTCGATTAGCTCATATAAGCTGAAGCCTTGTTACTTTCAATCTGACATAAACTTCCAGGAAATAGACAAGAATGGCATTTAAATGCATGGGTTTGACAGACTTGTCTTTAATTCCCCCCCCCCTTCTCTTTCTCCAAAGAATAATGAAAAGCTACATTCTTCAGTGTGCATTACTGCTTTGGAAGTACTTTCGTTGACATTTTACTGCAATGGATGGGACCCCTGCCATGGCCATTAGCCACAGAGGACTTTCCCTGGAGATTGAGGAAAGGGGCTGCCTAGGCTCTCGGGCTGGGGGGGAAAAAGACACAGTAAATAAATAGAGAGCACAAATAAATAAAGTGCACAACAGTTGTGCAATTGCAAGAGACTTGGTTTGTCAAGAGCCACGTGAAATTTGCAAGCATAGGTTGAGAGGCTTTTCTCCAAGGTACCCTAAAAAAATTCCTTTTTTAAAAAAGGAAATGTCTAACTTTTTATATATTTCAGGGCAGAATTGATTTTTGTAGGTGCAATTGCCCACTCTGAGAATGTGAATCGTGCCAAATTTTCCCCCACCCCACCCCAGTGTTTCCTATCTGCTGCCCTCTTCCGAACACAAAATGTGACTGCTAGCTATTAAGGAGGTTGACTCATTTATTTTGATCCCATCAAGGCTCTCCTGTCTGCCAGAACTGCAGATTTGCAGCACTCCCTTTCCCCCCAAAAATTTGTGCTGCTTCATAGATGTGGCAATATGGATACAGTGCACCCCTGAACAGTTATCTGCAACCTGAATCTCATGCATAGGGCAAAGGACAAAGCCAAGAAACTAGGAGGAAGACTGGATGCGGAAAGCTTAAGAGGATGTTAAATCATTCATCAGCTTCATGATTGGAAATCTCAGCACCCCTTTTATTTGGCAATTACATCCCTTCCATTTTTATGAAGCCATCTAGGAAGCAAGTAACAGGAAGATTTCTTTTTCAACGCCTCCACCCACCCACCCACCCAAATCTTTCATTTCTCTCAGACTACACACACATACACCCACACGCTTCCCAGTGGAAACACTTAACATCCCAATTTCGAAAGGAAGATAGCAGCCTCTGTGTTTGGTTTCACAAGTGTGAAATTGAATGCTTTTGATTTCCCATTCCACGGGGATCATCAGAGCGCCTTCACCCAGATGAATGCGCAGCGCTAAATCCAGGAGAGCAGATCAGCTGGCTTCACGCTAGGCTAACCAGAGGCAGTTCATGGCATGTGGCAAGGTGAGGCAGCTGCTCAGGGCCCATGGGAATTTTACTCATGACCCTGCAGAATACCAAGAGGTGGCGACCTGGATATGGGAATTTTAGCCATTGCTCCTCCATTGCGGAATGTCCTTTCACCTGCAACACATGAAGCAGCATCGACCAGCCGCTTTGCTTGCCTTGTAAAGGCGCCACTTTCCCCCAAAACTTCCCCTGACCCATAATATTAGACTATGTGGTTACTGAATTCAGTTTTAACTGTAGTTTTTATTAGACTCTTTTTATTGCATTTATGTACGCCGCTTTTACAAATTCTTTAAAATATATGCATACATGAATAGTTACAGGTAGGTAGCCATGTAAACAAAATAAAAAATAAAAGAATCCTTCCAGTAGCACCTTAGAGACCAACTAAGTCGTTAACAATCATCAACAGGTTTTCCACACCTATCAGCCAATCACCCATTCCCACCACCCTTCTGAGTAATACCCCTCCCCGCTCCCTCATTCAAGGGTCTGGTGACTTCCGTTTCAGTGTATCTGAAGAAGTGTGCATGCACACAAAAGCTCATACCAAGAACAAACATAGTTGGTCTCTAAGGTGCTACTGGAAGGATTTTTTAAATTTTGTTTTGCATATATGAAGCAGTTTAATTGATATAAATTAATAAAAACAATAGAGATTTGAAGGGCTCTCAAGCCAATGCAGTCCCTAAACACCACTCCTTGCTTTTAACCCAAAATTTAGGAGAAAGAAAGTAGAGTGGAGTAAGGATTAATGAAGTGGGGCAAGTACCTTGCCTGGGTGAAGAACCACAGAAGGTATTTTATCAGCCACCCCCCCCCCAATAGCTTGGGGAGACACATGCCCATTGAGACTGATAGGGCAAGAAGCAGGGAGGCCAGCAGCAGGAAGAGCCAATGGCAGGTAGAACCAACTAATTCTACTTTTGGTCCCTCCTCCTACCTGCTGATTTCCACAAAGGCACCCCTAAGACTAATGAGGAGGAGGCTGATAGGATAATGAAGTATGTCTTCAGCATATGACAGAAACAGCATAATGAATATTATGGCATTGTCAGTATTGTTTAGGGGTTTTTATTTGGGGGGGGGTATGTTGCTGTTAGTGATGTTAATTTTTTATATCTTTATTTTTAGATCTTATTATGATTTGATGGGGGCATTGATAATTCGGCAGTGTACTTTTGATGTGCTTTGTTTATTGCTCACGTCTTGAGCATGGTTTTAACTATGGGAAGGCGGCATGCAAAGGAAATGATGTATGCATGTAACTTGTGGCCCTTCAGATGCTTTGGACTATAACTCCCATCATCCCTGACCATTGTCCATGCAAACTGGGGCTAAAAATTGGAGTCCAACAACATCTGGAGAGCCATGGGTTCTCCACCGCTGTCTTACTGATGGCAAGGGACTGTCACTTAGTGGTCGAGCACATGCATGCACATGGTCCCAGTTTTAACCCCTGGCAATTATACGTGTATTTAAAAATAAAATAAATGAGGCAGCAGCTAATAGGAAACATCTCTGCCTATGACAATTAGGAACCTGCTGAATGTGAAGAGTAAGCAAAACTGAACTGCATGGACCAAAGAGCGAGCCTGGTATAAGGCAGCTTCAAATGTTCCTGGGTTAAGTAGGCAGAGTTGGCTGTGGACCTACTAATGAGGCATGCAAACCATTCTGGCAAGATTCTGGCTCTTTTTCTCCATAGGGATCTCTACCTTCAATCATAGCATCCTCAGCAGTTTGCTATTCCCGCAGTTTCAGTTGCCAAGCTGCAGTGATCCTTGCATTCTGGTCTGGATTAATGATGGTAATCAAGCCCTGCGTGCCAACCCAAAGCAGAAATTGTAATGTTTATCTTGTGAAACATAATGCTCATTTGCCTGTGGCTGTGGGCAACACTTAAAACACTTAACACTTAAAACAGCTTCCAAAGCCTTGTATTTGAGAGCCAACGAAAATGACTTTATAGGTTTAATCCTAGGTCTTTATTTTGAGCTTTTGTTTCCAAGTACCTGATGCAGTACTGATACAGGATGTACATGGAATCCCCAATTTTTCCTGCAGCATGAATAGCATATGAACGTAAGAAGAGACCTGCTGGATCAGACCAAAGGTCTGTCTAATTCAGCATTCTCTTCTTACAGTTTGTTGTTGTTGTTGTTCAGTCGTTCAGTCATGTCCGACTCTTTGTGACCCCATGGACCAGAGCACGCCAGGCACCCCTAGCCTCCACTGCCTCCCGCAGTTTGGTCAAACTCATGCCAGTCGCTTCAAGAACACTGTCCAACCATCTCATCCTCTGCTGTCCCCTTCTCCTTGTGCCCTCCATCTTTCCCAACATCAGGGTCTTTTCCAGGGAGTCTTCTCTTCTCATGAGGTGGCCAAAGTACTGGAGCCTCAACTTCAGGATCTGTCCTTCCAGTGAGCACTCAGGGCTGATTTCTTTAAGGATGGATAAGTTTGATCTTTTTGCAGTCCATGGGACTCTCAAGAGTCTCCTCCAGCAGCATAATTCAAAAGCTTCAATTCTTCAGTGATCAGTCTTCTTTCAGTGGCCAACCATATACTTTCAGGAAGGCCACCAGCAAGACTTAAAGGAAACAGCCACCCTGACACAGTTGCCTCCCAAGTGCTGCTATTCGGTGGCATACTGCGTCTTAACATGAAAGGGAGAAGCAACATTTTAGGGAAAGAGTCCTTAACGAAACTTGCTTGTGCGTATATAACCACATACTTTACGGAAACAAAACAGACATTGCATCCCTATTTATTTATTACATTTCTATACCACCTTTTCCTCCAAGGAGCTCAAAGTGATGCACATGTTTCACCAACTCCCCATGTTATCATCACAACAATGCTGTGAGATAGGTTGGAATGAGAAGTCATGACTGGTCCAGGATCCCATGCAGTGGGCTTTGTGGCTGAGGGTGGAGTTGAACCTGTCAGTTTCCTTTTGTTAGTGCAGAAAGTATTGGTCTGATGTGTGGAGATCTTTCCTATTCTAATTAGTTCAAGAAGGTTCTGGAAGCTTCTCTGTGTGAAAGAAACAAGCAGAAGGTTCCTGATGTTTGGGTTATTCCTTCAGAGAAGCTGAGTACAGCAGGTTCAAACTGGTTCTGTTATCTCTTCTGTCAAGGTCATCCTGACTATAATAGTAAGGCCAGAAGGAGCCCGGGTTTCACTTTCCCTTTCTGTCTCTTTCCCTTCTGGTGTGGTGTTCTGTACATAGTATGCTTAGTGTTAAGGTTTAGACATTATAAAGGTAAAAGTACCCCTGACCATTAGGGGTTGTGGCGCTCATCTCACTTCATTGGCCGAGGGAGCCGGAGTACAGCTTCCGGGTCATGTGGCCAGCATGACTAAGCTGCTTCTGGCGAACCAGAGCAGTGCACGGAAACGCCATTTACCTTCCCTCCAGAGCAGTACCTATTTATCTACTTGCACTTTGACGTGCTTTTGAACTGCTATGTGGACAGGAGCTGGGACCGAACAACGGGAGCTCACCCCATTGTGGGGATTTGAACGGCCAACCTTCTGATCAGCAAGCTCTAGGCCCTGGTTTAGACCACAGCGCCACCCGCATCCAGACTTATTATAAGTTACTGTAAATTTAAGTTAGGCTTGCTGCAACTGGATTTCTTATGGACATGGCCAATCCTGAATGTATTGGATTTGTGACCATTATGCTCATTTGCCTTCAGTAGCAGTCAAGCTCTGCTGGATAAAATACAATTGTCTCTGGTCTATTTTGGGGAGAATCCTGCAACGTGTTTAAGTTTTTACTCTGCCAACTACGCGTTGGAATCTGCTCTGGATCAATATTGAGTAGAATTCCATGACAGAATCCTGGTCTTCCAGGTCCTAGTCCAGCTGTCTAACCACACTATTTCTCTTACTTTCATCTGGAACAATCTTCATTTGAAAGTAGGAACAGATCCCACAGACATACCGCTTCACCTCTCACCACACAATCTAGAATCCAAAAACTGGGTTCCTGGTGGTGTGGAAAAGGCTGCACACATCTACAGTTTTGTAGGTTTGCTTATTATTTCATTAATAGTCCCCATTTCCTCCAAAAAGCTAGTGCATGGTTCTCCCCTGTCCCCATTGTATCCTCACAACAGTCCAGTAAAGTAGATTAGTCTTGGTGACTAGGCCAAGGTCACCCAGTGACCTTGTCTGAATGGGGTATTAAAACCTGGTCGAACACTCTGAGCATTACACCATGCTAGATTTCCAACTGTTCATTGTCTACACATACTTATTATGTGAAAAAAATGTTAGTATGTGTTGTCTGGGTGGAAGATCAGGAAGCCACCATTGAGAGCTGGGTGTTTGAGACATCTCTCTCTGTTCATCATCAATGCAATAAATGTAAGCCAGAGCAAATATTTGTGTCAAGGTAATTGACTGGAGAGCATATTAATTGCACCAGTTAGTAAGTAATTATCAGGAAACACCAGGAGAAATCCTTTTCTGGTGCACAGAATGTGGGGAAACAAATTTTCGATTTAATATCCTAATAGATTGTGCCTTATCACTGCTTTCGCTGGGGATTTGTTTAACTGAGACTCCGGCTGATATGAGCAGTCACTTAAATTGAAAAATGGTGATTCCTTCCCCTTGCAACCTTGATACAACTCCTATCGGCCCGAGGATGTGACAATAACATATCTCTTAGCCAAGACAATGTACGGATTAGCTGGAAAACAAAGAGGCTTTATTTTATATCTCAGAAATGGAAAATAAATAGGTTAAAAGGAGAGAGAGAAGCAGCTTTGTTTTGAATAGAAAGCTCAGTTGTTGCCTACATGGGGACTATTGTTGTCCATGTTATATTGGCCAGGCTTATCAACTTTATCATCTTGCCATTTCTCTTCCAGATTGTATTGTTTCCTTCCCATTAAGCAACCTGTGAAATGGCGAAGGGTATACAGTTATAGGGAATCTATGGTCTTCTATGGTCTTCCAGATGCTGTTTGACTCTAACTCCCATCAGCCCCAACACAGCATGGCCTATAGTCAGGGATGATGGTTACTGTAGTCCAACAATATATGGAGGGCCACATGTTCCCCACTCCTGGTCTAGAAGATAAGAAGGCTGCAGTTGTTGAAGAGGAAGGGGTCAATGAGAGAGTTCCCCACCTTCCCTCTGGGCATCATGAGCTACCTTTGGGCCCAGGGAAGTGCACATCCTCTCATGGGGGGCATGTGGCTTCTGGGGGGGCACATGGGCAGGGGGTAAAGAAAAAAAGTGGGTAGAGGTAGAGACAAAGGTAGACAGAGTAATGGATGCTTCTGTTTTGAAGGCCACATTCCAACCACACAATAGTGAGAGGTTTCTACCCAAATGCATGTCTCCCCCCTCTCCACCCAGACATTACTAAGATGTGTCCCAGACTCCCACCAAGGAGGACACAGAAAGCGACCAGTTAGGGTGAAGCCCAAGGAAAGGTCTATAGGGAGTTCCAAGGGATTGGAGGGCCACATTTGAACCCGAAGTCTGATGTTTTCCATCCCTGCTTAAGAGAGGGTTGCCATAGTTCAAAAAGTGAAAATCCAGACACACAAGTTGTTGATTTGTGGCAGCCCTAGCTTAAGACCTAGTACCTGCAGCATCAGCAAGCATTATGGGCAGAAGGGCAGAGCTCTCCCAGATCAACAGGAGGGGGTGGCATATGAAGACAAGTACCTAATTTTAAAAACGTAAGATGATTCTGAATTTGAATTGCATATTTGGGTTTTTTTTCCTCAGTCTGGGTCAGTTTTCCACTGCATATCAAAGCAGCCAGACCGACACTCCCACCAGACAAAAGATGCTACGATAATTGTCCTAACTCCTATGTTTCAATTCATCAGCCTTTGTTATTTAAATCAGTGTGTCTTCACTGAGCTTCATTTGGAAGTGGGATGTGAGAAGAAATAGTCTCTTTCCAGAATGTTTTAGCATTACAGAAAAATGGTTTGTCGGAGATATGGGATGGTAATACCTCACCCCACCCCAACCGGAATTGGGAGCAAAAAGTTTTGTAGCAGTTTCTCAATGCTGGCCAGTGAGAAACTGATTTTGTCACTTTCTTGTAGGTGTGTTGGAGGACTACTATGGAAGTAAATTTGTTAATAGGCAAAAATTTTATTCTCAGACCATCGCAATGTCACAGTCACCAAACTTTTGTCCTCCCCTCACCAATCACAAATGATGGAGGGGGCAGTGGTAGCAAACCTGATGGCTTGTCAAATGTTGTCAGATTACAAATCCCATTACCTGTGACCATGGGCCATGCTGTCTGGGGCTGATGAGCTTCTCCAAATAAGCTCATAATTTAGGGTAAAGGGATCCCTGCCCATTAGGTCCAGTTGTGGATGACTCTGGAGTTGTGGTGCTCATCTCACTTTACTGGTTGAGGGAGCTGGCATACAGCTTCCGGGTCATGTGGCCAGCATGACTAAGCCACTTCTGGCGAACCAGAGCAGCGCACGGAAACGCCATTTACCTTCCCGCTGGAGCTGTACCTATTTATCTACTTGCACATTAATGTGCTTTAGAACTGCTAGGTTGGCAGGAGCAGGGACCGAGCAACGGGAGCTCACCCCGTCGCAGGGATTCAAACCACCAACCTTCTGATCAGCAAGCCCTAGGCTCTGTGGTTTAACCCACAACAAAACCATAAAATCAAAGCACAAAATGATTCAATGTTTGGGGTGATGAATCAGAAAATGCCAAAACGTGGGTGCCTTATTTTATTTTATTAATTTATTCTTTGGTAGATTTACTAAAAGAAAAATACACACCAATTTTAGAATGGGGCAAAATTAGACGTGGACACACAAAGTATTTTTTTTTAAAATAAAAAATCAAGGCTCCTTGTGCTTCACTCCACTCCCCCTTTCTTCCCGCCTGGGGAGGCCCTGTGCTCTGCCTGCACCTCAGAGCCAGCACATCCCATGAAGCTGGGCCTCGGTGGTAGCAGCCTCTCCTCTTTCTCATTGTTCTCCAGCAGCTGCTACAAGCTGCCCAAGGGAGGAAGCTGGCAGCGGCGGCCATTGAAAGGCAACAGGGTGTTCCCTCACAGCCATCACTCCTCCCCAAGCTCGGTGCTGGTGGGGGAAATAGGGACATTCTGGGATCAAATCAGAAACTAAGATAGCTTTTTGTAATTCAGGTACTGTCCCTGGAAAGTGGGCACACTTGGCGGCTATGCAATATAGCTGCTCAAGTCTGTGCTCCCTGCATTTGGGGAAGGGTTGTAGATCAGTGGCAGAACAACTGCTTTGCATGCAGAAGGTCCCAGGTTCAACCCCTTGCATCTCCAGATAGGACTGGGGAAGACCACTAAACACCACTACCTGAATCCTCGGAGAGCCTCTGCCAGTCATTGTTGACAATTTTGAGCTAGCTGCTCCAATGATGTGATTCAGTATAAGGCAGCTTCCAATGCTGTATCTCCACTGCTGAAACAGAATCCTGGGAACCACAGGAGGGGTGAGTACTTAGGTCCTGGTTGCACTTAGGTACTGGTTGTGGGCTTCCCATAGACATCTGGCTGGCCACTGTGAGAGCAGGATGTTGGACTAGGGAAGTCGGCAAACCTTGCCTACACACACACACACACACACACACACGTTTTCCTGCTTTGCCTCTCAAACCTCAAGAACAAAGGTGGAAGCAGATGCAAGCAGTGGGAAGCCCAGAGACATCATAGAAACACTTATTTGGCTGGTTACCAGGGGAGGCTCCTTGGAAGAACGATCTACTCTGGAGGAAGGAGAATTTGGAGAACGTTCAACTGGAAACAGTGACCCAGCAGGGGATCAGGAAGGGAAGGAGCTGGTAGTGAGAATTACAGCCTCTCTTGACCATTAATAGGGTCACAGTTCCAGCTGCTTTTCCTGAACATATAGAGCAGCAGATATGTTATTGGAACATTCTCGTGAATGAGTAACAAAAATGTGCTTTTGAGTATATGCCTGGCAATATTCCATTAAAAATATATATAGCAGACATCAAAGTCTCAGTACAGCCAAAGTTCAACCCTGGAACCTGCTCCCTAACAGACTACCTCACTGTTGCACAATGTATAAAGCAATAATAATAATAATAATAATAATTATTATTATTATTATTATTATTATTATTATTATTATTATTATTATTATTATTTGTACCCCGCCCATCTGGCTGGATTTCCCCAGCCACTCTGGGCGGCTTCCAACAAAAATCAGATACAAAAATATCACACATTAAAAACTTCCCTAAAAACGGCTGCCTTCAGGTATTTTCTGAATGTCAGGTAGTTGTTTATCTCCTTGACCTGTGACGAGAGGGCGTTCCTTTTGCCAAATGCAGTATTCCATGACGTTCCTCTGTAGTTTGCAGGTTGTCAAAGGGAGTTGACGCTTGACAGTAAAAGGCTGGAACCCCTAGACTGGGTGCGAGTCTGCAAGCCTCTTTATCATCAGCAGAAAATGTGTTCCTGTGTACCATTTGCAGTCAATGAAAGCTTAACCTAGAAATGAAAAACCTGTTCGTTCTAAGATTGAACAAGAAACATTGTATTAAGGGCAAAGTATATGTGCCTCGGATTAAGATCTTCATAATAAAATATTCCCATCTTGTTTGTACAATATGATAGTGTTTTGCTCCAAATCAGGCATAGGCAAACTCGGCCCTCCAGATGTTTTGGGACTACAACTCCCATCATCCCTGACCACTGGTCCTGTTAGCTAGGGATGATGGGAGGTGTAGTCCCAAAACATCTGGAGGGCCGAGTTTGCCTATGCCTGCTCCAAATTAAACCTGTTTCCTCCATCTTGAGCCTTCCAAAACTTCCAGAAATCCTAGCCCTTTCTGCATTTCCTCTCATACACATGCTTCTCTGAAGAGGAATGGTACAGGCCCTGCTTCCAAACCCTTGGATCCTAATTATCTAGCACAGACTGTGACTGTACAGTGGGAAGATTTATGGGAGGTTTCTAGTTTCCACTTACAATTCCCAGCTGCATATACAATGGTGGAGTTATTCTTGCAGAATGGAATTGCTTCAGTTCTCTTTGCACTCCTCCTTTCTCTGCTGTAAGAAGGGGGGTGGGGAGTCACTCAATTAAAGTGACATTTTACTAATGGTGGATTATGCCAGCAAGCAAGTAGTCAAAGCTTTATCTGTCACATTTAGGTTTCTACCTCCCATTTAAATAACAGCACATTTTGACATTTTTTTCTCTCCCTTTGTGAAATCTTTTTCTCATAGAGTTGCTAAGCAATAAATCAAACATGGAAATCAGAATAGAACTTAAGGAAAAGAACAAGGAGAAAATCTAATTTTTGACAGCTGGCTGGCAATGAAATATGGAAGTTAGAATATAGAGAGGGCTGCTCTTTGCTGAAAAGGTTACTACGAGATGAAAGGATAAAAGGACAGGCAGCGAAGAAACCCTTGCCCCCACCCCCACCCCCAAAAATATTTTCTTTTAATTAAAATTGAAAAAATATATATCATAGAGATTACTGGGGGGGAGGTGCTCTGATTTTCTTTCACCACGTGAGAATGTTTTACCTTTCTACAGATGGTGAATTTCTGTACCTTTCATACTTGTTGTTTTTTTAATGGTGTTGCGGTGGAGCAGTAAATAAAAGAGGACAATCGCCCAATGTGGGTCTATTTACTGGCAGATTCATCACTAGGCTACTGTTAAAGATCCAGTGAAGGACAAGTGGCTTTGTGCAGAAATTCCTGTTAATACCAGAGGAATTACTCCAGCATCTCACTTGGCTGCCATCAGCAATGTTTCTGTGTCGGGCTGGTGGTATCGTCTGTATTGTCATCAGTAGGGATGGATGAATCAGTCAATTTCAGTTTCTCATTTTCCCACTCAGTTCACCATGTTTCCACTTTTTGAAAAACCCTCACAAAAACCCATCACCATTTTAGTGTGCGTTTCTCCTGATGCACATTTTGTTTTGTATGCAATTTTGCCAGATACACACATTCTTTGTATGTTACTTTCACTGGTACGTGCATTTTTATGTACACTGTCTCCTACATATATACAGGTGAAACTCGAAAAATTAGAATATTGTGGAAAGGTTCTCAGTAATTCAACTTAAAAGGTGAAACTAATATATGAGATAGACTCATGACATGCAAAGCGAGATATGTCAAGCCTTTATTTGTTATAATTGTGATGATTATGGTGTACAGCTGATGAGAACCCCAAATTAACAATCTCAACTTTGGGGTTTTCATCAGCTGAATGCCAAAATCATCATAATTATAACAAACAAAGGCTTGACATATCTCGCTTTGCATGTCATGAGTCCATCTCATATATTAAACTCCAGTAGCTAATGAAAACAATTGCTTACATAAATGGACTTTTCCACGATATTCTAATTTTTCGAGTTTCACCTGTACATGTGTGTGTTTTGTTTAGTTGGAGAACTGCATCAGACAGTTTGGAGAAATGTGAATTTCCAGAAATAGCTGCTTATCTGTTGGCTTGCTGTTTCTGGAAGTGTGAATGAGGTAGGCTCACATTAAAATGTGAACTGCACTGAAGGTTTTTCCCCATCTCTAATCACAGACAGGCACCAACTATTCAGTTACAATTACTAATTCTGCTAAAGTGAGCTACTTGCTGTTGTGATTGGTTGTTACTAGTCATTTGGTTGTCATAACTTAAGCAGCTGATATTGCTGTAAGCATATCATTATGGCACCATTAAGATCTGTATGCACATTTCTTCCAGTGTGTTTTACTATTATGCCAGAATCCACATTATGTTGTTATATATAATATGTTGTGATAAGTAAGTGTGTTTGTATTTGTTCTCTTCATAAGTAGACAATGCTTGTGTGCTGGGAGCATTTTTTAAAACCAACATTATAGAACAGTTTCACTTTGCTTTCTGGTGCACACTGGAGGAAGCTTGTTTTTAACTTGGAAGATGTTCTCCTAGCCAACATCTTGCCTCTTGCTTAACATCCTTCTGAATCCCTGAAGAATAATAGAATCACAGAGCTGAAAGTGGCCATGTCGGCCATGCTTGAAGCTAAAACATCTCCAACATATGCCTGTCCAGTTTCTGTTTGACAGCCACCATGATGGGGAGGTAAATGAGAAAGAACACACCCTAGCTCATCCTGCAGTTTTAATGATGAGCATACTGTGTGCCACTTTCAACCAGATTGTTGCATTAGTGGAAGCCAAATAAATAATTCTCATCATCACAAAGAGAATCTCCTCCTCCCTTCTCCTCCTCCTCAGGTGCTACTCAACCCTCTCCAAATTTACTCGGGGGGGGGGGGGGTCAGAAAAACCTCCAGAACAGCATGCAAGGGAGATGACGGGAGATCATTCTATTGGGCAAGCAGAAATAGAATTATATCTCTTGAGGGAATAGACCACATATAGAAGCAGTCTCTCAGAATGTGCTGAGGATTTGGCATTAGAAACTGTTCTGGTCATCCCAACCTCAGCAGAACAACCATCACCAGAAAGGACCATGTGGCCAGCCCTGCCTTGAGGATGTAGTACTATCAACCTCGGTTTCCATCTGCAAAGTCACTGCCACATTGCAGCCACATCCACATCACTGCAGTCAAAGGCTCCAAAAGGAAATGAGACCCCTTTAAGGGTGGAAGTTTCATTCATTGTACGGGGGGATACAATGGCTCAGTCAGGTCTACAAGTTGTCTGGCTTTCACCTCTAACTGAAACTCTATGATTACCACACCACTGCTTCTTATTATCCAAGTCTCAACATTTGCTCTGTCTGACCATGCTTCTGGAGTAAGTAAGTTTTATTTATGGCCATTGGCCCAACACATAAAAATACAATTCCAAAACAACCTATAATATTTAAAACCTTCACCAGAGGCTGAAACCCTCTGCTCGTTACTAAATAAAAGCACAGACTGTCCGACTATCTATTTTCGCATTTTGGCTCCTGGATTAGCGGGGTTCTCCTGACCATATCAGAGCCCTTTTTTCTTCTTTAGAGCTAAGCTTCTGGAGTCTTTCTCTTGCTGGTCACCTTTGAAACTGACCCTCTGGGACACCTGACTATGCACATTAGAACCTGACACCTGTTTGATTACTTTCCTTTCTGAAATTTGGCCCTGCCATATCTCTGATCACTGACCCACTGGATGTGATCAATATTTTGCTTCTTTGGAAGTAGGGTCCAATTGTGCCCCATCCGGGCTGGACCTCTTACCTATCATGAACTGCTGCTTGAAATATAACAGAATAGAGATAGGGTTTGAATTTTGGTTGAATATGTTCTGTAGAAAGAGGGTTCTGATCCAAGAGTTTGTGCACAAAGAGTTCAGGTTTCCACTGACAAAATCAGGAGAGACAAGCAGGGTTGAGTAAAGTAGAGCAGATCCAAGTTTCAGTAACACACCCACCTCATGATGGTGCTGGCTCTGCTGTTCCTCATACTGCCACCACCCATTCACTCTGCACCAACTTCTAGGTCAAATTTACATTGTTGATTTGGAGGGAAGGGAAAGACAGTAAGCAAGCACCAGCTGTTGTCCATGATCCTTCTCTTTGCTTTGGTTGTTCACACACGCTCTCTGTCTAGGCCAGAGCAGAGCACTGTCAAAGATGCAACAAAGAAAAGGGGAGATCAGCAGGACCAGGGAGATGTGGGGGTTCTAATGAGGTGGGGTCTGCAGCAAGTGTCCACAGACACCAGCCCCTGACACCATCCCTAGCAGCATACCTTTCGTGTCACCATGCCTTGATTGTCAGGAGTGCTTGCAGGAGCCAGGCCCTGTGACCAGTAGGGCTTTGCAGGACTGGGGCTTTCCTAAGTTTGTTCTGAAGAGGCAAGGCGCAGCTGCACAGGTGAGGCCAACTGGTAATGTATAGCACCTGGTGGCAAGAGCCAGGAAGGGATATAAGGTCAGCATTTCCCTTTGGCTCTTTGCCACAGCAGCACGCATCCTGCCTTGCTGTGTTTGGCTTCTTGACTCCTTGCTTCCTGATCCTCGGACCTTAGCTTCTTGACTCCTGGTTCCTGACCCTTGGACCCTTGGCTTCTTGACTCCTGGTTCCTGACCCTTGGACCTTTTGCTTCTTGACTCCTGGTTCCTGACCCTTGGACCTTTGGCTTCTTGACTCCTGGTTCCTGACCCTTGGACCTTTGGCTTCTTGACTCCTGGTTCCTGACCCTTGGACCCTTGGCTTCTTGACTCCTGGTTCCTGACCCTTGGACCTTTGGCTTCTTGACTCCTGGTTCCTGACCCTTGGACCTTTGGCTTCTTGACTCCTGGTTCCTGACCCTGGGACCCTTGGCTTCTTGACTCCTGGTTCCTGACCCTCGGCTTCCTGACTCCTAGCTTCCAGACTCCCGTTCCTGCTCTCTCACCCTGCCGTCTTGCCCCTGGTTCCAACGTCCTCAGCTGGGACCAGACTGTGACATTGATCTCATACCATGGCCATCACTGTTACTGTTGTACAGGCAAAGCACATCTAGGAAGGAAGCTCATCTATCTCAGTACTGTCTACACTGTTGGTCAGTGGCTCTCCAAGGTTTTCAGGCAGGGATTTTCTCCAGCCCTACCTGGAGATGGTGGAGATTGAACCTGGGACCTTCTGCATGCAAAGCAGATGCCCTACTACTGAGCTACAACCCTTCTGACTATATTTAATACAGAGCCTTCTGCAGTGAAACATGCCAGTCCCTTTAATCTTGCTAGCTTCTTCCTTACCCATGTGCACAGCACAGGTTTCTGATAGGAGTGTCCTTATAATGGTCACTATCTGCCTAATCATTAGTGAATTGCCAGTTCATTAAGCATTCCAGGCAATCATAAGGTTAAATCAAACAGAAGAATCTCTACTGGCTGATAACACATGAAATAAAAGGTGGGGGGAGTCGGTGTCTCTGGCAGGCACAGAGTGGCAGGAGTGGTAATTTTGTGAATTGTATCATTAATAAAATATATCTTATTCTATTTGATGCTGGCTTTGGAAGGTTCCTGTATGATTATTACGTTTTCAAGCATCAGATTTTTTTTTTTCTTCTAACAGCTTTACCCGGGGCTAAATTGAGATCTAATACAAAATTCAGAAAGGCTCTGCAGAAATGCCATTAAAATTTTAACTTTATGTTCTTTTAGGGAGCTTAAAAGCTATTGAAGGAAAGCCAACAAGAATATAATCGCAAGATTTCAGGGAGCTGGGGATATGCCCTGATCTCCCCAAAGTCTGGGTCCCTCGTAGGTAAAGGTTTGGCTGGTGTTTAATATGGCTTTTTATTCCTCCGCTGCCCCACTGCCCTTGACTCAACTCCAGCCACCCTTATTACATTAATATCAAAGGGTCACAAGAACTTGAGAAGAGCCCGGCTGGATGAGGTCAAGGACCCCGTTTTCACAGTAGAGATCCAGATGCTCACGAGAAGCCCTCAAGCAGAACTTGAGTGGAACAAGGTTGAATGATTGCAATGTGCTCCATGTGCGGCTGCTTTGGGGGATGATCCAGCGGCTTCAGCCACAGCTAGACCCCTGATGGTGATGGTCTATCACCAGCACATAACTCCAGTGCTCCAAAGTCTGCACTTCCTGCCCACTCCTGGCCACACTCAAGGTTCTTGTATTTATTTACAAGGCCTTTAACAATCTGGGTCCAGGGTGCCTTAAGGACTTCCTAATCCTCAAAATCACTGGTGTTTGAGTCGCTGTTAGTGGTCCCTCATGGTAGAGACCATGACTCATATCTAGCAGAAGCATTTAGTACTATGGGCCAAATTATACGGAACTTCCTTCCATATAAGGAAGTCAAGTCCGCTGCCTGCTGAACTTCTAGTAGCTGCTGAATACATTTATAATTCCAACAGGTCTTTTCATTATAATATGATTTTATAGTTTTGAGTTATTTTTTTCATATCATATATTTGTAAACAGCTTAGAGATTGTTGTAGGTAAGGTACGTGTAATTTTTTACATTAATAAACAGTGCTCTCCCTGCTTGTGGTTCTAAGCAACTGGCATTCAGATGCATATTCATAAATCAGACTGCAGGATGCACTGTTCAGAAGTTCACAGAAGAGGCCTAAGACATGTGACTGGGTGTAAGCTAAGGCACAGCCACAGGTGTCTCCCCAGAGACAGGGGGCACTGACAGGAGGTAGCACAGGAGTCAAGCTGGGTGGCTCTATCTCAGGACCAGAACATCTGGTGCCACTGAGACAAGAGTTTCTCCTGACTACCACTCAACTCCACAGTATGTAGGCACCACGGACCACTGGGCCCCTTCCAGCTGTGAGCTGGATTGGGTTGCCCCACAGACTGCATCTGGCCCACAGTTCAGAGGATCCCTGCCTCTCCTCTAAACCTTAGCAGACGTTTCCCTCAAGCCTCATTGCCACCTCCTTCACTCAACTCTACCCTTCTGTCACTACTTGTTCCTCCAACTGCATTGCCTTTTGAGTTCTGTCCTGAGTGCCCACTGCCTCTCTAGCACCTTGACTGCACACCTGCAACATATTCCTGTCAAAACCATGATATGAACGTGTGCATTTTTTTTACCTTCAGGCAAACTGGCCTTCCATTTTCCCCAGAGCACATATACCGGTACAATACATTTTATTGTTAGTCTGTGGAGCATAGAAGTTTGAATGTTCATCATCATCCCATTACACCACAATAACTCAACCCCTGGTTGCAGCACTCATGGGGAGGGGAACCTCATGAGATAGCAGCCAGTTTCTGCTTTCCACCATTCAGCACTTCCTAACAAATATTTTGGACCCAGCATATCCCTTTCTATATTAACCACTCAAAACAACCTTTATCTGAAGCAACCCTGACAGATACCTGCCCTGCTCTGAAAGGAATGGTTCTCTGCTGCATCTGAAGATGCTCTTGCTGTGAAGAATTTAGCCATTGATGACAGCATTGCTGTAATCCATAGACCCATTGCTCATTCTTTACTATCTACAGATATCTCCTGGAATTCATTGCATGAATCACATTTATCAACTAGGGAGAAATGGCTCTCGCAGGCTATTAGGTGCTAATGCTCTTGTATAATATTTCTAATATGTCACAGGTGTTCATATTGGTTTAAATGCCAATTTCAGTGATGTAAGGGAAGGCTCTGTGGTGTCGTTCTTAGTTTATAGTAATTTAATGAATGGGGGGGGGAATTCACTTAATTTTGCAAATACCTGCAAATGTAGTCCACAGAGAAGTGCTTCTCAGGCTCATGTACATTTGCATGGCAAATATGCAAAAATGTATATAAAAGCTACCATATAGAAATGCAATTCCGGGTACCTGAAATTAGGTTGCGGAGGGTGTGAGGATTTCACTTGGTAGTGTAGGCCAATGTTCAATGAACTTCAGGATTCTGAGACCTGCTTCATTTTTTACTAGGAATTCTGAGATCTGCCACCCAGAGCTGGGCACTTAGAATTAAAGAATTAAGAACTCAGCACCACAGTTTGCCCCCATTCAGCTTCCACCTGGCCTGCTTTCCTCCTTACAACCAGCTCAAGGTATGGCACAGCCTCCCAGCTTCCTTCACATTAGTTTCAGTGTCGCCCTTGTAGGGAGAAGGTAGGCGACGAAACAAGAATTAGTTGGCTCCTTGGCTCTACCTACTATTGGGGCTTATCCATACTTACCTTTTGCCCTGCTCTTTTCAGCACAGCTCCATGCTTTTAAGCTCCATGTCCAATCAGTTTTCTCTTTGCCTGGAAGCTTTCCCCACAACAACCTGCTCTTTAGCACTCAATCAGAGCAAATGTCAATTTGGGTTTTCCACGGATTGATGTTTGCTCCGATTGAGCGTTAAAGAGCAAGTTTTCACTACATTTTTAAATGTAGTGATGCAGCTTCAGTCCCCCTCCTCAAAAAAAAAATAAACATATTTTATTAAAAATGAATAGAAAAATGTGCGTCGTAGGGAAGAAATGCATTAAGAGGGAAACAAAAACGGATATTTTAAGGGAAGAGTGTATGTGAAATGTATGTGAAAGTGCATATGAAATGTGTGCAAATTAAATGCAAGTTTCTGTGCATTTTAAAAAAATGCAAAAAGAAATGATACAAAATGGATCAATGGTTCTTTGCATGAAAAAGTGACATGGAATGGAAAGAGGATGATCTGTTCACCCCTACTTAAGATCTGTGTGTCTTTGGGGATGGCAGAACTGAATCAACCCTTCCCAGGGAGTTTGTGCCATCAGCTCCTTGGAGGCATCACCAGCCTGCCTGAAAGAACATTGTTCTATAGTTAGAACAAGTACCACCAACTGCCCTGTGGGAAGGGTCCCAGAAGAGAGGGAGGGAGGGAGGAAGGGAGGGAGGGAGAGGCAGGCAGAAAGGGGAAGACTATATTGGAGCCTGTGTTGGCTAGAGTCTATATTCCTTGCTTCACCCATTTTTACCTCCAACCTTACCCACCAATGGGATGTGGCTCCCAGACGGTTTCCCAGGAGGGAACGTGGCCCCGGTCTGACAAAGGTTCCCCACCCCTGACATAACTAATTAAGATCCAGGATATTGCAGTTAAGAGAAGGAAGACAGCTTGGTGGCAAATACATTGAAAAGTGAAGTCTTTTATTATGTATTAGAATGATAAAACAGAAGATAATGTTGAACCATGTATTTCATTAGGAATCTTGTGATGAAAAGTAAACAAAGGATTAAGTCTTAATTATTACAAAAAAAAATGTTTTCATTTGCTTCTAGTAAGCCATGGATGGAACTATAATGGTGTTATCATTTTATATCATCAAATGCATGTTTATATAGTGATAGGTGTGTATATAATGTTATGAGTTTGGGGGAGTCTGTCAGAGATGGTACCCTGTGTCCCTTCAAGGCATACTTAACAAAGGAACAGGTTGTGCTGGTTCTGAAGTCTGTTCTGTTAGAGACTAATAGAAGAGACTTCAGAACCAGCACAACCTGTTCCTTTGTTAAGACAATGTCTTTGGCTGGCTATTTAATTACTTCTCTATCACCATAGAGAGAAATACCGGTAGGCCTTTTCCTACCTCACCTGGCTGAATGTCATGTCATCCTAAAATGAAGAACAATAGTCCAAGGAAGGCTGGATTTGAGCAAGTTGGGCTGATTTTGGAAGCTGGGGACATGGAGACGTCTGCTCTGGTCTGGACTTGGGGCTCCCCTGGGAAACAAATGCAGAAGCCAGATCTTTTGGGGTGCTAATGTTGTGGGCCCCTCCATTCTATGCTCATGTTACATATGTGTAAATAAAACCATATATCCTAAAGGCACCAGCATCTTCTATGACCTTCAAAGGCACCAGAGTCTTCTAGGAGACTAAAACCTGGGTAAGTGTAGGCACCCCAGAAACTCTCATTGCTTTTGAAGATTGGGGTAGTGTGCAGATATTTGTTATTGTTTAGTCATTTAGCCGTGTCCGACTCTTCATGACCCCATGGACCAGAGCACGCCAGGCACACCTGTCTTCCACTGCCTCCCGCAGTTTGGTCAAACTTGTGTTGGTAGCTTCAAAAACACTCTCCAACCATCTCATCCTCTGTCATCCCCTTCTCCTTGTGCCCTCAATCTTTCCCAACATCAGGGTCTTTTCCAAGGAGTCTTCTTTTCTCATGAGGTGGCCAAAGCAGATATACACACAGTTATATGTTATGATCAATCACTTTTATATTAATCAATTTTATGGGTTAGGTGACTGGGAAATAAGCACAACAAACAAACAAATGCAATATGCGAACAATATGTTTTGTATTTAAAAAATAAATAAATTGTAAACCACCTTGGCAGTATACATATGCATTAAATAAGTAAATAATAATAGACAAACACATTACTATGTTCAGTATCTGTGGAATTCCTTCATGTGTCGGATGATATCAGAAAAATGGGACCAAGTAGTAGAGGTGCCACATTCTGCTGATCTACATAGAACACTCTGGGTGCAATCATCCCTAACTCGAATTTGGCTCTATTGGCTCTGTTACAGGAACATTGTTCCAGACTTTAATCTGAATAATATATCTTGTGAAAATCACAGTGCAAACTGGCCTGAAGATTTGTTTGGTTTTCCGTCCTTTTAATATGCATGCATATTAGAACTGGTAGCCTTGGATTATTGCAGGGTATAACATTTTAGGCCCTTGTTGAACAATTGAGCAGGAACAGGGACCTGTGGCTCTGCAGATGTTGCTGAACTACAACTCCCATAAGCCCTGGTCAGTATGCCCAATAGCCAAAGAAGGTGGGAGCTGTGGTCCAACAACTTCAGAAGAGCCACAAGTTCCCCATCCCTGAAGTAAATGTATTCAAAGGCACCCTTTTAAAAGCAGATTCCTCTGCCTTTGCAATATTCTACTCTCTTTGTTTTCCTGAAATCTCATATTCATGTGTTAACTGAGGACTTAACACTCCCCAAAGCACTGTTCTTGTTCATGTGTGATTTCCTCACCCACCTTCTTGCTATGGAAAGGACAACCACACTACTTGATAGCAGAATTCTCATCCCTCAGAGTGGCTAACCATGTCAACAAGCTGTTATTATCAAAGTTTAATGAAATAACTACTCTGAGGTAATGTGTTAGCATATGAAATGTCTCCTCTGCTTACACCCATCGTACATCCCGGTGGCTCGGAAGACAAACATGATAAATCTCATTGGAGAGGAAATAATTACTTGCGAGTAGAGGCAAAATCAGGTCATGAACAGAGACTGAACTGGTCTTGGTTGCTGCATTTCTATAATGCATCACACTCCTATGGCCTAATGAAAAATGACTGGGTTTGAAGCCCCATGATAGTCAACATTGACAGTCTCCCCACTGATTTTAGCAGAAACAAGGAAGAATCATGTGTTTCCCAGTCTATTATGGATACAGCAATAATGATATGATATACTGCACTGTTTTGCCATATATATTTTTATAATATGGATAGCAGGCTGCAGCCTTTTTTCTCATCCAGAAATGCAACAGTCCTAGGAGGTGACAACTGCATACATCTCAGTAGTCTATATTTACCAAAGCAGCCCTTTTTTGGGGGGTACCTAGTAAATCACTGTCCCGATTTGAGCCTTGTCTTTGCCTTTTGTGGGTGCCTTGCTAGGGTGCGTTGTTCAGCCTCTTGGCGACAGTAGGGAGGTGAGACATAGGTGCATCTTACCTCTAGTTCACATGTAGACTGATGCATGCGCATGAACACTAAGGCCACACCAGCACATTACATTGAAAGCACTATTATACTGCTTTGAAAGTCATGGTTTCCCCCAAAGAATCTTCATTTGCTAAGGGTGCTGAGATATATTGGGAGATCCCTATTCCCCTCTCAGAGCTGCCCTTGGGAAGAGGGATTGATTGTTAAACCACTCTGAGAGTGCTAGCTCTTGGAGGAGCATGGAGTCTCCTAACAACTCTCAGCACCCTTAAGAAACTACATTCCCCAGGATTCTTTGGGGGGAAGCCACAACTGTTAAAGGGGTATGGTAAAAAAAAAAATGGTAAAGGACCTCTGACAGTTACTGTAAGTCCAGTTGCAGACGACTCTGGGGTTGTGGCGCTCATCTTGCCTTACTGGCTGAGGGAGCCGACATTTATCTGCAGACAGTTTTTCCGGGTCATGTGGCCAGCATAACTAAGCCGCTTCTGGCAAAACCAGAGTAGCACACGGAAACGCTGTTTACCTTCCCGCTGGATCAGTACCTATTTATCTACTTGCGCTTTGACGTGCTTTCGAACTGCTAGGTTGGCAGGAGCTGGGACTCAGCAATGGGAGCTCACCCCATCACAGGGATTCGAACCACCAACCTTCCAATTGGCAAGCCCAAGGCTCAGTGGTTTAGACCACAAAGTGGTATGATAGCACTGTAAATGTAAGGTGCAGACTTCGTTCAAGTCACAGAGCAGAACACATCCTGCCTTTTCACATATGCAATTGCCCCCAAAAAAGTTTCTCTATTCTGTCTGCTTTCTGTCGGTCCCCCTGGACCAAATTTTGGACTAAGGCTGGAAGTAGAGGTAAGTGGTAGGTCTAGGAGGTCCCAAGTTCAATCCCTGGTATCTTCAGGTACCTGACCTCTGGAAAGTCATCGGCTGCCAGTATTGTCAATGAAGACAATCTGATCTAGATGGCCAGTGGTCTGGCTTAGAATGAGGCAATTTCATATGTTCCTAATGTGCTGTGGAAACTGATGGTGCTATATTATTATCAAATTATCAGCGGGTGAATAAAAGGCAAGGCTTCTGAGCTTTTAAGCATTGTGAAGGGCTATACAGAGGTACCACAGGTTACATACGCTTCGGGTTACATACTCCGCTAACCCAGAATTAACGCTTCAGGTTAAGAACTTTGCTTCAGCATAAGAACAGAAATTGTGCTCTGGCAGTGCAGCAGCAGTGGGAGGTCCCATTAGCTAAAGTGGTGCTTCAGGTTAAGAACAGTTTCAGGTTAAGAACGGACCTCCAGAACGAATTAAGTTCTTAACCTGAGGTATCACTGTATTGCAGTCCCATGAGGGCAAATGTCACAAAAAAGGGGAAAGTCCGCAACTATAAGAATTCCAATCGCTTATAGAAATGACACTTTTCTTAACTTGAAACATGGCATACATGAGATATCTGATGGGGTCAGCTTTCTAAACTGTCCAGTAAAAAATGTCACAGATCCAGCAACATTTTTTTTAAAAAGTTGAAAAAGTAAATTAGAATTGAACGCTGGAGAGAGGATGGGGGAAGTCCCCCTTAAAGAAGAATTAGAATAAGATTAAGATATAAAATAATTGTTGTTTTTTCTTTTTTCTTTTTCATGCTTTTTTCTTTGTTTTTTTCTATTTAGTATTTAGTATTTTGTATTGGTCTGTTATAAGATGTGATTAATGTTTTTTGTCTTTTGTTATCTTATAAAATCTAATAAATTCTTTAAAAAAATAAAAAAATAAAAGTTGAAAATTGATCCTTGGTCTCCTTTTACTCCCATTTCTAAACAGGCATATCATACATTCCAATTTTGGGGCAAACTATTTATGGATTTTATTCAAACTTGTCAAGGAAGGCAACCCTTCATTGGGTTGATGAATTTCCGAGCGGCAGTTTGAAAAGTATTAGGGCTTCCTGCTCCATTAAAGTCTATAGCAGCAATTACTGGCCCAAGAAGCACAGCTCATTTTAGCACACATGCACACCCAACCACAAAAACACATACAAACACATTGTGAGCATTAAGGAACAAACCAAAGCAGAACAAACTCAACCTCATGTTAATCATTGTACAGTGGTACCTCCGGCTGCGGACAGGATCCATTCCGGAGCTTCAGTTGGATCCCAAGGTTTCCGCAACCGGAGGGACCGCTTCTGTCCATGTGCACGTGGCAAAACCTGGAAAAATTCTTCCAGGTTTGCCACGTTTGCATCCTGAAGGATAGGCAAACTGGAGGTGTGCATATCCAGAGGTGCCACTGTATATCAATACATTTTATGGATAACTACAAGTGGTTGAAATAGCAACATTTGCAAAGAGTGTATCATCTAATGCATCCCCTCCAAAACCCAAGTTGAGTCCCAGAGAGTTGCATGCCCTGTATTGAAGTATTTATTAGTAAAGGATAAAAATTGGGATCACACTATATAATACATATCAGACTTGACCTTTAGCCCTGTGTAGATAATGTGTTTGCCTTTTCATAAGAGTTAGCTGTCAACTACATCTATTCTAATTGGTTAGGGACACGGGTGGCGCTGTGGTCTAAACCACTGAGCCTCTTGGGTTTGCTGATTGGAAGGTGGGCGGTTCGAATCCGCGTGATGGGGTGAGTTCCCATCGCTCTGTCCCAGCTTCTCCCAACCCAGCAGTTTGAAAGCACACCAGTGCAAGTAGATAAATAGGTACTGCTGTAGCGGGAAGGTAAACTCCATTTCTGTGCACTCTGGCACTCGTCACGGTCCTCCATGTGCTAGTGGCAGTTTAGTCATGCTGGCCACTGCTGACACCATGCTGACAAATGCCGGCTCCCTTGTCCTGAAGCAAGATGAGCACCGCAACCCTATAGTCGCCTTTGACTGGACTTAACTGTCCAGCGGTCCTCTGCTTTTTACCTTTATACTAATTGGTAAGTGAGGAGTCAGATGATGTTTTCCAGCTTCCTGCTATGGTTGACCACACTGCCACTAAGAGTAAAATAATGAGGCCTTTCTGGAGCAATACTGCTTAATCAACAAAACTGCTTAATGAACAAAAGCTTGTAAGTGGTTCACACAGAAGTGAAAATCTTGCCAGGACTACAGTATTTGAAGGAAGCATGCATTCGGATATGGCAGGGTGGGCAGCTGAGTCTCTAAAATAATGCTTAACACAAAAACAGCAACAAAAGCTAGAGTTAAGGGGGGATGTGTTTTTAAAAGGTGCATTTGTATTACTATGAAATAACTATCAAATAAATAAATACTTCAGTAATAAATCCACCACATCTTAAAACAGAAGCCCAATGCATTTTGACACTGAGCAATTCATCAAAGGTCTAATATAACCATCTCCATGACACGTGGAGGATGGGGGCAAGCTTGTTTTCTCCTGCTCCAGAGGCTAGGACCTGAACCATGGATCCAAGTTAATAAGAAAGGAGATTCTGACTAAACATCAGGAAGAACTGTCTGACAGCAATAGCTGTTCAGCAGTGGAACAGACTCTCCTTCCTTGGTTGGAAGTTTTTATGCCGAGGTTTGATGCCCATCTGTTAGGGATGATTTAGATGAGATTCCTGTATTGCAGGGGGTCAGTAATAGAATAAAATAAAAACATTTCAGCACACCACGAACTAATGCTCACCAACAGACTTTGCAACAACAACAGACAACACGGTAATATAACAGGATGTATAGAAATAACACGAACCGTGAAAGCATTCAATCATGTATAGATGTGCAACCGTTGAGGTATGTGAGCGTCTCAACCTTGTTAAGTTTAGTGTATGAACATGTTGAAGAAACTACATTAGTGAAACGGTGATAACAAAAGCTAGCTGCCCGTCAAAGGACTGACGAGGACGTCTGAGAGACTTTAGCACTTTATTACATTGGACTCTTTGCACATTGAGTGTTGCACTTTTTGAGCCTTATCCGGCTCTGTAGAGACATTTGTATTTGCTATATATTTCATCCCCTCCGGTTGCACATATATACATGATTGAATGCTTTCACGGTTCGTGTTATTTCTATACACCAACAGACTTTGGCCCTTATGTATGAGACTTCATTCTGACCTCTTTAATGACCCCCAACATGGATAAACTGACACATTCACTAACTGAAATTAAATAAGTGTGTATCCTAGTAAAACCCAAAGCACAAACTTAACTTTTCCAAAACATACCAAGTAGTTATTAATCCATATAGTCATCAATGCAAACTTTCCCAGAACAAGCTCCTGCTTGAAATTTGCACACCTCCAAATTTTGTGATGAAATTTTCAAAACAAAAAATTGCCACAAACATGCATTTATTGGTGAAAAGTGTGTCCACAATATGTTTATTCGTGGGAATCACATACATGTGCGTGTATTCCCTCAAGGGAAAATGGCTTGTGAAAAAGTGGGTGAAAGTGTGCTAAAATACATATATTCAGAGAGAGAGAAGCACAAATTGCATACAAATTTGCATGCAGATTTTCATGTAAACTTATATGAAAACGGGACGAACCAAAAGACTGGAAAAATGAAAATCTGATATTGACACTATCTGCCTTTTTACTGTATTATTATATGCAAAATGTCTTTGTCCATCAAGTTTTCTTGGCAGGGATACTGGAGTGGCTTGCCGGTTCCTGCTCCAGGTGGATCACGTTTAGTCAAAACTCTCCACTATGACCTGTCCATCTTGGGTGGCCCTGCACAGCACAGCTCATAGCTTCTCTGAGTTGTTGAAGCCCCTTTGCCACGACAAGGCAGTGATCCAGTTTGACCAAACTGTGGGAGGCAGTGAAGGATAGGCGTGCCTGGCATGCTCTGGTCCATGGGGTCACGAAGAGTCGGACATGACTAAACAACTAAACAACAACATATATGCAAAATACCGGTACCTCTCTTCTGAAATAGACCTTTAATTAAGCTCCAGAGCCAGTTAACTTTTTCCAGAATCCAAAACTTCATCTCTCTCTCTCTCTCCCCTCAGATCCATAACATATTTCACCATTAGTCCTTACAATCTCCTGCTCTTGATGCATTTATGTTTGCAGATTATCTTGACCTTTCTCATTGTCTTTCGAACATACAATAAATGAGATTACATGGATACTGTGCAGTATATATTATACCATATGCATTGCAACTGAAAAATTCCCTCAGGACATGTTTCTTTCTATCCACAGAATCTACACATTCCTTCAGCTGAACAGTTAATACAAACTGCCCCAGTTACAAGAAATGTTACTCATGATTTTGTTAAATGCGTCCGCATTCATGTACCAATATGTACTAATATTCATTCCAACACTGCTATAAACCAACAAATCCCTTTTGAGTTAGAGCCACATTTAAGCTCGCGGGGCTTTTCCTGGTAACAAATACAAATATTTCAGTATCACCTATTGATTCTACCCACTGTATCCATCAAAAGTGAGAGGAACTATTACCCTATTTTCGCTTTTCATCCTCCCTTCATTTAAGTTTTAAAACATTTGTTCTATAAAATACCTAATACATACAAATATTAATATGTAGCAATCATATACAACTTTTTTTACATAAATACAAATATTTATGTAATATGATCCATAAATTATAAACCAGCAATACCCAATATTGCGTAAATTTAACCAATTTTATTATTTGTTAAATTTGTATACCACCCTTCATCCGAAGATTACAGGGGAGTTCGCAACATAAAAAGAGACTAATTACCTCTATTAGTCCTCTCATGTCTTTCTCTATGCTTCTAATAATAATAATAATAATAATAATAATAATATTTTATTTATACCCCAATATAATAATATATTATATATGGCTCCCAACAGAACACTAAAAACAGAATAAAACTTATTTTTACCTTTCTAATTCACTTTAGCTCTAAAATTATTCCATTCCATCTTTTTGGCATCAGACATAGCTTGCAACAGAACTATTTTAAGATATTCCCTGATTTGAAGTTGTCTCATCAATATTTTCGCCAGCCTACAAAAGTCAGATATATGACAGCAATCTTTCAGGCTTATCATTTGAGAATAGGGCAAGTTTTTTTCTTCGTATCTCTAGAATAAAAGCTGTCACACACCAAAAATGAACTGAAACTTTTGGTTTCATGAAGACATTCATGTTAATGGGCTTCCAATTCTACAAAACTACAATATCAACAGATATATATTTCACATGTCATAACTGATGTCAAAATTAATGGTGCCATATTTACTATTAATGTAATCTGGAAAGTTGCCAGAGGCCCCTTCAAAATCATAAAGATGTCATTTAAATATCTCTTCCAACATATTTAAGGGGAAAAAATTATTTTCATTCAGAACACATTAATTTGCCAATTTGGAAGAACATTTACCACACATAGTTGTGCTGAATATCTGGTCCTGAAAGCAGGAGAAGTTTGTTTGGTTTTAAAATCACTTCAGCTAAAGAACATATAAACCTTGTAGCTGAACATAACAAATCCCCTCTCTCGTTTAATGTATATTTTCTCACTTCCACCTTGTCCTTCAGGCATCGTAGTACACAAGGATACCACATGCATGGTTACCAATCATTATTATTGTACCCTCTCCACTCAAACACTGTGGACAGATCCATCCCATACATTTACAGCACATTTTAAGCACATGGGAACTGTAGTTTGTTAAGGATACAGAGGTCTGCAGTGTCCTGGTTCCCATTTAATGATCAACTTGAACCCAGGAAACAAAACAAAAAAAGCTCTAATGCTCAGATAAGTGCAATAGTTATGTAAAATGTTATTTGAAGGCACAGCAGGTAATACGCATAGCTAAAAAAAGGCACAGCAGGCTGTATGGCTACTCAAGCAAAGACATTGATCCAACTATGACAGAGAATCATAGATTTGTAGAGTTGGAAGCAGTCCCGAGGGTCATCTAGTCCAACCCCCTGCGATGCAGGAATCTCAACTAAATCATGCCTGACAGATGGCCATCAAACATCTGCTTTAAAACTTCCAAGGAAGGAGAGTCCACCTCCTCTCATGGGAGTCTGTTCCACTGTTGGATAGATATTACTGTCACCTTTCTTGTAACTTGAAGCTATTCCTCATAAGGTTTGGTTTCCAGTCCATTGATCATCTTGGTTGCCCTCCTTTGTTTTGGTTTTTTTAAAATATATTTTTATTCATTTTATACCACAAGCATGAAAACATATATAACATACATATAAAAACAAGATAAAAATACAAAACAGACCACAATACAAAATATGTATACTTTCCTTATTCATAACTTTCCTCACCTAATCACATGACTTCCTCTCATCCCTTCTATCTGAATTTCATTATATCTCATCTTTAGCAGGTCTCCAAATTCCTAATTATAATATCATTCATCTTATATAACATCTTTCTTTACTTCTTCCAACTTGTCTAACCATCAATTTTTCTAAAACTATATTTAAATTAGAATCCTACACCTTTATTTACTTCCAAAATCTTTTCTATTTTTCAAATATTACAATTTTTTTTTAGATAAATTCTAAATTTCTTCCAGTCTTCTTCCACCATCTCCTCTTTCTGGTCATGGACCCGTCCAGTTCCATAAATTCAAACATCTTCTAGAGTCGGAATGTCCTGTGTTTTCCATGGTTGCCCTCCTTTGCACACATTCCAGATTGTCAATACCATTCTTAAATTGTGGTGCCCAGAACTGGACACAGGACCGCAGGTGTCGTCTGACAATGCCCTTTGCAATTCTATTGTAAAGGAATGGGGTAGCCACAAGTCAGCAATGCAAGTGGTCCTGTTCCTTAGACCAGGCAACCCATCTAGCACTCCATCTGGAAGAGCAGTGGACCTGCTCCATCTGTTCATACCTATGTTGGCATCTCTGAGACAGGGGAAGTGTTACTGCGTCCTCAGAGGCACATGGAGCAGATGGGGCTGGATCTTCCTCTGGCAAGACAGGGTTTGGCATGGTGTCTGCAAACTCTAGATACAGAGGGGGTGGTGTGATAGGCACAGTGGAAACAATGGAGATGGACTCCAACAGCCGTTGAGAGGGAGGTGGGGCTCACAGTTCCCATCATGTTGACTGGTGGAGTGTGAAAGCAGGTTGTGAGAAATCCCACCCCCTTCTTGGACTCTTCCCAGAATCCTCATCATTGTGCCCCTACCCAATCAGGCAGCAACCTCCCAATGCCACTGGAGTCCTCTCCAGGGTCCTCAACCAAGCCTGTGACACACTCAGATGCAGGTCTGTGTGGGGGGGGGGACTACAGCCCATAGAATCCTTTGGGAAAAGTCACATGATTTAAAGATTGCTCTTTAAAGGTGTGGTGTGGCTCTGCCCTGTGTCTAAATGATTCAGAAATTCACCGATAACCTTCACATAAGGTTCTATCTGAGGGATAATTGTTTCAAAAAGTAGCCCACACATTATGATATGGGTCCGGCCTAGTGCTGGGAAGACAGTTCTGTGAATTTTGAGTAAGTGATAAAACACCGTTGTTCTTCCCTCAAATTCTAATAAGAATTTCTAACTCTATCAATATCTCTTTCTAACCATTCCTCATCAGCAAATCTTCACTAGGGATGGAATACCTTCATACAATGGCACTCTCTCTCCTCCCAACCCTTCTGCCCTCAAACACCCCAAAAGCTGCTCCAGAGGGTTGGGGGAACCCATATAGATGAGTTGGATGGGATGGGTTGAATGCATGGGGGCAGGAGAAGGGTTGGAAGTTCTATGGGACAATTTGAAATTGTTTCATCTGCAAAATGAGGTTTTGCAACCCTATATAGTTTTTCATTGCCTTGTGATGGATCAATTTTACACAAAGCAAAATGCTTTGTGTTTCCAGTTGTCTATACGCCTCTGCCATATCTAACCACTGTGAAAACGCCTTTGTCTGCAGGCTTAGTGGCTGCATCATCACACTTCCTTAAATTGTCCCAAACTACCCTTTTTCTTTGCTAGAGGTTTTTAAGCAAATGCAGGATGTATACCTGTCAGGGTTGTTGCAGCAGTGGATTTCCTGCAGGGGGTTAGACGAGATTGCCTTTATGATCCATTCCCACTCTACAATTCTGATTTTTCCATATACTCAGTGAAAGTCCCAATTACTCACATGGAGGCAAACATGCATTACTTTAATTGCCCCTTGGTGCATTTCTTTCCAGAGAGACTTATATTTAAATTAGCGAGCAGAATTAGTACTTTCCTGAACATCTGTTCCTATTTGCCAAACATCTTTGAACATGGGGAAGGGTGTAATAATATGAACTGCAGCAATCATTTCCTATCCATTGCCTTCATTTTCCATGTTTCTTCAAACTATGACTTGCTATTACTTAGAGTTGCTTAAATGGCCTCTCTCCCCCTCTTTTTGCTTTATGTGCCGGTGTTTTAAAAGCATAATTAGCTGTTGGGTTGCGCAGATATACTGCAAACAGCTGTCAGTGGTTTGTGATGTGTTCCAGACCTTGTGTTGGCTGAGAGCACTTGTAACGATCACTTAACGTATTCAATTGCACTGGAGAAGTAGACGTTGTTTTTAAAAAGAGTGGATTATTTTACAAGCCCAAACTAGAAATAAGTTAGGAATGGACAAATCTGTCAATTTTGATTTTTTTCCCAATTTCTCATTTTTTTTTTAAAAAAAAAGCTTTAGTTCAGTTCTCCACATTTCCACATCAGTTTGAAAATTCTTCTTTTTAAAAAGAAATCATTAAAAAGCCTGTTGCCATCTCAAACAGAAGCTACTTTCTGCCATAGGAAGAAAGCGGACATTGGTGCCCAGTGGTGCCCCTTGCAGCTAAAAGTTGGTACCATTGTTATAGACGCCAGTCTTTATTTACTGAAGTCTTTGGTAGCTAAGCTTGCCCCATCTATGGCACTCATCTTTCAGTGGGGCAGATCAGGACTTCTCCTTTCTATTGTATTCTTGGATGAGCACTTTAGGAATTTTGTCTTATATGTTGCTTTAAGCTTTCTGATTTTTAATTGATTTTATCTTTTTGTGTGTTTTTTCTTGCTAAGTCACTTTGAGACATTTTTGAACAATTTTTGTAAAATACAGGTAGAAATAACATGTTGTTGTTGTTGTTGTTGTTGTTGTTGTTGTTGTTGTTGTTGTTGTTTTTCTATAAGGATTGTGATGGGCAGAAAGGTAGCATACCCATACACATTCTGTGCACGTTGTTCCTGATCATCAACCATGGCTGATATTTAGAAATAAATATCATCTAATCGTGTTAAAAGCATTCATGCATTTAAGATCACATATTGTTAGACCTTTGCTTATAACATGAAACATGAGGTACTTAGCTGATGGTGCAGAACACCTGCGATACTGCATTTGTTTCAGGAGGATATGAGCAAGCATGATTCTTCTTCCAGTTAAATGTCAAACTGACCACCATCCTTGGGATAAAGGGAGGAACATGTTCAGACATATTGTACTATCCAGTAGAAACTAACCGTAATATATTTTTGCTAATTTGTTTGACAATAGGATCCATTTAAAACAGGGGGCAACAAACTTTTTCAGCAGGTGGCCAGTCCTCTGTTCCTCAGACCTTGTGGGGGGGGGCGGACTATATTTTGGGGAAAGAAAAAATGAACGAATTCCTATGCCCCACAAATAACCCAGAGATGCATTTTAAATAAAAGGACACATTCTACTCATGTAAAAACACGCTGATTCCCGAACCGTCCGTGGGCCAGATTTAGAAGGGGATTGGGCCAGATCCAGCCCCCAGGCCTTAGTTTGCCTACTCATGTTTTAAAACATGAATTATAAAACCAGGGTAAAGCAACAGAGCAGATAAAACCAAACCCACTTTAGTTTGCCCAGGGCAACCCAAAATGACTTAACAAACTAACTAACAGACAGACAATATACCCTACATAGGTACATTACAACCAAAAGGAAAGAGAAATACAGGTAAAACTCAAAAAAAAAAATAGAATATCTTGGAAAAGTCCATTTATTTAAGCAATTGTTTTCATTAACTACTGGAGTTTAATATATGAGATAGACTCATGACATGCAAAGCGAGATATGTCAAGCCTTTATTTGTTATAATTGTGATGGTTATGGCATACAGCTGATGAAAACCCAAAGTTGAAATTGTTAATTTAGGGTTCTCATCAGCTGTATGCCATAATCATCACAAATATGACAAATAAAGGCTTGACATATCTTGCTTTCCATGTCATGAGTCTATCTCATATATTAGTTTCACCTTTTAAGTTGAATTACTGAAAGAAATGAACCTTTCCACGATATTCTAATTTTTCGAGTTTCACCTGTACATCAAAAAACATCCCACACACTTCTAAAAGAAAATAAAAAATAAAAAAAATTCCTTCCAGTAGCACCTTAGAGACCAGCTAAGTTTGTTCTTGGTATGAGCTTTCATGTGCATGCACGCTTCTTCAGATACACAGGTGACAGTTAGCCAAAGGCCCTGTTATATTTTAAAAAATTGCCTGGCACCTAAAGATATAAAGATTGTGTCAGGAGAGTCTCCCTGGGGAGAGCATTCCACAAAGGGGGAACCACCACAGAAAGACCTGTTCTCATGTTGCCACCCTCCTTTGCCTACCCTGTGCTGCTTTACTTGTGTCCTGTTGTTTTTAGAGTCAATTCTCATTGATTCCAACAGATGTTGATTTAGTTGTTCAGAAAGCCAAACAAAACAGTGAAGTTTTTGCATTGGCTTACTACTGTAAATGTATCATTGCAATTTGCCCACACTGCATCCAAATTCAGTCGACTTTAAATAATTCATCCGAAGTCTTATTTGTTTTCAAATCTTTCAAATGGGCTGGTGATGACTCTGTGTTAATGAATCAGGCTCAGAGTGCCCCAGTTTAATTTTTTTGTTTCTGACGTGAACAAAACTTGCCATGATAGCCAAGACAATAAGCCAAGATAAACTCCCTCAATTTCTACAGTGTATCTCAAGAGTTGAAAACTTCAGGCCTGGGGGGCCATATGTAGCCCTTTAGGATTCTATTTCTGGCCCTCAGAACTCTCCTTACGTCCTACCCCTCATTCACGTTGCACCCTGGTTATTTTTTCCAGGCTGGAATTTGTCTTTGAACCCTGATAATTACTCTTGGTTGCCTGGAAGGAGAATGGGGTGTTTAAGTGTATGTCAAAACTAGCATGTTGTTGTTGTTGTTGTTCAGTCGTTCAGTCGTGTCCAACTCTTCGTGACCCCATGGACCAGAGCACGCCAGGCACCCCTATCCTCCACTGCCTCCCGCAGTTTGGTCAGACTCATGTGGGTAGCTTCGAGAACACTGTCCAACCATCTCATCCTCTGTTGTCCCCTTCTCCTTGTGCCCTCCATCTTTCCCAACATCAGGGTCTTTTCCAGGGAGTCTTCTCTTCTCATGAGGTGGCCAAAGTACTGGAGCCTCAACTTCAGGATCTGTCCTTCCAGTGATCACTCAGGACTGATTTCTTTAAGGATGGATAAGTTTGATCTTTTTGCAGTCCATGGGACTCTCAAGAATCTCCTCCAGCACCATAATTCAAAAGCATCAATTCTTCGGCAATCAGTCTAGCATACAGTAAGGTAAAGGTAAAGGTACCCCTGACCGTTTGGTACAGTCATGGACAACTCTGGGGTTGCACGTTCATCTCACTCTATAGGGCGAGGGAGCTGGCGTTTGTCTGCAGACAGCTTCCAGGTCATGTGGCCAGCGAATCAGAGCAGCACACGGAAATGCTGTTGACCTTCCCGCCGGAGTGGTACCTATTTATCTACTTGCACTTTGACGTGCTTTAGAGTTTCTAGGTTGGCAGAAGCTGGGACCAAACAACGGGAGCTCACCCTGTTGCGGGGATTCAAACCGCCAACCTTCTGATCAGCAAACCCTAGGCTCTGTGGTTTAGACCACAGTGCCACCCGCATCCCTAACATACAGTACAAAGGTGAAAAATATGTGTGTTTTGCTCTGCTTAGTTTTGATTTGACACTGCCCACCACTGTCATGTGGCCCTCAGAATGTTTCTCGGAAGGAAACGTGGCCCTTTGAGCTGATAATGTTCTTTACCCTTGGTGTAACTGGTTGACTATCACTATGACTGAGTATCTTATATCTCCCTGCATTAGAAAATGTCGTCTCTTCAACTAATCCATCCTATAAGAATATGGTTTCCTCTCAGCTGAATGCTATCACAGGCAAAAGAAAGACCAGTCAGTAGAAAATCGAGTTTCAAAGATACAACAAACCACTGGTTCATGATATTTCCTACTGCCTATGATTGAGAGTGAGCTACACTGGCATCTTCTGATGGAGGAATTTTGTCTTTTGAAACACCTGCCTCTAAATACCTACATCAGCTCACTTATCCTCAGAAACTGTAAGAAAGGGGGAAAAACATTCTCCAATCATCGCTTGTTATCTCCATCTCAATCTTTCCTGTCTTTTTTTATCTGCTCTCTAGGGATGCAGTTACAGGATGTTCAGATGATGCTTACCTTTCATACCAGGTGTGAAACTTACCACCACCACCAGCAGATGGTAAAGATGTTGCAAGGATATCCCATGAAACTCTTATGTGTTTTTTTTTTATCCTGTCTAGCATTTGGGGATTAGCTCTGCTATCTTGGCTCAGTCAGAATGTTGGCTAATTGCATTGGCTAATTATGTCAGACGGAACTGCGCTTCTTAAAACTGAGAAATTGTATTTTTCCTTAACCACTGTGCAGCCCATTGCACCACTGGTACACAAAGGTAGTGTTGAGATTCTGTCCAAACCACTGGCTGCATTTCAAAGGAGGATGCAACTCTTCCATTAGGAAATCCCAGTTATGGGTACTGTTGCTTGCTTCAAATGAACTGAATCACAGGAGAGGCTTCCAATGTAGCTAAATGGCCGGGAAGCAGAGGAATGTCAACAGCTAACAAAGCTGCAACAGGAGACAAAACAAATACTAGAAAGGACTGGTCCATTTTCTTCCTGGCAAAAAAAATAGCACTGGGGAGTTTGGGAGCCAGCTGCTGTTGTTTTCAGGTTTCAGTCCACATGCTGGCATCCTTTCAGGGATTTATCAGTGGTGCTAATAGGGCTACTCCGCAGCTGCTGTGGGGCAGTTAAGCTTTTACCTTAAGTGAACTAGAGATAGCATGGGCATTCAAATGAAATTTACTCCTAGGTAGGGGTTATAGAATTGCAGCCTTCAATATGAAGGTCATCAACAGATCTTCAGAAAGAGAGGGCCAAGTAACTGCTGGCTTTTATAAAGTCCAAAGGAAAACAAACATTGCAACTTCACACTAGAATGCCAAGACATTTAAATCACATTTGGCCTAACAATCAAGACAGCGATTCTTTCAATATTTTTTCCTGGAAATAGACCTCACGGAACATAACAGACCTGGATAGGTCTGAGTAGGCTGCTTCTGAATAACGATTGTAACAATTTCAGTTCTCCGCATTCCCGCGTCAGTTTTTTAAAGCCCTCCTGAAATTTGCATTAGCGTTTTAGTGTACATTTCTCCTACCATACACATTTGCGTACACTATGTTGCCCAGCCCAAGCATTTCTGCAGGGCAATTTCCCCCTAATATAATGCATGCTTGAGTGTTGTTTTCACTGATATAATGTACTGCGCACACTTTACCCCAGTGTGCATGCGGTTTGGCACTCATTACTCGGCCAGAGAACTGCACCGCAAAATTTAGGAGAAGTGAAAATTTTGACAAAAGCTGTGTTTCAGTTTGTGTATTGCTTCAAAACATGCCAGTGAAGTAGGTTCACTTTTATATGTGGAGGGAATAAAACTGATCCCTCGTTCCTATGCCCAAGTATAGGTGTGTCTAAAAGATACAGTATTGCATTTCTGCAGTGAACCCAGACACAAATAATTCACACAGCTTTTTTGTGCTCTTGTGCTCATGTCCTGCTTGCAGGCTTCCCACAGGGATCTAGCCAGCCACTGTGAGAACAGGATATTGTACTAAATCGTCTTACAGTACATTATTATCCCATCTCCTTATACTCCATTAGCTCCCCATCATCTAACAGTCCAACTACCTCCCTAGCTGTTTTCCTACTTTAGGTGTATTTATTATTATTATTATTATTATTATTATTATTATTATTATTAAAAAATTATTGCTCCTCAACCAAAAAACACCTTATTTTCTGTTTGCTTTTCAGGGGGGAAGTTTGTGTTCCTTTTTGTTCTCCTATTTTTATTTTTTTGAAGGAAACCTTCTTGCCTCTAATAGCTTTCTTGGCTCTACTCATTAATCACGGTGGCATCTTCTTGGACTTGGTGGTACCTTTCCTGATATGCACTATATATTCTAGCTGAACTTCTGCTATTGTGGTTCAGAATAATCCCCAAGCTTTGCAGAGATCTGTCTCTC